>NC_081547.1:5413189-5435947 GCF_901000735.1 Corylus avellana | reverse complement strand
TATTTGTTCACCTGTTCTCTTATGATCTGCTTTTATCTGTTTTTCTTTTCTTGTTTTCTAAATTATTTTAGATGAGGCAAATTCGAGCAGAGATTGGTGCCGTGGCCAAAGCTGACGGGTACGAACCATATTTTTATATATATTAGTAATTCTTCAAATTGATTTCAATTTGTGGTTTCTTAGTTAAATATACTCTGCCTTTCAATTTCAGTTCTGCTGTGTTTGAGATGGGTAACACTAAAGTGATTGCTGCAGTATATGGCCCTAGAGAGGTACCGTTTAAGGCTTTAGCATTGAGTCTTTGTTTAAGATGTTTAATTTGCAAGATAAGTACGTTTTCAAGTTATTGCTGTGAAATTTTGATTACTAATGATATATGCTCACTTGCAGGTCCAAAATAGGAGTCAACAAATGAATGACAAGGCCCTGGTAACACTCTTCTTTTTATGCTTTTTTCTTTAACTAGTTCTAAATGCATTCGTGATTTTTGTCTTTGTTTGTTTTCAGGTGCGATGCGAGTATAGCATGGCTAATTTTAGTACTGGGGATCGCATGAGAAAACCAAAGGGTGACAGGTAATTCTCTTTTTCTCTTTGGTTCATTCTAAAATTATGGGTCACCTAGTTTCTATACATTGCCATGATTTAATCTGTAGTATTTCCCATGAGGAAATCCACATGATTACATGTATAATTGACTTAATAGAATAATAGTGTTGTACTATAGTTTTTTATATGCATTGAAAAGTGTCCTTGGAAAATTTTTTGCAATTTAGATATAGAGGGTTGTAAAATCTGTATGCTCAGGGAACTGAATTTGGCTGGTTAAAAACAGGCTGGGATAATTTTTGAATGGCTAGATGTGTTCTCTGTTTGTAATTGATGAACCATAACCATGCCGAAGTGTCTTTCATGGTATACATAATTTTGAATTAGTTATGACTTCATTGACTTGTCTCTGGAAGTGGGTTCCTAAACCATGTAGAAGGTTTAGCATAAAAGAAGAGAAATACCTACGTACGTTTGGCTTCACTTGCAAATTAAGCTTTTCGTGAAGTGTGTTTTTTTTTTTTGCATGCGTGCTCTTATAATTGGGGTGAAGGATGAATTCCCTGTGGCTTAAGTGGGATTAGACAATCTGTGATTCTCACAAGCTTTATCTGCCTTTTAGCATGAATATCATTTTGCTGTCAATAGTAAATGCCAGATTGTGATGCTGCCTTTCAGATTATCTGTTTTCTTTGTGGCACTCTATTGCATTAATAGATGTTCAAATATAAGAACTACATCTCCTTGTAACCTTGTAATTATAAGAGAGCATTTTATTAATGAGTATTGACAATTGTTTGTTCCCTCTCCATCGTGGAAAATGATGCTTCTGTGGGTGGTTCTAAGGATTATAGACGCTGCATCACCAAATCAGAGTATAAAATTTGTATGTATGATCTTTTGCTTTCTTATTGATGTAAGTTTCCTTGCACTCAGGCGATCCACAGAGATATCTTTAGTTATTCGCCAGACCATGGAAGCTTGCATATTGACACATTTGATGCCTCGGTCTCAGGTTCTATTACAGCATATTGGGAACTTTTCGTACATGAGTGTGGTATTGCTAGTTTCTGTTCTGAAGGTTTGTTTGCTTATCTTGCAGATAGATATTTTTGTCCAAGTACTCCAAGCAGATGGAGGTAAGTTGAGATTTGACTGTGCACAATTATTATTCTTGGATGGTAATCAGCTCATTTTAATATTTTTCATGAATTCATGCTCCTTTCTAAACAACAACCCCCCCCCCCCCACCCTTCCTTCTCTCATAATTTTTTGCATGTGTGATAATGGCTGAGGGAATTTTACCAGTGGGCTTCTTTTTTCTTTTTTTTTTTATCCTTTCCTGCTTTCTTTTTAGACAAACAAAGGGTTCTAGGAAATCTACTATGTAATATAATAGGTTGAGAATTCAGCACACTTTCTTGTTTTGAGATACATCCTAGTATGTTTTTCTTGCCATTATTAAGCTGTGTTTGGTTAAGGGTTGTGCTGCACAATGTGCCCATAGAGTTGTGGACCTGCAGACATTTATTGTTCATAGAAAGGAAATATATGAGGATGTCCAGTAAAGCATATGTGAAAAAGTTGAAGAGCCTCTGAACTGGATGCTAGTTGAACATTTAATCAAGTCTGACCACAAATGTCATGTCGAATTCTATTCTTAATTTGGATTTTTTTTTTTTGGCAGGAACTAGGTCTGCATGTATCAATGCTGCAACTTTAGCCCTTGCAGATGCTGGGATCCCATTGCGGGATCTTGTTACTTCATGTAGTTCCGGGTACCTTAATAGCACTCCTCTGCTTGGTAAACTTACACACCTTTTGTTTTTCCCTTGCTTTCTTGGTACATCTAAAGTTTTTGCTTTCCAAATGAATTCTTATTTGGAGAATTGTCATGTGAACAGATTTGAACTACGTGGAAGATAGTGCTGGAGGTCCTGATGTCACTGTAGGGTTTCTCCCTAAGTTGGACAAAGTGACCCTTCTTCAGGTTATATCTGAAAGTTTGTTCTCATTTATTCTTCTCTCTACCTCTTATAGGTTTAGAATTCCTTCTTGTTTGAAATTTTGGGCTCAATCAGTGCTTTTGTGGTTTTAAAATTTTTTAAATATGGATTTTAGAACAGCTCAGAGCCTCAGATATAAAGAAATTAAGTTTTTTCTCTCCCTCTCTCTCCACTTTAATTATTTGCATGCACTTCTATCCCCACCCCTGCCTAACAATTGCTGAACTACTTTTGGCCAAGGTTCATCCAAGATCCTTCTCCCAAGGCTGGTTGGCCTTAGGGATTTTGAATGTTTAGAGCTGGTTGTAATATATCTTGATGGATTATACTATTATCCACATGGCCAACCTGAGTATTGGGGATTAGGCTTACTGGTTCTGGGTTTTCTGATTAATTGTATTATTGATGTTTCTGATACAGTTTTTGCAATGTTTTTGAAGCGCAAAACTTGTTACCTTTATGTTTTTTGAATTTTTTGCAATTTTTGTGAAGTGTAAGGTTAAATGGTTTAATTTATTTGGTCGATTCAATGCACCTCTATTACTTTGCCATTAAGGTTTTTCCTTGTTCGATTTAGATCAAGGTCAAAGATTTCTTTTTGGATGACTCATTTGTTGTGTTCTTAAGCAGATGGATTCTAAGTTACCAATAGACATTTTTGAAAACGTCATGCAACTTGCAATTGAAGGCTGCAAAGCAGTAGCAAATTACATTCGAGAAGTAAGAACGTTTTTCTTGCAGCCAATGATAATGCTGCCTTCTTATTTTTTTGATTTTGTTTGAACTTGTTAGGTTTTTCTTTCTCTTAGTACAGTCATAAGGAGTTTATAGGGATTTTCTATTGGTTTGTTTGGCAGATACTGCTAGAGAATACCAAGCAACTAGAGTATCGTCGGGGTCTATAGTTTATAAACAAGGTAAGAAACTAAAAATCCTTCCTTGATTGTCATTGCAACTAGACACATATATTTTGCAGGTCCTAAATTTGGAACTGCAGGTATCTCCTCTCTGACGTTGGTCCTCAGAAACTACAGCTTGGCCTGATCATCGTTAGGCTTCCATTGCTTCAGTGTGGATTTGGGAATCCCCATATCCAATTAAAGGCAACCATATATATATATTTTTTCTTTCTTTCTAGGGAAAAGGGGGATTACAAAGGTGGGTCGTTCCCACAAGCAACCATATTCTTGTTTCAACTCTTAGTGGTTCCCTGGTTGTGGTGGGGAGTGTGTGGGAAAGCATTTCTGCCTAATTTTTGGACTCAGCTCTTGGAAATCCTGCTTTTTTTTCTTGTGTTTGGCCATACATTGAGCTTCTTTTTAGTATTTAAACCATAAACTGAATTGGTATCATATAGAATCTTGATCTAAACTTGTTTACTTGTTAGTACTGAACCATTATGGTAAATGGAATTTACCTTGAGAGTTGGTGAAAATGTTAATTGAAAACACAATTAAAAAGACGCCTCCGCTTTGTGGGTGGACTAACTAGGAGAATCGTTTTCCAGTTGGGAGGCCTTGTTCGAGTTTCCACAGCCAAGCAACTTATGACATTATCTAATGCTTGAGCCTAAGGTTGATGAGTCGTTTTAGTACGATGTTACGTCTAGTTAATGGGTTGAGTGTACTGGGTTTCTTCTTGCTATATATATATATAAAGGAAAAAAATGCATTTTACTCATATATATATATAGGAAAAAAAAGCAATTTACTCTTTAAAATTTTACCCATTTTTAACACTTTTGATTTCAATATTAAAAAATTGTCAATGTTTGCCATTTGTTACTCAAGTCCATCTTCTCTGATGAAAATTTAAAAAACCAAAAAAGAAAAAGAAAAAATTTGAGGTTCTCATTGGTCCAAAGGGTGGCTAAGCCGTCTTTATTCGGTTGGCTTGGGGTGTCTCATTAGGCCGAAAGGGTGGCTTGGCAACTTCCAAAGACGGGCCTTGCTTGGCAAATTGCTCTATGGCCCATGCAAGTAGTTTGGCTATTGGAGTGGTTTTGACCGCCCCTAAAATTTTTTATGTTTTATTTTTCAGTGTCTGTTCTTTTTTTCAACTTATTTTTAATTATCTTTTAAGGACATTTTTGAGATATTTGTCTTTTAAGGGCAATATTAACAATTTCAAAAACTTTGTTGGGGTATATAAAGCCAATTTTTAAACATTGGAGAGAAAAGTGAAGAGTGATAAAACTTTGGGGACTAAAATGTATTATTCTCTTTACATTAAGAGCCATGTTACAAAACTATCTTTAAACAATTTTTTTGACGATCTTTTTTTACAAATTTAATAAATCAACCATTAGATTTGTAAGCTTATATGGACTCTAAACAAATTTAGAGGTGGATTCATCTATTCACTATGAAAATGGTTAAAAGAGAATGACTTATATTGTTTATCTTAAATTAATAAGAAAAAGTAAAATTAATTAATTAATTAAAAGACATGTTACACATTATTCTTTTAACTATCTTTTTGCAAATTCACTATTTAAATTTGTGGACTCACATGTGGGTCATTGGTCCCATATATTGTACAAAAATAAGTGAAAAATGAGATAAAGAATGATTTTTATCATATCTCATTAATTAATTAATATTCTATTATTGCATCCATTAACCTCATCCTAATATGAGAGAGATGGTAGAACTAGAAGACTGAAGGAGTGAAGGGATAGATGAGATAACTCGTGGCTAGCAGCAAACTGGAAAGCCTTTCCACATAAGAAGGACAATTTAAAGGCCCTTCTTCAAAAGCCCAGTTCTCCTCTTATATGTTTTAGAACTTGTTTGGGATTGCGTTTGAGAAATAAAGCTTTTAAGTCAAAAATAGTTTTTGGGCAAAAGTTTTATTTTTAAACTTTTGCCAAAAGTGCGTTTTGGTCATTTTTAAGCTTTTTTGGACCCTTAAAAGCGCTTTTAATTTTTTTACCAAACGAATACTTTTTTCTTCAGATAAATTTTTAAATATTAAAAGTACTTTAAAATTCTTAAAACGCAATCCTAAACCGGCCTTTATCCTTTTCGAATAGAAGCCTATCACAGTTTTCAGAATCGAGATCCTCCGTGCATCATCCACATTAAATCCCAAGACCCAAAGGCTTCCACGTCACTTCCACCATTACTGATCTACTACTGTTCATGCATTCGGTATTCCGTAGGTCCTACACGGAATAGGCTTACTTGCGGTTTCTTAAGGCAAAGGGAATGGTTTGTGGGCCCACGTTTGCTTTTTGGCCTCTTCTTCACGCTCTTCCTTACGTTATATTTATTTACACATATTCAGCCGGCATATTGAGAGAATCCCAACTCGTGGGTCCCACCTTGCCATGCACCAATTTCCTTTCTCATGTTTTGTCTTCTTGTGCCATTTCATCTTGAAAAATATTAGGTGTTCTTTTAATGTTCTCTCAACTGTGATTTGCCTTTTAAAATTATCATTGAATTTTAGATTATTATTATTGACTTTTAATCTATTGGTAATTTTAAAAGTCATATCACAATTAAGAGGACACCAAAAAAAAAAAAAAAAAACACTAAAAAAACATCAAGCATTTTCCTTTCTTTCTTATGTATGAATTTTTCCCTTCTGGCTTGTATTGATCTTTGTCACTCATGGCCGGCCACACGTAAGGTTTTCTTTTTCTTCAATTTTTTTTTAATTTTTTAATTTTTTATTTCTCAATTCTTTCTACTTATATATATACAGCCCCGGCTTGAATTCTTTTTTTTTTTTTTTCCTACAATATTGCTTGCATTATAAAATTTTTGTAAGCTCACATTTAATAATTAAACGATATTTCACAATTTAAATATAAAATGCAATTATTATAAAATAAAATATAATAATGCTTATTTTAATAGAGAAAATAGGCACACTTTAGCTATTATCACTTACGATGTGTCATTCCTAAAGGTGATGCACTCAAGATAATACAAGGTCTTCAAATAGAAGACCTTTCATAGCGGTGGTATAGTAATTTGATTGAGGATTCAAAAATTATTTTGAATAGTCTCTAATCTTGGTCTATGATACACACAAGGAAATCTAATATGGCGGCCAATCATTTGGCAAAGTTAGCACTTCAAAATCTTGTAGACGTAATTTAGATGGAAGAATATCTAATGTTCTTTCATGACATTGTAGTTGCTGAATGTAGTATGGTTTAATTTTTATGACTGAAATTTTGTAAAAGTAAAAAATAAAAATAAAAATAAAATAGCAATACCAAAATTACATTTTTATTTACCATACGAACGTGACAAAAAAGGATTTCTAGAACCACCGTCAACTCTAATTGAATATGATTAAAAAAAAATAATAATAAACGCCAGTAGTAGTTTGTGAGGACTATATAACACAGACTCACAATACCCACCAATGCTTAGTTTAATGAGGTCCAGAATTTCTCCTTGGAATCAAGCCAAAAAAAAAAAAAAAAAAAAAACAGTTTGGCGTGGCAATGAACTTTCTCTTCCATAGTATAATTGGCTAATTGCCACGAACTTTCTCTTCCATACCTTGTCAAAGAATTGTGAGCGAAGTCATGATCTCATTAATGCAATTCACTTTGGATTAAAAAAAAAAAAATTAATGCAATTGACACTCCACCGACAAAATAACAAGAGAAATAACAAGAGAAATGTTATTTAGCATTCCTTTACTTTCTCTATCCCAACGACAAAATAACAAGAGAAATGTTATTTAATATTTTTTCAGTATTTTTTTTAGTATTCTCAATTGATGTGGCATGTTTAATCTACCATTTTTTTTTTTATAATTAAGATTAATTTAAGGGTAGATCAGACATGCCACACTAGCTGAAAACACTATACGTGCGTCATTCAATATACCAATATATTGGCATTTTCAAGGATATATATATTTTTGGATTATTAATAATTTCTTGATTCTATGAACTCTTGAAATGAACAGTACTCCATCATCAGAGGAAAAACAAGCACTCAATTACTAGATAGAAAGAAATTACAAGTTGGAGCAGGATATATAGGCTTTCACTAACCAATCACTTTATAAGCCATAATATAAAAGAAACAAGTTCTAACACTTATTGCAAAAACCCTAACAACCTTAAAGCAAACAAAAAAAAACTCAGGGTTCGGTGGTGAAATCTTCTCCAAAAATAAAACCTTGTTTTTGCACTCCAATTATGAGGAACGTTCCTTTGCTGGTATTCAGCTCATAAAAATTGATGACATCTCCTTTCCTTAAATTCTTCTTACGAGCAAAGTCGCTCCATTGGGTGGGATGAGATCTTTGATCAGAACTTTAAAAAAAAACAACTTTCCAAGGCTTCTTTTCCTTGGTGTCATAAAGAGTAACATCCATTCTGGTCTCTGCACCTTCATTAATTGAAGGAAAACCAAAATCAGGGGAAAAGAATATGTCCTCATAATCCTTCGGTATATAAACTTTATGGCCAGTGTCACTCTCTGACAAAGTCTTCCAAAACAGCTCACGTTGAGATACAAAATCCCTATAAATGCATTTGGAACATACTTCTGTGTTTCCATGCTCTTCACATCTACTTGCAGCCATGGTTAAATTCACGTTCGAACTAGTTTTGTCTTCTTTCTGCAAGTCTGAGTCAAAATCAAAAGATATACCCAGAAAATATATATATATATATAATAATAATAATAATTCATTTAAAAGAGTCAAAAGCAAATCCAAGACAAAAATTCAACATAAAAGTAATTTTATCTTAATAATTTATGTTATATACCATAATCCTCACGGATAAATCAGGTTATATATATAGTAAAAAGTACTTACAGGGAAACAAAATATTGTCCACTGCAGTTTGGTTCCTTTCTGCTCCGCCAAGAATAGAAACTAGAAAGCAATTAATTAGTACTAACGCACAGATGCATGCTGGTATATATAACATTGTGCCTGATGGCAACTTATTGTGGAAAGATCCACCTTTGAGCTTGATGGCTACTTAATTGTCCTAACAAGTATTAGATCCACTTTTGAGCTTGATGGCGTTTGGCGACTTAATTGTCCCAAGAAGTATTAGAGATCCACATTTGAGCTTGATGGCGACTTAATTGTTTGAAGAAGTAGCAAAGACCGACGTTTGAACTTGGTAGCGACTTATTGGTGTGATGATCAGGCGTTTTCACATGAAGCGTTTTGGTGTTCAAATTTGATGTGGTAAACTATTATTAGAAGGCACAAAAGGCATGTTTGCGCTAGATCTCTGATTCTCTATAGAAGTTAAACTAATTATTGAAAGCAATAGTCAGAGGTGTGCTTCGAGTGAGGAGGAATTGTCCATATGCATGGTTCCTCAAATAAAACTAATATATTTAAATAAAATTGCGAAAAAGAAATTCTAAGCGCAAAAATATGTAAAATAAAATGCTCTCCTCTAATTGAAAAAAAAAAGACCCTCCCACTTAGATTAATTGTTTTTCTTATATTTATTATTTGAGGGTATTTCCATTCTTTTATGCCTAAAAAATGTATATTTCGTCTAATTTAATTATCTTAACCAACTGAATGTTTTTTTTTTTTTTTGGGTCAACAAAGTTCCTCTAAGCTGCTGATGGAGAGAACTTTTTTTTTCAACCATCTGAAGCCTTCATTTGTAAATAGTGATGTCCTTTTTGATAAAAAAAGAAATCTCTCGAAAAACTTCCACATTTAAGAATTTGCTCCTTTATCCCTTATAAGACAAGGATGAAGTTAAAATCTACGATGGTCTACAGGCCCATGTGAATTTATCCATTTATTCAGTTGGTCGTTGAAAGCTTAAAGAGGCTAATTCAAGCAAAAATGATTTGATTCTCTAACCTGACACTTCCACCAGTTAATACAACCGTGATTCGATCTTGAGACCAAATAGGTGTCAGGGGTGTACAAGAGGGACAATTATTAACCACTACTAACCGCTAACTGAATAATCGTATAATAAGAAATAATTGCAACCGAATAACTGCTTAGGCCGGTTGTGGTTATCGATTATAGGCATTTAGAAATTTGTTTAATAACCAGGTAATCATATTTATTATTATTATTATTGTTGTTGTTGTTGAGACAGTTGTCAATCCTGATAGCAACTCGATTCAAAGGCCTGCTAAGAAAGAAAAAAGATCAGCAGTGACAGACCGCGAAGTGGGGGATATGGCGGTTGTGCCACCTCCAATGCCTGAGTAAGAATTTGAGTAATTTAGTTAATAAGAAATAATAATAATTGAGAATGAGTAAGGATAGATTTCATAGTCCTCTCTAGAGAGGTATTATGGTATTCTAAAGACCTACGCATAACTGCATGATTTGGGGGCGGACCAGGTGATGACACATACGTTTAGAAATGTGTGTTTGGCAGCTTAGTGGGTCGTGGCCTTTAAACCATAGTAGGCCCTTTATTTGGGCCTGCTGGAAATATTTGGTATCAACAATTATTATTATTAAAATTGTTAAAAAATTACATAAAAACCAATACACGGAGTTCAATCTCATCCTTGGAGCTTGGTTAAAGCAGTTCTACGAAAGAATAATCTGAGGGATTGTGACTAGAAAAAAGAATAAATTGAGGATAATTATGAGCAGTGCTCCTCTTAAAATTTTTTCATGAGCATGTAGTGTATATATCATAAATTCGAATAAAATAGATGTGTTTGTAGGCTAGAAGAAGATGGTGAAGCTGTGGAAATAATGGAGTAAAAGTCGAGAATCTGGAGTGCATATAATGAAATTTGATCATTGAAGTTGATTTCAATCGAGTAAAGTGTATTTTAATTGAAAATTTAGTTGGCGGTTTCGGTAGTTTGAATGGACGCCAAGCCATTTCATAGCATTTCCATTAAACCAATCAAGTGTCTATCATATCATAAAGTATTATGATAATATATTATGAAATATGAACAATGTTTCTCCTTTGAATTAACAAATTTGAAGTTTTATATTGAAGACAAAAATAATGAAATTACTTATGAAAGCTGGTTTATAACCGGTCTTCAATAACCACATAATCATTAGTTGCGGTTAAACCGGCCTAGCAGTTGCAGTTATGAGGAAATAACCGCAACTGATTGTACACTTTTAATAAGCGTACGCATAGTTCAAAAAATAGACCAAAGTCTTTTGGGGTGGTCTCAGCCACCCCCACTTGGTCACATGGGGTGGCCCAACTACCTACATTAGTCATCGGGGTGATTTTGGCCTTTTTTCTTTTTTTTTTTTTAAAAAAAAAAATTTCGTTTTATCTTTTTTTTTTAGGGGTATTTTGGAGACATTTGCCCCTAAAACCCACGTGCAACACGTGGATAAATTTCCTTAAGAGAAGACGGACTTACGTAACGAATGGACAACATTAATAATTTCAAAAACTTGATTGAAATACATTGTCAATTTTTAAATATTAAAGACAAAAAAAAAAAAATGAAAGTAAAACTTTAGAGAGGTAAAATATATTTTTCCTGGAGAGATTGACATTCAACAAACAGAAGCTTAGATAGTGATTTTAGGCCATATTGGCATTGGAAATCTCGGAAGAATAATTGTCCCCTTGTAAATCTTTTAGCAGTTCTTAAAATGACTAGATGAGGTTCATATTCTCCATAATGACTAGATGGTCCATATTCTCCATATATATATATATATATATCTTAACTCAAATTATTTAATTAAACGGGCTAAACCCCTCAATTCTAACATATATATCTTAACTCAAATTATTTAATTAAACGGGCAAAACCCCTCAATTCTAACTAGTTAATTTTGTATTGAGTTTATAACAAGTTCTCATGTCATATTAAAAAGGAAAAACTTTATTTTAGACTCCTTTAACTACTGCGCGTTTTGAGAAAACCTCAAAAAATTTAAAAAACTCTTAATTTAACCCAATGAGCTTTCAATTTGATTCAATTGACCCTCATCTCTCCTGGTGACGTAGACGGGTCTCGGCCAGAGACCCAAAGTTGGGTCACGGCCGCAACCCAGCATGGGTTAGGAGACCCACGCAAGTCTGGCCGTGACCCAGTGTGGGTCACAACCTAACCCAGTGTTGGTCTGACCTAACCCACGGGTCACAAGGTGTCACCTTGGACCCATTTTTTCATTTTTTTTTTTTTTAAAAAAAAACGAAAAGCAAAGGGTAATTTGGTCTTTTTAGGCCAAATTAATTTCGTCTTTCAGTGATCTAAAGTGAAGGTCCTCCTATTAAAAATTGCCAACGATCTTTCCCTTGCCCAAATATCCATCTCTCTCCATTATTCCTTTTAAAGATAATGGATGTATTCTAGTCCCTCTCTGATGAGACCCTGAAGGGGGAGGAATGGAGGAATGGATTTCCTCCCCCCTTTTTTGTTCTTTCTTTCGTCTTCTTTGCTATGGTTTTATTGTGGAACCCAGAAGCAGTGTTGAAATTCAGAAACAGTAGTAGCCATCCCTTTCACGTCGTCTTTTGGCTTCTCCTCGCACTTGGGTTTCGTCGATATTTTGCTGAGAAACTCAGATCGACTACTTGTGTTGCCGATCTACTCTTTTGCCGTTGGCTCAAGCTCGTACGCGCCACTACACATTCTTCTCCCCAGTGCCACTGTGCCCTATAGACACCAGACTTTCTCTCTCTTCTTTTTGGCATGCGTCAGATGTGGTTCGTGTAAGCCAAAGTGTGGATCGTGTTGATCTCACGCACCGGTTTTCCTCCTCCATTTTCTTGCTATTGATGTTGGTTTTCTTTGTTTTGTTGTGTTATCCCGACCTTTGAATTGAGGAGTGGTAGTTTCGGTGTGAGGGGTTTGTCTCACAGCCGGGTCAATAAAGCTTGTTTATTTAGGGATAAGACTTACTCATGTATTCAGATTTAGTTTGCCTAGAGCAAATATGCCCCTTAAATGAAGTGTGCACATGAGTTGGGTCGGAGGAGGTACATACGTTTTTTATTGTTAAATTTTCAGTGTGTCTACGATATTGTACTTTTCATAGTTTTAGCTATGTTTCTCTGTAAGAGCTTTATGCTTTAGATTTTATTATGGAATGAAAATGAAAAAAAAAAAAAAAAAAAAGAAGATAATGGATGCATTGTCTTCTAAATATCTTGTTTAAATTAGTGAAATTTATGAATTGTTACGAATTTTTGTAGTTGATTGATGGTTTTTATTGTTGTTATTATGCAACTCTAAATATAAGAAATAACCATGCTTAGAGGCATGAGTTTACGACGATGATGTTACTTGACTATATAACAAGTAACGTCATCGTCGTAAACTCATTCCTCTAAACATGGTTATATATATATATAATGCGTTTTAATGATATATAGGTATGATAATTATCTGATGGCATGAAGCTAAAAAGAATATATAAAAATACTCGTGAATTTTAAATTTTTAACAATAATTTAAATATTCCTTTATTTTGAAAAGAAATGAAAAATATACCTTGTAAAAACTTTTTTGTTAGTTATTGTCACCAAGAATAATAATTTATAAGACAACCAATCAAAAATCAAATATAAGTGCGTGACAAGAGATGGAAACAATAAGGGAAAAGTCCACCCATCCCTCTCAAACTACCATCTAATTGTCAATGTCCATTCTAAACTTTTAATTGAAACAATATCCCCTAAATCACCAAAAATTGGCAATATCCCTCCAAATAAAGAAAATACCCTTAATAAAAAATTAAGGAAAAAATCAACATACCCGCCTCCCACTACCACCCAATGACCCAATTGATAATGTATTCTCAAAACTTTAAATTGTGACAATATCTCATAAACTACCAAAAAATTGACAACTTAAAGGATAGAATAAAGAAAAAAATGATCATAATTTTTTTTTTAAAAATAAAATAAGACAAAAATACTCCAATAAATTCAAAAAAAAAAAAAAAAAACTTAAAGGTAAAAAATGATTTTTTTTTTTAATTTTCCACACCTTGTTTTTTTTTTTTTTTGGAATTTTTTTAAGGGTATTTTCATCACTGGGGGAGAGACATTGACAATTTGTGATAGTTTGAGGGGAAACATTGAAAGTTTAGAAAAGACATTGTCAATTGAGTGGTAATTTGAATGGGTAAGTAAACTTTCCCCAAAAACAAAAACTAAAAATTAAAAAATTAAATAAAAATGGAGAGGAAATTTTAAATGTTTTTTTAAAGAAAAAAATTAATTAATTTTTTTTTAAATTTTGTTTTGTTTTGTTTTGTTTTTTTTCCAATTTATAGGGGTATTTTTGACAAAAATTTATGATTATTTTTGTCTTTTTGCTGGCATTGGGAGAACATTGACAATTTTTTGATTGTTTGAAGGGACATTGTCCTAATTGAAAGTTTGGTGGGAACATTCTCAATTGAATGGTAGTTTTAAGGGGGGGAGGGAGTATGTGGACCTTTTCCTTTCATAATCAAGGGGGCTAGTAAACCATAGGGACTTAAGGGTATACATGCAAATACGGTTATTTGTAATATTTGCAGCGACATCCGCAAAATGTGAATATCCCATTTTGATATTTGCATCTTCATCCGCATAATATTTTTAGAGATATAAAAGGGGCTCAGTCGAATCCAACTTTTGTTAACATATGTTTTGATTTTTGTCTATTTTTTTAAATTTCAATTTTGAATCTGACATAACTCTCATGTGGCTTTGTGCCACGTATGTAAAAATTGGGTCTTAGATGGTGCTCAATTGAACTCCTATCATATCTCATATTTTTATTAACCATATTTGTGTTGTTATTGCAATTATTATTTGCTATCCGCATATTAAGTAATGGGTTTTTTTAGCCTATTTTAGTATTTTTGGCCTTTTTTGGGTCTCTATTAGGACTTATTTTAAATGATTTTGAAAATAATTTAGGCCAATTTTTTGTGTTTTGTGCTTGTTTTAATTTTTTTTAACCCTTAATATTTCAAAAATATATTAATTGAGAGCTGCTGGGCATTTCAACATTTTTTAAAAAAATTTATTTTCGCAAATAATCTGGACCCCACATTCAGTTATATATATATATATATTGAATTGACCAGATCATTTGGGAAAAGGAACTTGAGAAAAAGTATTAGGATGTCTAGTATTATCCATATTAATTTCACATTACTTTTGAAAACAATGTAAACATAACTGATACCAAATCCTTAATACTAAAATGACGTGGTTTTGGTAAATTTATTATATATAAAATACATGTGGATGCAGTTAAATATCATTTCTCATTATATATAGAGGGTACGTAGACCCTAAAACTTTATCTATATCCACATGTACAGTCTGTACAGATACTGAATAACAAATAGCATCCGCTCGAATCTAAATCCCAAAACCACAAGCTTATAGGTTATAAGAGTAAGCGTCCACCGTTCCAAAATCTTCCTTTCCATGGTGTAAAGTCTAGGCTTTAACCTCTAAACAATATTTAAATCCAACAAAATTAACACGGAAGGCAAAATAATTTTTAATAAACATAATCTGCCGGCTGATGCGGTCAAGACTAATGAACATTGTAGATGGAATAATTACAGGTACAAATATTTATTGTTTCATCATGTTCTCAACGATCAGAGTGGCGCAGCGGAAGCGTGGTGGGCCCATAACCCACAGGTCCCAGGATCGAAACCTGGCTCTGATAGATTACAAGAGAGCAGCTTCCTACCCCACTATTTTTTTCCCTCGTGTTTCGAAGCATTTGTTTCACCAAAAGTAAATAAGAAGAAGATATATTATTCTCAGAAAAGAAAAACAAACGAGTACTGATTACAAAACAATTCTTTTCCACCTTCCTTGGGCAGCCATACAAATAAAACAAAGGCTGTTCCGATGGCTCTTTCTACAACTTTTGAGTAATTATATAACATTAACTATGGTCTTCCTACAGGGAGGTCTGGTAAAAAAGAAGATAAGGTGATTGTGCAGAGTCTTCAAATTTCCTAAAGATTGAGGTGCTCACTGCAGAAACTGGAAGGCACAACTGAGAGCTGCAACCGCCCTGTCCATTCCTCCCCTGGCTTCAAAGTGACAGGTTTCTCGATTGCTGCCCCATCAACACAAACCATCTGTTTGTATTCCTCATCACCGATGTCTACCATTGCTTTTGATTTCTTCTCCCAAGGATTCCACACCACTGTAGCAGGAATTGGTACAAAATGAAGACCATCAACTATTATGCCCATTTACTATCATCAATACACACATCAAATTATACCAGGGATTTTATTTATACTACTTCAAATGTATTGCAGCTTACCAGCATCTGGAAGTCCTTCCTTTCTTATTACGTATGTCCGCTTTTTTTCATGGTCAAGGACTGCGATTACATTAGGAGAACTAACATAAACTCGATCCAGCTGCCAGGAAAAAATAGGAAAACAACAACTCTTTAATTGTGATCCCTCTGTTTGCACCCAAAAAAAGCAGCAGTAATTAAATGCAAGCTTAAAAGCCAAGTAAAGTAGAGGCTCATATCAGTCTTGAGAAAAGAAGCTATGATTCCGATTTCAATTTCTATTTCTTTTTAACAACTGAAACCTTTAAGCTGTCAATCAAAAGTTTTCGAGCACATATTAAGTCTGATAAGGAAAGGACCGCTTCCGTTTTAAGACCTTGCTGAAAACCTTCATAAAACAATAATAATATCTTGATATGATCTAGTAAAAAACTTCCAATTATCCTGTTTTAGAAATTTCACGTCATTCTCTGTATCAAGAGTCTCCTAGCTAAATAACTCTAATGTAGTCGAGTGAATTTACCTCGGTTTCAAAAGTTATGGCATCTCCTTGTTCTGTAAAACGCTCTCTTCGGCAAAGATTGTCTAGGTAGTCAAGTGTCTCCAGCCCTTCTATTCTTACTTCACTGTGACACCATTTATGTTCATGTAAGTGCAAATCTCACGCCCAGAATAAACATGTTACTAATTACAGCAGCAGAAAATAACTGTAACTTGTATGCCTTTACTAGTTGATAGATACAATTCAAAAGAGATAAGTAAGTTGGTCTAATTGAAATTTACAAGAAATATATATATAGAATGGAGTAACTCACTTTTTCATTTTATTTATTTTTTTAAAGAATGTGTTTCTGCCTTGTAATATCTGACTTTCAAAGGTAATACTCCATACCTTATGTCAGAAACTGACAAGTATGTGTGATAGCCAAATGAGAAACTAAACGGCTTGCCATTGATGTTCCGAATTCGTGAGGTCAGTGTCAGATCTCCATCTGTCGCAAGAGACACCCTAAGACGAAACTCAAAGCTGGAAAGGAAGAGGAAAAATAAAATTCTGTTAGCTTTTAACATCATCCCTTCAAACACAGATAAAGATAGGTCAGCATAGGCTGTCATGTGCTCAGCAAAGGATTCAATGCAAGTTTGTCAACATATTATGTCACCCAGGAAAGACAACGAAATCTACAATCTCATCAGCTAAAGAAACCGAAAGAGGATTAAGGTTCTAATCTAATTGACATTACATGTTTTATTTCAAACCAATTAGAATTTTTGAACTTCCTGTATACACAATTCCAATATTCAAACAACAGTAATTTCAAGTCTCAATTTTTGCTAATATGTTACCTATTATTAGTTTTTGGGCTAACCAGCAGTGTCTCAATTTCAACAATAACATAATCACGCACACCAACAAAGACCTCATACTTCATCCACTATATTTTCTATCTACAACAAAATCAATGGTGTAAAGTTGATTAATAAAAACATAAAGAATTACTTCAAACTTGAAGTGCTATATATCATATCTTGATGCTACCACTAGCGGTTTCCATTGACAAAACATGAGCCGAGATCATACCTATTGGGCCAGCACTTTAGGTCTTCTTCCGATGGTTTAAGTAGTAGGTCAATGAAGGATTTCCCATCGGAATCATTCAGGAGCAGAGGTGGCGGATTATCATCAATTGCCCAAATCTTGTTCCTTGCAAATCCATGTTGTTCTAGTGACCCACAGTTTCCAAACTACAAAAGCATTAAAACTTGATGCATCAGTAAGAAATTTTCAGAAGTCATGCATGTAAACGAGAAAGATTAGAAGTACCTCTGGGAAACAAATGGGTATTCCTCCACGCATTGCTTTTGGAGGCTTGAAAATGGCCTACATTTTGATTAAATACAGATAAATAAATCATCTTTGCATCTCTAGCAGGTAATACATGGAGCATAAAATAAGCACAGGGGAACTAAAAAACACACCTTACTACTTGTGAATAGGAGTTCTTCCCCATGCTCATTCCTCCAAGAAGTTACCTGTCCTCCATGCAAGCTAACCTATATCATCAAAAGAGAAATAATTCAAATCTCTAACACCCTTTAATTAACTACAATATACACAAACTATATGTGCTATACAGTATGAATTTCTCACCCGTGCCGAAGCCCCTTGTGGGTTCCGAAGAACAACCTGATCGATCCCATTCCAGTCCTTTGTTATTTCATTTGCTGCCCTACAATCCCATACCGCTGCAGAAGGCCCCATTTTGAAAAACATGAAAAAATGCTCAAATCCTCCCTCTCTTTCCCTCTCAAACTATAATTTGAGCACTTCTAAGGACTTCTAAGATCAAATTGAAACTCTCCGAACAGAAAGAACACTGAGAACTGAAAATCTGAACTTCACCCAACGCCTATCTTGTGATAGTTTCGTGATCTCGTGACTTAAAAGCAAAACCCAACTACCAATTTAACCTTCTTAATCTCTCATCGCCACTGTCTCTTAGATCTAAGCAACTGAAACTCACAACCCCAGATGTGGAAACATAAAGTCCAAGTGCAGGAACTCCAAAGGTGGAACAATTGGCAACTGAATGGATAAACGATATTGATCAAAAAAAAAGAAAATAAGCCGCCCAACACCTAAATTTCATAAACAGGACAATAAAATTTACTTTAAACTCAAAAACCTTTACTTTTATGGAGATTTTTTTTCTCCCAATGTTCAAGCTTTTCTACTAAAACAAAATCCAATTCTCAAAAATAGGATTCCAAATTCAAAAACCCATCCAATCAAAACAAGAAGTGAATCTCAAAACCTATCGAAAAGTGTATCTGTAACTGTAATTACTTCAACTACCTAAAATGTCCAAGTTCTAAGAAAACCCACTAAATTTCAAAACCCAGACCAAGCAAGCCTCTAAAGTTTAGAAATTTCAGAAGTAAGACCTTTAAACCAGGCACCCCATTTGAATCAAAATGTTCAAATCTGATATAAAAGCAATGGCCATTCAATTACTTGAAGAAACAAAAAAACTAACTACATGGGTGGCGAAGTTTTTTGCAATGTTCAAGCGACAACTTTTCCAGAAATGTTTAAAATCTGCGTTTGGTAACTGAAACTATCATTTAAAGGAACCAAAAACAAAAATATAATGAAGGGGTCAGCACAAGGAGGCAAAAATTTTGACGCAGGAGAAGCAACTGAATAACAGAGAGGAAAAATCATATAATATGACAAGGGAGGAAAAATCCTATAATATGACAGGAAGCATAAAACGGTTTTTGTTTTTCTCTTAACAGTTACAAAGATCTAGGACGTCGAGATACGAGAAGTACATGAAAGCTGCACAAACGGTCAAAATTTGAAGTAAGGATTTTCAGATTAAGACAACTTATTTTTTAAACACGTCTTAGGAAGGAGAGCCACCCACTGGATGTCACCCATGACACCCAATAATTTTTTTTTTCTAAGCGACTAAGCATGACACATTGACACCCAACTTGACAACTTAGCCTTAAAGTAAGGATTAAATACTAAAAACTCTTTAGTTTTTTAAATTTTTATTTTTTGTTTTCTTTGTTTTTATTTTTATTGCATGAGGTATTTATAGTTTTTATAAAGATAAAAATGGTACCTCCCTTAAAAGTCCGTCCAAAACTTAACGGAACGTCACTTTAACACCAATCACATTGCACCACGTGTTTTATAATTAATTTTTTTAAAAAGAATTAAAAGTATTAAAAAATTATTTTTTTCAAAAAAAAATTAAAAATTTTCCATTTTGAGGGTGGGGGTGGCCGGCCACCCCCATCTGCCAGTTTGGAGGCCACCGAGGGCTTCGTCAGCTCTGAATGGGCCAGCGCCGATGCGGCCAAGATTGAGTACCTCCAGACCAGCGGAGCACCAGAATTAAAATTAATTGTAGGACAAGTGGCGCAATATGATTAGTGTTGACGTGACATTCCGTTAAATTTTGGACGAAATTTTAACAGATGTATCATTTCCGTTTTTATGAAAAATCACAAGTACCTCCTTTGATAGAAATAAAAACTTAGGAAACAAAAAATAAAGACTTGAAACCTTAAGGGGAGTTTTAGTATTTAACCCTTAATTACTTTAAAAGATCTGGTTAATTCATAGAGAAAACATTATTAGCATTAAAAAAGTGATAAGTGTAAAAATATTTTTCAATTTAAAAGAGATAAATGTCTGATATAACACCTTCTGAATTCAATCCTTCGTAACAACACTGAACACACTGCACTAAATTAATGTCTCTGGGATTTATTATTTAATTTGATGAAAAGTTGAGAACGTAAGATGGTTGAAATTCTTCGTCATATGCGAACTTTACGTGCAATTATCAGGTCAATACCCGAAACCTGAAGCAACGAGGTGAAGTGCATGAATTGAATTGAGAATGAAAATATTAAAAAAATAGAAGGGAGATCTCAAAGTCATGGGTCAAAGAACATGACCACCTTGGTGTTACTACAAATCACGTGGAGGTTTAGCGGTTAGGAGGACCCGAAGGAATGGTCCGACATCATGCGGCCAGCCTTGGACTTTGTGGACCAAACCCCTTGGCTGGCTGCTTCCTTCCTTAATTACCCACACATGTGCACCTTCATTTTTCCAATACGCCTGATAATTGTCTTAATTTTTCCAATTCCTTTATTATAGATTCATTTGTCTGCGATCATCCGTTCAAGATTAGCGACAAACGGCTATCAACTTAAGTCAGTGGGTGGTATTTATTAAGAGGATAAGCTGCATTTCTGGTATTTGACATGTCAAGGAAATAGACTTAATTACACTGTGGTTGCTCTTTTTTCTCCAACTTTTCCTGCATTTTTTAGTCTAATATATACGTGCGGCGAGTTGTTATATTCTGTTTTTGACTTCTGTGATGGCGGTCTGTACCATAAAATCTTTGGGCCAAAGATTACGGTCGGGCTTTATGTAGTCAAAAAGATTTGCTTGTTATCATTACAAACATCATCCCTTTTTATGATATTTATATAAGAAAAAAATAAAAAATTAGTCTCTGTGATTTATTTGATTTACAATTAATTCTTTGTGGTATCAAAATGAACTTAAAGGTCTCTAAAGTATGCCAAAAAAATAATTTAGTTCCTACAGTCAAATTCCATCAACTAATTTAACAGATTCTGTTAGTGTGACACTGACTTAAATATGATAAGCATCACAATTTTATTGGTTCTAACATTTCATGTTATCATAATCTGTTAAGTCATTAAATGAAATTCGACCATAAGGACTAAATTATTTTTTTGGGAGACCTTAAGCACCTTTGAGTTCATTTTGATATTACAAGAAGTTAATTGCAAATCAAGTAAACTACAATGACTAATTTTGCATTTTTTCCTTTACATAACATGAAGAAGGCCATACGCAATGGCGGTGCCACATAGGCGTTTGAGGTTGCCACGGCACCACAAAGATTTTTTTTTTAAAAAAAAAAGAAATCCAAGTATACTACTGTGTATGGTAAATTTTAATAATTCTGAAACTTAATACATATGCATGGTAACCCAAAAAAAAAAAAAATCCTTATTTAATACATATGTATGGTAAACTTTAATATCCATATGATTGTTTATTTTGTTGTTTAATGTTTATAAACTTTGATTGTCTCTTACGAGTTGGTGATTTAACTTTAAAATTTTAGGTTCATGAATAAACTTTAGGTTTATGAATTGATTGATTTAACTTGCTGAGAGTTTCAATTTAAATTCGATACTTGATGATTTTGTACTTCTAAGAGACCGTAAAATGCAGTTCTAGACACTTTTTTTTTGTTTTGTTTTTGTATTTATGTCTTTTTGATATATATAGTGCCGACATGTTACATTTCTAATATATCAATTTGAGCACATATTTATGAACTTTTGTAGATTTTTTTTGTGATGCATATATTATGTGAATTACCAAATTTTTAGAGTGAAAAAAAATTTAAGACGCCAAAAAAATTTTAGCGGCACCCCCAATAAGCTAGTATTGGGATAGTAAAAGATAATGATAGTATAAGGATAATTTGAAGAATTTTAATCCTCTTTATGGTATGGTAGTTTGAGGAATCTTTGACACACACACACACATATATATATATATATATATATATATATATATATATATATATATATAAGGGTACTTGTCATCTTTGACTACAATAAATATTTTTCTTTTACCAATATACATTGAAAAAAGAAATTGAACATCTAGCCCATCTCAATTTTTTTTTTTTTTTCTTTTTTCTAATTAGCCCATCTCAATTAGCTTGCATATATTATTATAGTCTTGTGCAAGAAACGGTCATTTGTTGTCTTCGACCGATGGGTAATTGCATGTAAATGGTACCTTAAAGCTTGCAAGTTCCTTCAACCCGTTGGTGAAGAGGTAAAGGGACAAAGGAGGAACTAATGGGAAGGGAGGAATGCTGCAATGCATTCTACCCACCATCTCTTCACCTTGTCATCTTGATTTTTTCAAAAAAAAAAGAAAAAAAGAAAAAAGAAAAGAAAAGAGAGAGAAGAGATGGTGGGTAGAATGAAGAAAAGCATATCTCAATGGGAAGGCCCAATTAACAATTTGGTGCTCATGGGACATGATTGGGATTGAAACTTGCAAGCCATTTATCCAAAACTCTATGCCCGAAGAACATCTGGAAAATATTCCATCCACAAGCTTTACTAAGTACTCCTCAAACGACAAACATTTGAGAAAATTATACTTGTATCTCGATCTCCTTTATTAATTAATAATGGATGTAGAGTGCCTTAGTATGGGCTAACTAGAAGAATTGGAATGAAAATACAATTCTAGAGGATAACATGCTTACTCCTACTAATATATAACCCCCTAATCCTAATAAGATCCATATAACAATTAGATAATAATTCTACTTCCATATATCTTTCTTATAATCTCTATATTTCTCACTTAATTGGTAGCTTTTCACACAACTCATGTTTCTTACT
>NC_081547.1:5401909-5413089 GCF_901000735.1 Corylus avellana | reverse complement strand
TGGACGACGGACAAAGGCGGTGACGGCGTGAGCGTAACAGAGAGAACAGACGGAGTCTGCCAAGTGAGTGAACGGCGCTTGCGTTTAGGGTTAGGGTAAAGTTAAAACTTACAAGCGTATATATATTTTAGCTATTTATATTTTGTAAATTTTAATGCAATTCGGTTCGGTTCGGTTCGGTTCGGTACGGGTCGGTTCGGCTCGGTTTCCACCCGCAACTATTTGGAAGTCTATCGACACCTTCGAAATCCGACGCATTTTATCGGGTTCCGACGGACGGGTCGGGTGGGCGGTAATTCTGAAAAATCCCTTCTATTTAATATCGAATAATTGCAACAGTGTCAGATTTAAACAACGCCGTTAAAAGCCAGCACATTTAAAGAGTAGAGCCGTTAAATTCCCACCGCCTGTTTGCTAAGGAGAAAAAAAGAAAAGAAAAAGAATGTGATTATAAATTTATAACGTGTAAATTATAAGAAACACATTAGTTACTTAATTATCAATCATTTAATCTAATGGTAATACTTAAACTCTAAGTAATAAATTCATATGATCTCATGGTCGTACACTCATGCTTAAATTTTATGATCATATTATCTCACAATTAATATTAATATTATCTTAGATCTAAGATCATGTGATACATCATATATGTTTTATAAGAATAAAGTATATAATTATAATGTATTGATTAAATAACACAATAACTTATGCAGATATACAATATGATTATATAATGATTAATGATTATGTGATATATACGATTCCAATTTCCAAAGTATAAACTATCTAATTATAATATTTGTATTAAATGACACAATAACTTGTACGGTTGTACTATATGATTATATCATATGATAAAATGATTAATGATAATATCATATATTTCTTATATATATATATATATATATATATATATATATATATATATATGTGTGTGTTTTTATATTAATATATACATATATATAATATATATACACACATATGCATAAATAACAAAAAAAACAAAGGTATATAATATATTTGTTATTATTGAGTAAATGAGTAATGTTGATTATATATTGTTATTTGTTACTTGATAAAAAATATACGAGTCGAGCCTAATAAGCGAGGCGAGCCTTATACGAGCCGAGCTCACGAGCTGCTCACGAGCTTAGTCGAGTCGAGCCGAGCTTGCTTCGTTTAATATTCGAGCCAGGATTTGTGTTCACGAAGCGCTTCATTTAATATTCGAGTCGAGCACGAGCCGAGCTTATGCGAGCCGAGCCCGAGTTTGCTCGCGAGACGCTTCGCTCACTTAACAGCCCTAGCCGCGAGCCACCCCAAGCCACCCAAGGGGTGGCTCGAGCCACCCCATGGGTGGTTTGCGGGCCACCCCCAACCCCTATGGGGTGGCCGCAAGCCACCCCAGGGGTGGTTCGATATAATTTTTTTTTAATTAAATTAATAAAAAAATAATATTTTAATTAGATAAAACGGTGAGTTTTGAGTAGACTAACGGAAGTTAACAAAAATTGACGGTAAGGAGTTTTCTAGTAGTTTCGAGTGACCCAGGGACTAAATTTCCAAAAAAAAATACCAAGGGAGTTTTTAATAAAAGCGCGTTTACCTAAGGATTTTAGATATAATTTCTCAAAAAAAAAAAAAAACTAGAAGATTGCCCAAGTAGCTATATGTGGTATCTGCCCATTTTTTGGCTTTTTGTTAGTCAAATCATTTGGTTTTTGTTGGTATTGTATGATGACTTAAACCCATTTTCGGCCCTAAGTTGTCCTTAATATTTGCCCATAATTGGCCTGTTGTTTGGCTTATTGTTGCTTATTTTTGGCTTATTGTTGTTTAGGCTCATCTCCGGCCACTGCCGTCGGCCGCCATCATCTCTAAC
The DNA here is from genome assembly GCF_901000735.1 of Corylus avellana. Taxonomy (NCBI): domain Eukaryota; kingdom Viridiplantae; phylum Streptophyta; class Magnoliopsida; order Fagales; family Betulaceae; genus Corylus; species Corylus avellana. The sequence continues at coordinate 5,411,204 of NC_081547.1, read as the reverse complement.
CAATTTCTGGCCCAAGAATCATTCTTTAACAACCCAACAAGTGTATATATGTTATTGAGCAAAAAAGGTAAAGTGAAAAGAAAATTCGCAGTTAGATATTGAGAGTGAAAAATTTAGACTTTCCGGACCCAATATGTGCAATGTGATGCATGGAAATGGTCTTAGGCTACCAATTACATACCCAAGCAAACAATTTCAGGACCCAATTATCAAACATAAAAAATTTCACAAAAATCTAAGACCCTAGTTTTTCCCCCCAATTTACTAGCAAATCTAAAGGAAATTAATAGGATAAAAACACACATTACACGCCTACGAGTGTCGGGTAATCTTCTTACGAATCATCAACGTCCACGTTGATGATTCGTAAGAAGATTACCCGACACTCGTAGGTGTGTAAGGTGTGTTTTTTCCCCCATAAATTTCCTTTAGAATTGCAAGTAAATTGAGGAAAAACTAGGGTTTTAGATTTTTGTAATTTTTTTTGTTCTTTTTTCTTTTTTAATGTTTGATGATTGAGTCTTGGAATTGTTTGCTTGGGGTATGTAATTTGTAACCCAAGGCATCATTTCAATGCTTAATCGCGAATTTTCTCACACTTTATCATTTTTGCTCAATCACATGCTCATACTTGTTACGTTGTTAAAGAATGATGCTATTGGGTCAAATGAGTGTCTGGGTATGTTTTGGGACATTACCCATAATGCCCACATGATCGATTCATCTAGCACATAAGTGTTTGATGAAATGCCCAAATGGAAACCAAGTGTGATTTTGTAGCTTTAGGGCGGCAAATGATCCCATGATTAGCCTGTATCATTTAGAGATGGTTAATATTTATTTGTATGTGTGACACACTCTCAAGAACAAGCCTTTGTAAAAGGAGTAATACTAAAAGCTTATTTTTTGTTTTTTTACGAATCATGTGACATTTAAAATTATCATTGAGTTTATAATTGGCCGTCACTATTGAATTCCTTAGCTTGAAGCTATACCTACTTTTTGTTTATTGATTCTAATGTAGCCATATTGGCCGCCTCATGTAATAATCATTATCTCTAGTACTTGTTTGTTTGATCTATTTAATGGTACAAATGTTGATGATTTGTGTTTTTGACTTGTATTATTACAATATATATTCTTCAAAAGCAGGTTACAAAAACAACAAGAGGCATATACAAAAACTAGTTCACATGAATCACATATTATATTTATGGCTAGAAATCAAATGAAGAAAGAGTTCGAACTTCACAATCCCACCTAAATGGATCACTATGCAGAAAGTAAAAGTTGCTTACCTTAGCCACCCCCCAACTCTCAGATCTTTAGATCTTTAACCACCTACTTCACAAATGCTGAGAATACGTCTCTTTACAGGAAATGTGGAGCAGCCCTGTGCTTAAACCAATTTCATCTGCAGTCAACTGCCAAGCCTAAAACCACATGTGAATTTATTTATTGTCGTCAACCTATGGCTTAAGTGCATGCGTAGACTTCGAGTCTGTTGAAGATTGAGTTATAAAGTTTAAATAAAAGCTGATATATTTGATAAAATTTTTTAAAAATATATATATATTTTTATACTCTTTTACTCTAAAAATGTTAAAACACACTTTTTGCAACAACTTAAAAATAAAATTTTTGTCAAAAAATACTTTTTGACTTAAAAGTTCTATTTATAATTGCATTTGAGAAATAGAGCTTTTAAGTCAAAAAATATTTTTTTTTGCAAAAACTTTATTTTTAAGATGTTGCCCAAATGCATCTTGACCATTTTCAAGTTTTTTAAATCCTTAAAAAAAAATTTAATTTTTTTTTTTTACCAAACGAGTATTTTTTTTTTTTTTTTCCAAACACACTTTTTAAATGTTAAATGCACACCCAAATATGCCCTTAATAACGCCAACGTCAGATTTAAAGATCAGATGACAAATCGACACCACTTTAATTAACTAAAGGAGCCTAAAACATGGTAGAATTATCAAACTATCCCCTCATAAACAAAAAAAAATTATAAAAATCCCTTTACTGAATTTACCACTGTTCTCTCTTAACCATAATTACTGCCCTTCTTTTCCTTTCTTCATTCTTTTCTCCTTCCTTTAACATTTTAAAATCACTATCGGATCTATGAGGCTATATGGATCTTATATATGGAGCTCCACTGATCTAATAATGATTTTGAAAAGTGAAAGGATGAGAGAAGAATTAAGTGAAACATCTTTGTATAAGCTTTTTGCAAATCAACTATTGAATTTATGAGATTCACATGTGGATCTAACAAATCTAGTTATTAATTTGCAAAATAAATAAGATTGCAAATGTACAGTATAATAATGTGTAACATACCTCTTACTAAATAGTTAATTTGTAATACACCGCAAATGAATAGCAGAATCATGTGAAACAATATCTTCTGTTAAAAAAAAAAATTAAAAATTTATAGATAGTGCCTGATCAATCAAATAAAATAAAAAATAGTTCGAGATAGTTTCGTAGCATATTACTAATTACTTTTTTTTTTTTTTTTTTGAAATCATATTAGGAATTACTCCTACCACTAATGTGGACCAATATTTAATTTGTATTTATATTTTAAAGTTATTATGGATGGGTCAAATTATAGGAGTAGGAGTACGTGCCTCCGTGTGATCTCCATTCAGTTCCTGGAAGCAGCCCTGTGTGGTGGTCCCCACTTCCTTTTCAGCAATCGATCAAAACTGTCAAACTGGCTGGCTTGACCAAACGCCTATTTTTAACTGAAAGTGAAACGCAAGCTGCTCTCAGACAATAATACAAACAACATCTTCGCTCCAATGTCCCTCCTCCATTTTTGCTTCCTCGTAGCTCTGGCTCTGGCACTCCTGCCTACCAAGACCCTTGCCCAAAATGGCACCGCTCCATGCCCTCTCGACTTCAGCGTCCTCCGGGAGCTGATCACCAACCGTCCCAGACTGGACGTGGTCACCAAGTGCCAGTTCCTCCGCCGAGGCCTCCAGGTCGTCCAGTCCTACTACCTCAAACACAATGGCTCGTTCGTGCCCCCACTCAACTCGTCCGAGTCGTGCTGGTCCGATTACCAGTCCCTCCTCGACGATATCGTCCCGGGCTTGAACACCCCAGACTCATGCGGGTTCAAGACCGAGTGGATCGCCGAGGGCTGCATGAACATCACCACCAGAGCACAGTTCGAAGCCATAGTCCCCAATCAGACCCTCAACAACGTCGTCAACAACTGTAACCAGTCGCTCGAGAACAACTCCCCCTGCGCCTCCTGCACCACCAGCTTCTCCAGCATATCGGCCTCGTACCTCACCGGAACCAGCGTCGGAAACCTCTCCGACTGCACCGCCTACCCGTCGATTTATGCCGCGGCTTTGGCGAACGTGTACGGACCCACCGACAAGGGAACTGCTCAGTGCCTCTTCGGGTTCGACTTCACGTCCGCGGGCTCGACGAGTAATACGCGGAAGGTGGTGACCTTGGTGGTCTTGATTGGCGTTGGGTGTTTGATAGTGGTTGGAGGGGTTTGGTTTTTGTGGCTGCGCATGAAGAAGAAGAAGAGGAAGAGAGAACAGGGAAGGGATTTGGCGGTAATCGAGTTGGGATCGAATTCGAGGTTGGAGTCAATCAGCGAGAGCACGACGCTGGTGAGGTTCAAATTCGATGAGATTAAGAAAGCGACGAAGAATTTCTCTAGGGATTCTATAATTGGGAGGGGAGGGTATGGGAATGTGTACAAAGGGGTTTTGACAGACGGGTCCGAGGTTGCGTTGAAGAGGTTCAAGAATTGCTCTGCTGCCGGGGACGCGACATTCGCGCACGAGGTTGAGGTTATTGCGAGCGTGCGGCATGTCAACCTCGTCGCTCTGAGAGGGTACTGTACCGCCACGACGCCGTTCGAGGGTCACCAGAGAATAATCGTGTGTGATTTGATGAAGAATGGGAGCCTCCATGACCATTTGTTTGGGTCTTTTGAGAAGATGATGAGTTGGCCACTTAGGCAGAAGATAGCGTTGGGGACTGCCAGGGGATTGGCTTATTTACACTACGGGGCTCAACCGGGGATTATACACAGGGATATCAAAGCTAGTAATATCCTTTTAGATGACAGCTTCGAGGCCAAGGTGGCGGATTTCGGCCTTGCAAAGTTTACTCCGGAGGGAATGACGCATATGAGTACAAGGGTGGCGGGGACGATGGGATATGTGGCTCCTGAGTATGCCTTGTATGGTCAATTGACTGAGAGGAGTGATGTGTACAGTTTTGGGGTTGTGCTTCTTGAGCTTTTGAGTGGAAAGAAGGCACTCATGGCGAGCAATGACAGCCAACCCGCTCTGGTGACCGATTGGGCATGGTCATTGGTGAGGAAAGGAAGAGCTTTGGATGTTATTGAAGATGGGATGCCGAAGTTAGGTGTGCCGGAAGTTGTAGAGAAGTATGTTTTGGTTGCTGTTCTGTGTTCTCATCCGCAGTTATATGCCAGGCCTACAATGGATCAGGTTGTGAAAATGTTGGAAACAGACCTGTCTGTTCCCTCGATCCCGGAACGACCAATTTCTCTTTTAGCTGATATTCATGATATTGAGAGATCCGCCAGCAGTAGCGGCTCAGGTCAGCTCTCTAGCTCAACTGGGCCAACTGGCTATCAGCCCTATACAAAAACAACAGGAGGCATATACAAAAACTAGTTCACATGAATCATATATTATATTTATGGCTAGAAATCAAATGAAGAAAGAGTTCAAACTTCACAATCACACGTAAATGGATCATTCTGCAGAAAGTAAAAGTTGCTTACCTTAACCACCCCCCAACTCTCAGATCTTTAGATCTTTAACCACCTACTGACCTACTTCACAAATGCTGAGAATACGTCTCTTTATAGGAAATTTGGAGCAGCCCTGTGCTTAAACCAATTTCATCAGCAGTCAACTGCCAAGCCTAAAACAGCATGTGAATTTATTTATTGTCGTCAACCTATGGCTTAAGTGCATGCATAGACTTCGAGCCTGTTGAAGATTGAGTTATAAAGTTTAAAAAGTATTTTAATACTTAAAAATTGTGTTAAATAGAAGAAGTTGATATGCTTGATAAAAAATTTCAAAAGTATTTCTTTTAACTTTTTTCTAAAAATGTCAAAACATATTTTTGGCAACAGCTTAAAAATAAAGTTTTTGTTAAAAAATATTTTTTGACTTAAAAGTTCTATTTATAATTGCATTTGAAAAATATAGTTTTTAAGTCAAAAAATATTTTTTTGGCAAAAAATTTATTTTTAAACTGTTGCCAAAAGTACGTTTTGATCATTTTCAAGTTTTTTAGACCCTTAAAAACTTTTTTAATTTTTTTACCAAACGAATACTTTTTTTTTTTTCTAAGACATTTTTTTTAATATTAAACGCACACCCAAATATACTCTTAATATTGCGAACGTCAGATTTAAAGATCAGATAACAAATCGACACCACTTTAATTGACTTAAGGAGTCTAGAACATGGTAGAATTACCAAACTATCCCCTCATAAACAAAAAAAAATTATAAAAATCCCTTTACTGAATTTACCACTGTCCTCTCTTAACCATAATTACTGCTCTTCTAAATATCAGAATGTTATATTTGGAAAGCAGCCTCCATGAATGTTGTGTTTATCGCCCTTCTCTCTGTCATATTGTTTGATTAGTGTAACCTATTTTAAGTTTCATTAATGTTTTGATGGGGTTATGTTAGATTATAGCTCAATCGGATGTGAGGAAGTGCATATAATTTTTACTGTCTAACCTCTTTCTGTTATTTACCCCAAACAAGTAAATGTTATTATAGTCACGTTCAGATAAAAAAGTCACTCTAACTGTTTCTGTCAAACTTACTGGTCTGTTGGACAAGAGACATGAGAATCAAGCTCCATGGAAACCTTTACAAAACCCACTCTTACCACCTACCCATCCTCCATTCTAACACCGTCAACTTTCCAATCCCGATATACCCCTTTGTGTAGTTGTCACACTTAGCACAAATTGGCCCGGCATTGTTTCTTTTTCAAGCTTACATAAAATGTCTTCCAAAAATAATAAGCCCATAGGTAGCTTTATATATATATATATATATATATATAATCATGTTTAAGTCAAGCAAGTTATTAAGGATTCAATTGTCACGTTTTAAACACCACATATTCTATTTTTAAAATGAACCTTAATGGTAGTAGGAGTTGAAAATTTTATTTTCCTGTACGTCTCTTCCGATAGTTATGCAATGACTATGTAGAGATATGCATGCAGACTTTTTAGAAAAAATAATTTTATATTGAGAGAAATAAATATGATATTGCCGTCTTGCGCGCTGCTTTGTATTTTTCTATTCTACTCCTGACCTTTTTGACTCAACAAGGCCAAGAAACTTCCTTTTAATTGCTACGTGAGAAATGGCGCAAGTAATTGTTGTCCCATTGAAAATTATTATTAATATAAAATATAAATTAATTCGTCTTAAATTTGAAAGTAAAAAAATAAGCATTTGAAACTTGAAACTATATATAACATTTTTCAATGTTAGTAGGTACTACATTCCATTCTATCATTACTTATGTATAAACTTTTCTTTCAAACTGGGTTGAAAGAGTTTCTTTTAATTTAGTCTATTAAAGTAACGTGTGTCTTTTTTTTTTAATAACGTGTGGAATGCACATGAGTTTTTAATCAAATTTATTCCAACTTTATCACTGCTATTAATAAAACATGTGCATCTCACATGTTCAAAGACACATGTCATTTTTATAGATTAGATTAAAAAAAATTTCTCCAATCCAATTTGAAAGAAAACTTTATCCCTTATTTTGTTGAGTTGATGTGTCATTATTCATCCGTTTTTAAATCAATCAATTATTGTTAAAAAAAGAAAAGAAAAGGAAAATGCTTCTTTTCCTTTCTTCTTTCTTTTCTCATTCTCCAACTTTTTAAAATTGCTATTGAATCTATGAGGCTATCTGGGGCTTATACATAAAGCCCCACAGATCTAACAGTGATTTTGAAAAGTACGAGAATGAGAGAAGAATTAGGTGAAATAGCTTCGTATAAGCTTTTTGCAAATTAATTATTGAATTTGTGAGATTCACATATGCGTCTAACAAATCTAGTTAATTTGCAAAATAGATAAGATTGCATATGAACAGTATAATAATGTGTAACATATCTCTTACTAAATAGTTAATTTGTAATAAACCGCAAATGAATAGTAGAATGATGCGAAACAATATCTTATGTTTAAAAAAAAAAATTAAAAATTTATAGATAGTGCCTGATCAATCAAATAAAATAAAAATAGTTCGAGATAGTTTCGAAGCATATTAGTATTTACTTTTTTTTTTTTTTTTGAAATCATATTAGGAATTACTCCTACCACTAATATGGGTCAATATTTAATTTGTATTTATCTTTTAAAGTTATTATGGGATGGGTCAAATTATAGGAATAGGAGTACGTGCCTGGGTAAGTGATCTCCGTTCAGTTCCTGGAAGCAGCCCTGCGTGGTGGTCCCCACTTTCTTTTCAGCAATCGATCAAAGCTGTCAAACTGGCTGGCTTGACGAAACGCCCACTTTTAACTGAAACGCAAGCTGCTCTCAGACAATAACACAAACAAAATCTTCACTCCAATGTCCCTCCTCCATTTTTGCTTCCTTGTAGCTCTGGCTCTGGCTCTGGCACTCCTGCCTTCCAAAACCCTTGCCCAAAACGACACCGCTCCATGCCCTCTCGACTTCAGCATCCTCCGGGAGCTGATCGAGAGCACCAACCGTCCCAAACTGGACGTGAGCACCGAGTGCCAGTACATCCGCCAAGGCCTCCGGCTCGTCCTGTCCTACTACCTCAAACACAATGGCTCGTTCGTGCCCCCACTCAACTCGTCCGAGTCGTGCTGGTCCGATTACCAGTCCCTCATCGACGATTTCGCCCCGGGCTTCAACATCCGATCCTCATGCGGGTTCAAGACCGAGTGGATCGCCGAGGGCTGCATGAACATCACCACCAGAGCACAGTTCGAAGCCAAAGTCCCCAATCAGACCCTCAACAACGTCGTCAACAACTGTAACCAGTCGCTCGAGAACAACTCCCCCTGCGCCTCCTGCACCACCAGCTTCTCCAGCATATCGGCCTCGTACCTCACCGGAACCAGCGTCGGAAACCTCTCCGACTGCACCGCCTACCCGTCGATTTATGCCGCCGCTTTGGCGAACGTGTACGGACCCACCGACAAGGGAACTGCTCAGTGCCTCTTCGGGTTCGACTTCAGGTCCTCGGGCTCGACGAGTAATAGGCGGAAGGTGGTGACCTTGGTGGTCTTGATTGGCGTTGGGTGTTTGATAGTGGTTGGAGGGGTTTGGTTTTTGTGGCTGCGCATGAAGAAGAAGAAGAGGAAGAGAGAACAGGGAAGGGATTTGGCGGTAATCGAGTTGGGATCGAATTCGAGGTTGGAGTCAATCAGCGAGAGCACGACGCTGGTGAGGTTCAAATTCGATGAGATTAAGAAAGCGACGAAGAATTTCTCTAGGGATTCTATAATTGGGAGGGGAGGGTATGGGAATGTGTACAAAGGGGTTTTGACAGATGGGTCCGAGGTTGCGTTGAAGAGGTTCAAGAATTGCTCTGCTGCCGGGGACGCGACATTCGCGCACGAGGTTGAGGTTATTGCGAGCGTGCGGCATGTCAACCTCGTCGCTCTGAGAGGGTACTGTACCGCCACGGCGCCGTTCGAGGGTCACCAGAGAATAATCGTGTGTGATTTGATGAAGAATGGGAGCCTCCATGACCATTTGTTTGGGTCTTTTGAGAAGAAGATGAGTTGGCCACTTAGGCAGAAGATAGCGTTGGGGACTGCCAGGGGATTGGCTTATTTACACTACGGGGCTCAACCGGGGATTATACACAGGGATATCAAAGCTAGTAATATCCTTTTAGATGACAGCTTCGAGGCCAAGGTGGCGGATTTCGGCCTCGCAAAGTTTACTCCGGAGGGAATGACGCATATGAGTACAAGGGTGGCGGGGACGATGGGATATGTAGCTCCTGAGTATGCCTTGTATGGTCAATTGACTGAGAGGAGTGATGTGTACAGTTTTGGGGTTGTGCTTCTTGAGCTTTTGAGTGGAAAGAAGGCACTCATGGCGAGCAATGACAGCCAACCCGCTCTTGTGACCGATTGGGCATGGTCATTGGTGAGGAAAGGAAGAGCTTTGGATGTTATTGAAGATGGGATGCCGGAGTTAGGTGTGCCGGAAGTTGTAGAGAAGTATGTT
>NC_081547.1:5356234-5401809 GCF_901000735.1 Corylus avellana | reverse complement strand
TTTAGGGGTATTTTGGAGACATTTGCCCCTAAAACCCACGTGCAACACGTGGATAAATTTCCTTAAGAGAAGACGGACTTACGTAACGAATGGACAACATTAATAATTTCAAAAACTTGATTGAAATACATTGTCAATTTTTAAATATTAAAGACAAAAAAAAAAAAATGAAAGTAAAACTTTAGAGAGGTAAAATATATTTTTCCTGGAGAGATTGACATTCAACAAACAGAAGCTTAGATAGTGATTTTAGGCCATATTGGCATTGGAAATCTCGGAAGAATAATTGTCCCCTTGTAAATCTTTTAGCAGTTCTTAAAATGACTAGATGAGGTTCATATTCTCCATAATGACTAGATGGTCCATATTCTCCATATATATATATATATATATCTTAACTCAAATTATTTAATTAAACGGGCTAAACCCCTCAATTCTAACATATATATCTTAACTCAAATTATTTAATTAAACGGGCAAAACCCCTCAATTCTAACTAGTTAATTTTGTATTGAGTTTATAACAAGTTCTCATGTCATATTAAAAAGGAAAAACTTTATTTTAGACTCCTTTAACTACTGCGCGTTTTGAGAAAACCTCAAAAAATTTAAAAAACTCTTAATTTAACCCAATGAGCTTTCAATTTGATTCAATTGACCCTCATCTCTCCTGGTGACGTAGACGGGTCTCGGCCAGAGACCCAAAGTTGGGTCACGGCCGCAACCCAGCATGGGTTAGGAGACCCACGCAAGTCTGGCCGTGACCCAGTGTGGGTCACAACCTAACCCAGTGTTGGTCTGACCTAACCCACGGGTCACAAGGTGTCACCTTGGACCCATTTTTTCATTTTTTTTTTTTTTAAAAAAAAACGAAAAGCAAAGGGTAATTTGGTCTTTTTAGGCCAAATTAATTTCGTCTTTCAGTGATCTAAAGTGAAGGTCCTCCTATTAAAAATTGCCAACGATCTTTCCCTTGCCCAAATATCCATCTCTCTCCATTATTCCTTTTAAAGATAATGGATGTATTCTAGTCCCTCTCTGATGAGACCCTGAAGGGGGAGGAATGGAGGAATGGATTTCCTCCCCCCTTTTTTGTTCTTTCTTTCGTCTTCTTTGCTATGGTTTTATTGTGGAACCCAGAAGCAGTGTTGAAATTCAGAAACAGTAGTAGCCATCCCTTTCACGTCGTCTTTTGGCTTCTCCTCGCACTTGGGTTTCGTCGATATTTTGCTGAGAAACTCAGATCGACTACTTGTGTTGCCGATCTACTCTTTTGCCGTTGGCTCAAGCTCGTACGCGCCACTACACATTCTTCTCCCCAGTGCCACTGTGCCCTATAGACACCAGACTTTCTCTCTCTTCTTTTTGGCATGCGTCAGATGTGGTTCGTGTAAGCCAAAGTGTGGATCGTGTTGATCTCACGCACCGGTTTTCCTCCTCCATTTTCTTGCTATTGATGTTGGTTTTCTTTGTTTTGTTGTGTTATCCCGACCTTTGAATTGAGGAGTGGTAGTTTCGGTGTGAGGGGTTTGTCTCACAGCCGGGTCAATAAAGCTTGTTTATTTAGGGATAAGACTTACTCATGTATTCAGATTTAGTTTGCCTAGAGCAAATATGCCCCTTAAATGAAGTGTGCACATGAGTTGGGTCGGAGGAGGTACATACGTTTTTTATTGTTAAATTTTCAGTGTGTCTACGATATTGTACTTTTCATAGTTTTAGCTATGTTTCTCTGTAAGAGCTTTATGCTTTAGATTTTATTATGGAATGAAAATGAAAAAAAAAAAAAAAAAAAAAGAAGATAATGGATGCATTGTCTTCTAAATATCTTGTTTAAATTAGTGAAATTTATGAATTGTTACGAATTTTTGTAGTTGATTGATGGTTTTTATTGTTGTTATTATGCAACTCTAAATATAAGAAATAACCATGCTTAGAGGCATGAGTTTACGACGATGATGTTACTTGACTATATAACAAGTAACGTCATCGTCGTAAACTCATTCCTCTAAACATGGTTATATATATATATAATGCGTTTTAATGATATATAGGTATGATAATTATCTGATGGCATGAAGCTAAAAAGAATATATAAAAATACTCGTGAATTTTAAATTTTTAACAATAATTTAAATATTCCTTTATTTTGAAAAGAAATGAAAAATATACCTTGTAAAAACTTTTTTGTTAGTTATTGTCACCAAGAATAATAATTTATAAGACAACCAATCAAAAATCAAATATAAGTGCGTGACAAGAGATGGAAACAATAAGGGAAAAGTCCACCCATCCCTCTCAAACTACCATCTAATTGTCAATGTCCATTCTAAACTTTTAATTGAAACAATATCCCCTAAATCACCAAAAATTGGCAATATCCCTCCAAATAAAGAAAATACCCTTAATAAAAAATTAAGGAAAAAATCAACATACCCGCCTCCCACTACCACCCAATGACCCAATTGATAATGTATTCTCAAAACTTTAAATTGTGACAATATCTCATAAACTACCAAAAAATTGACAACTTAAAGGATAGAATAAAGAAAAAAATGATCATAATTTTTTTTTTAAAAATAAAATAAGACAAAAATACTCCAATAAATTCAAAAAAAAAAAAAAAAAACTTAAAGGTAAAAAATGATTTTTTTTTTTAATTTTCCACACCTTGTTTTTTTTTTTTTTTGGAATTTTTTTAAGGGTATTTTCATCACTGGGGGAGAGACATTGACAATTTGTGATAGTTTGAGGGGAAACATTGAAAGTTTAGAAAAGACATTGTCAATTGAGTGGTAATTTGAATGGGTAAGTAAACTTTCCCCAAAAACAAAAACTAAAAATTAAAAAATTAAATAAAAATGGAGAGGAAATTTTAAATGTTTTTTTAAAGAAAAAAATTAATTAATTTTTTTTTAAATTTTGTTTTGTTTTGTTTTGTTTTTTTTCCAATTTATAGGGGTATTTTTGACAAAAATTTATGATTATTTTTGTCTTTTTGCTGGCATTGGGAGAACATTGACAATTTTTTGATTGTTTGAAGGGACATTGTCCTAATTGAAAGTTTGGTGGGAACATTCTCAATTGAATGGTAGTTTTAAGGGGGGGAGGGAGTATGTGGACCTTTTCCTTTCATAATCAAGGGGGCTAGTAAACCATAGGGACTTAAGGGTATACATGCAAATACGGTTATTTGTAATATTTGCAGCGACATCCGCAAAATGTGAATATCCCATTTTGATATTTGCATCTTCATCCGCATAATATTTTTAGAGATATAAAAGGGGCTCAGTCGAATCCAACTTTTGTTAACATATGTTTTGATTTTTGTCTATTTTTTTAAATTTCAATTTTGAATCTGACATAACTCTCATGTGGCTTTGTGCCACGTATGTAAAAATTGGGTCTTAGATGGTGCTCAATTGAACTCCTATCATATCTCATATTTTTATTAACCATATTTGTGTTGTTATTGCAATTATTATTTGCTATCCGCATATTAAGTAATGGGTTTTTTTAGCCTATTTTAGTATTTTTGGCCTTTTTTGGGTCTCTATTAGGACTTATTTTAAATGATTTTGAAAATAATTTAGGCCAATTTTTTGTGTTTTGTGCTTGTTTTAATTTTTTTTAACCCTTAATATTTCAAAAATATATTAATTGAGAGCTGCTGGGCATTTCAACATTTTTTAAAAAAATTTATTTTCGCAAATAATCTGGACCCCACATTCAGTTATATATATATATATATTGAATTGACCAGATCATTTGGGAAAAGGAACTTGAGAAAAAGTATTAGGATGTCTAGTATTATCCATATTAATTTCACATTACTTTTGAAAACAATGTAAACATAACTGATACCAAATCCTTAATACTAAAATGACGTGGTTTTGGTAAATTTATTATATATAAAATACATGTGGATGCAGTTAAATATCATTTCTCATTATATATAGAGGGTACGTAGACCCTAAAACTTTATCTATATCCACATGTACAGTCTGTACAGATACTGAATAACAAATAGCATCCGCTCGAATCTAAATCCCAAAACCACAAGCTTATAGGTTATAAGAGTAAGCGTCCACCGTTCCAAAATCTTCCTTTCCATGGTGTAAAGTCTAGGCTTTAACCTCTAAACAATATTTAAATCCAACAAAATTAACACGGAAGGCAAAATAATTTTTAATAAACATAATCTGCCGGCTGATGCGGTCAAGACTAATGAACATTGTAGATGGAATAATTACAGGTACAAATATTTATTGTTTCATCATGTTCTCAACGATCAGAGTGGCGCAGCGGAAGCGTGGTGGGCCCATAACCCACAGGTCCCAGGATCGAAACCTGGCTCTGATAGATTACAAGAGAGCAGCTTCCTACCCCACTATTTTTTTCCCTCGTGTTTCGAAGCATTTGTTTCACCAAAAGTAAATAAGAAGAAGATATATTATTCTCAGAAAAGAAAAACAAACGAGTACTGATTACAAAACAATTCTTTTCCACCTTCCTTGGGCAGCCATACAAATAAAACAAAGGCTGTTCCGATGGCTCTTTCTACAACTTTTGAGTAATTATATAACATTAACTATGGTCTTCCTACAGGGAGGTCTGGTAAAAAAGAAGATAAGGTGATTGTGCAGAGTCTTCAAATTTCCTAAAGATTGAGGTGCTCACTGCAGAAACTGGAAGGCACAACTGAGAGCTGCAACCGCCCTGTCCATTCCTCCCCTGGCTTCAAAGTGACAGGTTTCTCGATTGCTGCCCCATCAACACAAACCATCTGTTTGTATTCCTCATCACCGATGTCTACCATTGCTTTTGATTTCTTCTCCCAAGGATTCCACACCACTGTAGCAGGAATTGGTACAAAATGAAGACCATCAACTATTATGCCCATTTACTATCATCAATACACACATCAAATTATACCAGGGATTTTATTTATACTACTTCAAATGTATTGCAGCTTACCAGCATCTGGAAGTCCTTCCTTTCTTATTACGTATGTCCGCTTTTTTTCATGGTCAAGGACTGCGATTACATTAGGAGAACTAACATAAACTCGATCCAGCTGCCAGGAAAAAATAGGAAAACAACAACTCTTTAATTGTGATCCCTCTGTTTGCACCCAAAAAAAGCAGCAGTAATTAAATGCAAGCTTAAAAGCCAAGTAAAGTAGAGGCTCATATCAGTCTTGAGAAAAGAAGCTATGATTCCGATTTCAATTTCTATTTCTTTTTAACAACTGAAACCTTTAAGCTGTCAATCAAAAGTTTTCGAGCACATATTAAGTCTGATAAGGAAAGGACCGCTTCCGTTTTAAGACCTTGCTGAAAACCTTCATAAAACAATAATAATATCTTGATATGATCTAGTAAAAAACTTCCAATTATCCTGTTTTAGAAATTTCACGTCATTCTCTGTATCAAGAGTCTCCTAGCTAAATAACTCTAATGTAGTCGAGTGAATTTACCTCGGTTTCAAAAGTTATGGCATCTCCTTGTTCTGTAAAACGCTCTCTTCGGCAAAGATTGTCTAGGTAGTCAAGTGTCTCCAGCCCTTCTATTCTTACTTCACTGTGACACCATTTATGTTCATGTAAGTGCAAATCTCACGCCCAGAATAAACATGTTACTAATTACAGCAGCAGAAAATAACTGTAACTTGTATGCCTTTACTAGTTGATAGATACAATTCAAAAGAGATAAGTAAGTTGGTCTAATTGAAATTTACAAGAAATATATATATAGAATGGAGTAACTCACTTTTTCATTTTATTTATTTTTTTAAAGAATGTGTTTCTGCCTTGTAATATCTGACTTTCAAAGGTAATACTCCATACCTTATGTCAGAAACTGACAAGTATGTGTGATAGCCAAATGAGAAACTAAACGGCTTGCCATTGATGTTCCGAATTCGTGAGGTCAGTGTCAGATCTCCATCTGTCGCAAGAGACACCCTAAGACGAAACTCAAAGCTGGAAAGGAAGAGGAAAAATAAAATTCTGTTAGCTTTTAACATCATCCCTTCAAACACAGATAAAGATAGGTCAGCATAGGCTGTCATGTGCTCAGCAAAGGATTCAATGCAAGTTTGTCAACATATTATGTCACCCAGGAAAGACAACGAAATCTACAATCTCATCAGCTAAAGAAACCGAAAGAGGATTAAGGTTCTAATCTAATTGACATTACATGTTTTATTTCAAACCAATTAGAATTTTTGAACTTCCTGTATACACAATTCCAATATTCAAACAACAGTAATTTCAAGTCTCAATTTTTGCTAATATGTTACCTATTATTAGTTTTTGGGCTAACCAGCAGTGTCTCAATTTCAACAATAACATAATCACGCACACCAACAAAGACCTCATACTTCATCCACTATATTTTCTATCTACAACAAAATCAATGGTGTAAAGTTGATTAATAAAAACATAAAGAATTACTTCAAACTTGAAGTGCTATATATCATATCTTGATGCTACCACTAGCGGTTTCCATTGACAAAACATGAGCCGAGATCATACCTATTGGGCCAGCACTTTAGGTCTTCTTCCGATGGTTTAAGTAGTAGGTCAATGAAGGATTTCCCATCGGAATCATTCAGGAGCAGAGGTGGCGGATTATCATCAATTGCCCAAATCTTGTTCCTTGCAAATCCATGTTGTTCTAGTGACCCACAGTTTCCAAACTACAAA
Source organism: Corylus avellana (assembly GCF_901000735.1). Lineage (NCBI taxonomy): Eukaryota > Viridiplantae > Streptophyta > Magnoliopsida > Fagales > Betulaceae > Corylus > Corylus avellana. The sequence continues at coordinate 5,395,101 of NC_081547.1, read as the reverse complement.
AGCATTAAAACTTGATGCATCAGTAAGAAATTTTCAGAAGTCATGCATGTAAACGAGAAAGATTAGAAGTACCTCTGGGAAACAAATGGGTATTCCTCCACGCATTGCTTTTGGAGGCTTGAAAATGGCCTACATTTTGATTAAATACAGATAAATAAATCATCTTTGCATCTCTAGCAGGTAATACATGGAGCATAAAATAAGCACAGGGGAACTAAAAAACACACCTTACTACTTGTGAATAGGAGTTCTTCCCCATGCTCATTCCTCCAAGAAGTTACCTGTCCTCCATGCAAGCTAACCTATATCATCAAAAGAGAAATAATTCAAATCTCTAACACCCTTTAATTAACTACAATATACACAAACTATATGTGCTATACAGTATGAATTTCTCACCCGTGCCGAAGCCCCTTGTGGGTTCCGAAGAACAACCTGATCGATCCCATTCCAGTCCTTTGTTATTTCATTTGCTGCCCTACAATCCCATACCGCTGCAGAAGGCCCCATTTTGAAAAACATGAAAAAATGCTCAAATCCTCCCTCTCTTTCCCTCTCAAACTATAATTTGAGCACTTCTAAGGACTTCTAAGATCAAATTGAAACTCTCCGAACAGAAAGAACACTGAGAACTGAAAATCTGAACTTCACCCAACGCCTATCTTGTGATAGTTTCGTGATCTCGTGACTTAAAAGCAAAACCCAACTACCAATTTAACCTTCTTAATCTCTCATCGCCACTGTCTCTTAGATCTAAGCAACTGAAACTCACAACCCCAGATGTGGAAACATAAAGTCCAAGTGCAGGAACTCCAAAGGTGGAACAATTGGCAACTGAATGGATAAACGATATTGATCAAAAAAAAAGAAAATAAGCCGCCCAACACCTAAATTTCATAAACAGGACAATAAAATTTACTTTAAACTCAAAAACCTTTACTTTTATGGAGATTTTTTTTCTCCCAATGTTCAAGCTTTTCTACTAAAACAAAATCCAATTCTCAAAAATAGGATTCCAAATTCAAAAACCCATCCAATCAAAACAAGAAGTGAATCTCAAAACCTATCGAAAAGTGTATCTGTAACTGTAATTACTTCAACTACCTAAAATGTCCAAGTTCTAAGAAAACCCACTAAATTTCAAAACCCAGACCAAGCAAGCCTCTAAAGTTTAGAAATTTCAGAAGTAAGACCTTTAAACCAGGCACCCCATTTGAATCAAAATGTTCAAATCTGATATAAAAGCAATGGCCATTCAATTACTTGAAGAAACAAAAAAACTAACTACATGGGTGGCGAAGTTTTTTGCAATGTTCAAGCGACAACTTTTCCAGAAATGTTTAAAATCTGCGTTTGGTAACTGAAACTATCATTTAAAGGAACCAAAAACAAAAATATAATGAAGGGGTCAGCACAAGGAGGCAAAAATTTTGACGCAGGAGAAGCAACTGAATAACAGAGAGGAAAAATCATATAATATGACAAGGGAGGAAAAATCCTATAATATGACAGGAAGCATAAAACGGTTTTTGTTTTTCTCTTAACAGTTACAAAGATCTAGGACGTCGAGATACGAGAAGTACATGAAAGCTGCACAAACGGTCAAAATTTGAAGTAAGGATTTTCAGATTAAGACAACTTATTTTTTAAACACGTCTTAGGAAGGAGAGCCACCCACTGGATGTCACCCATGACACCCAATAATTTTTTTTTTCTAAGCGACTAAGCATGACACATTGACACCCAACTTGACAACTTAGCCTTAAAGTAAGGATTAAATACTAAAAACTCTTTAGTTTTTTAAATTTTTATTTTTTGTTTTCTTTGTTTTTATTTTTATTGCATGAGGTATTTATAGTTTTTATAAAGATAAAAATGGTACCTTCCTTAAAAGTCCGTCCAAAACTTAACGGAACGTCACTTCAACACCAATCACATTGCACCACGTGTTTTATAATTAATTTTTTTTAATTTTTTTTAAAAGAATTAAAAGTATTAAAAAATTATTTTTTTCAAAAAAAAAATTAAAAATTTTCCATTTTGAGGGTGGGGGTGGCCGGCCACCCCCATCTGCCAGTTTGGAGGCCACCGAGGGCTTCGTCAGCTCTGAATGGGCCAGCGCCGATGCGGCCAAGATTGAGTACCTCCAGACCAGCGGAGCACCAGAATTAAAATTAATTGTAGGACAAGTGGCGCAATATGATTAGTGTTGACGTGACATTCCGTTAAATTTTGGACGAAATTTTAACAGATGTATCATTTCCGTTTTTATGAAAAATCACAAGTACCTCCTTTGATAGAAATAAAAACTTAGGAAACAAAAAATAAAGACTTGAAACCTTAAGGGGAGTTTTAGTATTTAACCCTTAATTACTTTAAAAGATCTGGTTAATTCATAGAGAAAACATTATTAGCATTAAAAAAGTGATAAGTGTAAAAATATTTTTCAATTTAAAAGAGATAAATGTCTGATATAACACCTTCTGAATTCAATCCTTCGTAACAACACTGAACACACTGCACTAAATTAATGTCTCTGGGATTTATTATTTAATTTGATGAAAAGTTGAGAACGTAAGATGGTTGAAATTCTTCGTCATATGCGAACTTTACGTGCAATTATCAGGTCAATACCCGAAACCTGAAGCAACGAGGTGAAGTGCATGAATTGAATTGAGAATGAAAATATTAAAAAAATAGAAGGGAGATCTCAAAGTCATGGGTCAAAGAACATGACCACCTTGGTGTTACTACAAATCACGTGGAGGTTTAGCGGTTAGGAGGACCCGAAGGAATGGTCCGACATCATGCGGCCAGCCTTGGACTTTGTGGACCAAACCCCTTGGCTGGCTGCTTCCTTCCTTAATTACCCACACATGTGCACCTTCATTTTTCCAATACGCCTGATAATTGTCTTAATTTTTCCAATTCCTTTATTATAGATTCATTTGTCTGCGATCATCCGTTCAAGATTAGCGACAAACGGCTATCAACTTAAGTCAGTGGGTGGTATTTATTAAGAGGATAAGCTGCATTTCTGGTATTTGACATGTCAAGGAAATAGACTTAATTACACTGTGGTTGCTCTTTTTTCTCCAACTTTTCCTGCATTTTTTAGTCTAATATATACGTGCGGCGAGTTGTTATATTCTGTTTTTGACTTCTGTGATGGCGGTCTGTACCATAAAATCTTTGGGCCAAAGATTACGGTCGGGCTTTATGTAGTCAAAAAGATTTGCTTGTTATCATTACAAACATCATCCCTTTTTATGATATTTATATAAGAAAAAAATAAAAAATTAGTCTCTGTGATTTATTTGATTTACAATTAATTCTTTGTGGTATCAAAATGAACTTAAAGGTCTCTAAAGTATGCCAAAAAAATAATTTAGTTCCTACAGTCAAATTCCATCAACTAATTTAACAGATTCTGTTAGTGTGACACTGACTTAAATATGATAAGCATCACAATTTTATTGGTTCTAACATTTCATGTTATCATAATCTGTTAAGTCATTAAATGAAATTCGACCATAAGGACTAAATTATTTTTTTGGGAGACCTTAAGCACCTTTGAGTTCATTTTGATATTACAAGAAGTTAATTGCAAATCAAGTAAACTACAATGACTAATTTTGCATTTTTTCCTTTACATAACATGAAGAAGGCCATACGCAATGGCGGTGCCACATAGGCGTTTGAGGTTGCCACGGCACCACAAAGATTTTTTTTTTAAAAAAAAAAGAAATCCAAGTATACTACTGTGTATGGTAAATTTTAATAATTCTGAAACTTAATACATATGCATGGTAACCCAAAAAAAAAAAAAATCCTTATTTAATACATATGTATGGTAAACTTTAATATCCATATGATTGTTTATTTTGTTGTTTAATGTTTATAAACTTTGATTGTCTCTTACGAGTTGGTGATTTAACTTTAAAATTTTAGGTTCATGAATAAACTTTAGGTTTATGAATTGATTGATTTAACTTGCTGAGAGTTTCAATTTAAATTCGATACTTGATGATTTTGTACTTCTAAGAGACCGTAAAATGCAGTTCTAGACACTTTTTTTTTGTTTTGTTTTTGTATTTATGTCTTTTTGATATATATAGTGCCGACATGTTACATTTCTAATATATCAATTTGAGCACATATTTATGAACTTTTGTAGATTTTTTTTGTGATGCATATATTATGTGAATTACCAAATTTTTAGAGTGAAAAAAAATTTAAGACGCCAAAAAAATTTTAGCGGCACCCCCAATAAGCTAGTATTGGGATAGTAAAAGATAATGATAGTATAAGGATAATTTGAAGAATTTTAATCCTCTTTATGGTATGGTAGTTTGAGGAATCTTTGACACACACACACACATATATATATATATATATATATATATATATATATATATATATATATAAGGGTACTTGTCATCTTTGACTACAATAAATATTTTTCTTTTACCAATATACATTGAAAAAAGAAATTGAACATCTAGCCCATCTCAATTTTTTTTTTTTTTTCTTTTTTCTAATTAGCCCATCTCAATTAGCTTGCATATATTATTATAGTCTTGTGCAAGAAACGGTCATTTGTTGTCTTCGACCGATGGGTAATTGCATGTAAATGGTACCTTAAAGCTTGCAAGTTCCTTCAACCCGTTGGTGAAGAGGTAAAGGGACAAAGGAGGAACTAATGGGAAGGGAGGAATGCTGCAATGCATTCTACCCACCATCTCTTCACCTTGTCATCTTGATTTTTTCAAAAAAAAAAGAAAAAAAGAAAAAAGAAAAGAAAAGAGAGAGAAGAGATGGTGGGTAGAATGAAGAAAAGCATATCTCAATGGGAAGGCCCAATTAACAATTTGGTGCTCATGGGACATGATTGGGATTGAAACTTGCAAGCCATTTATCCAAAACTCTATGCCCGAAGAACATCTGGAAAATATTCCATCCACAAGCTTTACTAAGTACTCCTCAAACGACAAACATTTGAGAAAATTATACTTGTATCTCGATCTCCTTTATTAATTAATAATGGATGTAGAGTGCCTTAGTATGGGCTAACTAGAAGAATTGGAATGAAAATACAATTCTAGAGGATAACATGCTTACTCCTACTAATATATAACCCCCTAATCCTAATAAGATCCATATAACAATTAGATAATAATTCTACTTCCATATATCTTTCTTATAATCTCTATATTTCTCACTTAATTGGTAGCTTTTCACACAACTCATGTTTCTTACTTCCATTTGGGTCGGTAACAATCATGTCCTCTCTAAATGACCCTTGTCCTCAAGGGTGAAGTAATTAAACATGGTTGACTCAGATATCACTTTTTACATAGTTATATATATAACTGCAAGTATGATGAAATATGATATGGATAATGAAAGAGGAAACTAAGATTTTTAAGATAGTAGGGTAATTTGAGAAATCTTAGGCATTCATGGTAGGGTAATTCTACCAATAATAAGCCTCCTAATCAAACGAAAAATATTTAAGAAAATTATATTTCTAAGCTCTCCTTTATTAATGATGAATAATGGACGTATGATTGATGCCTTAATATATGCTGACAAGAAGAATTGGAATGAAAATACAACTCTATGCATGCTTATCCTGTAGACTCCTAATATTAAATAATTCTAATCCTAATCCTAATCCTAATATGACTTCATATAGCAATGACATAATAGTCATTCGTCGATGCAAGTTACATACACACTTGATCATGCCTCTTTTGGACAAGCCTGCCTAGAGGCTGACCCAAAAATAAAGTAATCTGTGCAAATATCAAATCAAATGTCAAAAAGGGCAAAAAACATGTCGGATCTGAAAAAATAGGATGAATTGAAGTCGTAGTTCATAATTGAGTAATTATCTTGTTCTTTCTTCAATAATTTCTGATTTCTAGTGAATCTCTTGTAAGATTTGAACCCAGGAAATTTTATCCATCTGTCAGAGCAAAAAGAACAAATAGATTTATGCCATAAATGCTTAGAATCGACTTGCACCTAGACGGAAGAAACTATTCCATAAATACTTTCCAACTATTGCACCTATGCCATAAATGTCTGAGCCAAGTAGACGGAAGAAACATTCAACAAAACACGAAACAGATAGTATATATATCAAGCCATGATGAGACTTCGCTTTCCTTTAGAAGGGTACTGCCCAACAGCCCAAGCCATTTTACAACTTTCAGGTTAGTATTAAAACGATTACATATAACATGCAATTCTAGATCAACGATAATAAGCCATAACAGGTCCAAATCAGTATTAAGTAAAATTGCACAAGCACATACATCACACGCCTTCCCCAGCTAAATCTCTAACTCTTCAATGTACATTATACCTTCAGTGGCTATCCACGCACTCTTAATACTATTAAATACATCAGTCCTGACACGAAAAGGCTAACTTAGTAAAAATTAGAGTCTTCATTTTCACATGTACAAATCCTATTCACCTGTTTGCTGTTAGCAGCAATTCTGGACTTGTAATATTGCCAAAACCACATGATTAAAAAACTGCAGCGATGCTGGTTCCTTAGATTAGCCAGCAGCCACAGCATCAGCCCTGGGGCTTGCATCTAAGAGTTGATGCAGCTTGGCACCAGAGTTTGAGTTGTTCTCGTACATGTCACTCTTTTCCTCGATGCTCCTATCAATGGAACCCGAATTATTCACTCTTGACATTAGGTTTTCTGTACTAACAGGTAGGGCTCTCTTGTCGTCGATGCTGTTCAAACTAATCTCTACCGTCTGTCCTAGTTTTGCATTTTTCAGTTTCTCCTGTATTTTAAAATCAATTTATAAGTTAGGGCAAACTCAGGAAACGCTAATCCATGCTGATGGGAACAAAGAAATTATAGAGATGGCAAGTGGATATACCATTAAGGTAGCATTTTCTAGCCTCAGTTTCTCTGAGTTTTCTGTCAATCTTTCTAGTTCAGATTTTATTGCCACGTTCTCAGCATTCAATGAGTCGACTTTATGTGCAAGTTCTTCAGTTTCAGCCTGCATGGAGTGTTGCAACGCATTACCTCAAATAAAAAGGTGTTTCAGACCAAAAATTAATATGAGACTTAAAATTATTGCATATCTATACCTGCTTTCTCAACCTGGACCTTCTAGCGGATTCTCGATTAGACTGTTTCCTCCTCTCTCGTTTTTGCTCCCTTTCATTCTGAGAAATATTATTAACAAACCATCACCAGAATTTACAATCAGGTCAGCAAAGGTTTAGACAATGCTTTATTATCCAAATACAAAGCAGTAGCTTCTTGAAAAAGCAAAATGATTCAAAATTTTGAAAAAGTGAAGCATATCTTGGAAAACTATGGGAGGCGAGGAATCTGAAAAATTAAAAACCACAATTTGGAGACAATACCTGTACCCATGCTTCAGGAGGCAATACTGCACAGGGTTGTGGGACGCTATTAGTTGTTGTCTTGGTATTCATATTAGGAGTGGCCATGCCAGAAGAAACAACCAAATTTCCAGCAGCACTAGCAGGAGTAATAACAGTTGCACCCAAGGCCTTATCAGGAGCTGCATTTACCTCCTTAGCAGAAACTGAACTGGCCTGTGCCTCAGTCTTGCCATCACTGCCTGTTCACATACAGATCAAGTAAACAGAAAATATCATCTAACATGAATTCAATTCAACAGCTCAGTAACTACTTTACCACAGACAGTTTTTTACAACCACGCATTTGCATATACATGACACTGGATCTCTGGGTACATCATACCACTATTGCATTAATATGTTAATAAACCAGTAAATTAAGAAAGTAGGGTATAGAATACAAAATGGAACCATAAGAAACTGTAGAAAGGAATTCTTGAACTGGCCATTTGAATTGTCATTGATCCATATCATTCTGGTATTAGGACCCCATACATGAGTAGTTGCCTAGTTGGGCCCAATCTTTTGAATATTGAATAGGGATTACTGCCGGCAAGAGAAATATACAAGCCAGAAGAAAACAGATTGGTTACTAAAATACTACTTGCAAGATTGCAATCCATCAGCAAGGACCACCTCTGTTACTACTTGGTTTCACTTAATTATCTTTCCTAAAATCACCCGCCAGCACTCAGACAGGTTAATAACCACCCCATGTCTCAGTCCCTCCCAAACCCTATCACTATCAAATTATTTTGCATGCCAGAATCAAATCAAACAAGTCACTGCATTCTTTCTCCTAGGTACCATTAAGCGGAGCAGGTTCATAACAAACTCTAGAGGGCACAGTGCAATTCTAGTGCAGTATAAGAGGCAATACAGTCATTGCATCAATTCCTAGGATGAGGTCCTTGTGGCGTGGAACTTTTGGGAATAAGAGATTCTTCTAATGCTTTAAGGAAGGGGAAAAATGGGGGTGGGGGGTGGAGATAAACTGGCACATGCCATGTATACAGTAAGGTATCCTACACTACTGAATACCGGGCCAACTCTATTATTCATCAAGATTTAAGACTTGGTGAAGAAACGAGTAATACCAGCGGCACCAGCAGTTGGTGTTTCCTCACGACTTCTTTTCCTTCCGGTTTGATTTGCCTGAACATAACACAGGTGAAGACCATAGTCAAGATCTAAAATGTTGTCCTTCACTATGTATGTATGTACAAGAATCAAATCAACAGACAGAAAGTGCAAAGGAGTTGCAAGAAAACACTTAAAAAGAAAAGTATAAAATCCTCACCCTGGCAGTATTCCCGCTACTTCCATCACTGGAACCTTCAGTCTCCAGACTGTTCACGTGGCCAAAGAAACTAAGTTAGCCTAGCCGCAAGAGGTCTAGTTGGAAGACTAATGCAAGTGGGACATCTACATGGTACCAGATTCTAAGGAAAATAAAGGTTAGCATATTGCAGAGACGAGAAAAGGATTCAACAAACCTCTCTGACAGCCTATGTTCAGCCCCACCCACAGCAATCTCAGCAGTACCATTGCCTATTGACATTGCAAGCCCATCAAACTCTTTCAATTTTTTCATTAAACCTCGGTCTGTATTTCCCGACTTTGTTGGTGTTTCTATGCTCAAAGGAGTTACAGCCTGCTTCATTGCACCACAATTAAATCCCAAATTAATTAAGGGGTGCCTATTGTCTTTCCTCTCTCATATACTTCTAACTCTATAGTGCGTCATTAACAGTAGAAGCAATAAAACTACAAGAATTCGAAAGAAAGCCATAGCACCAAAGCTTCACTTACAGCAGGCGATAATGGAATCCCTTGACCATGTGGATGTGATCCCTAGTTTCATAAAAAAGAAAAGGAAAAAAAAAAGGGGAAAATCCATTAGTACATGAGAAAGCTTTTTCTCACTTATGTGTAGTATTTTTAAGTTTTATTATACAAGAAGAAGGGGGAGGGAGCAGTTAGAACTATTGACTAGGAAACTTTGCTTAATTCAGGTTACCTAACAAAGCAGTCAGAACCTATTAGGATGTCCGCCAAGTACAACTTATTATTTTCATTATACTAAGATAACGCATGGCAGATAGCTACCCAGCCAGGGCATATTTCCAAACAGAACTTTCATATTGCATGCCACCAGGGAGAGCTATAACACTCCACAAACTCAACTCATGGAAAAGGAAAAGATATCCAGTTATCCTCCAACATGCTAAGGCAGAGGGAATTCCTAATTATTATCAAGAACGTTAGATTCTAAGAGAAAAAAAAAAAGCCGGAATGTAAACTTACAAGAGGAACTCCAGGATGTGCATAAACGCCTCCATGTGGGTAAATTGCCGCATAAGGCGCCCCATAAGGTGGCATCATAGGCTGGAAGAATGAAAAGGTTAACAAAACATCCTAGCATGGTGTTCACAATTTGTTCCTTAATATACATAGCCATTTGAAAGATTAATGCAAGTCATAAAGAAACTTCTACATCCTTAATGCTGGTCATTACCTGCGTTGGGCCCCACATATATGGGTGAGGAGCATGACCCGAACCAACTGTGGAGTTGTAATATGGTGGAAGAGCAACTCTGGGGCCATAATATGCCTGAATACAAATGGATTAGCTTGAATTACGATGACCATTTCTTACAAGAAATTATGCAGTAAATCATTTATTAAATAAACATGTTCTAACAGTTGCTTTGCATGATAGGAGATCAAGTGTAGTATAAAATAGATAACCTGCATGGATGCCCAATCAGGATAGACGTGAATATTGGTCTGATTGGTCTGATTGGTCTGATCCTGTCAATACAGGTGGATTGGTGATTACTCATACATACATAGACCTTCAGAAGTAAGATCCAAAGAAATGAAAGAGTAGATGTATCGGCATATACAACTACCCTGATTTTCTTTTCTCTATCAAAGGTTACAAAAAACTTGAAAATAGACAAGAATTGTTCTTTTTACAGAATCTCAAAAAATTCAGTTTTAACAACATAAACAGTGTTGCGTTCAGCTTACCAGTGTTGCTGGTGAAGATGACTTTTCGGGCTTAGAAGACTTCCCCTCTTCATTGTTTCCCATGACAAACACTTTGAAAATCTTGATTTGAATTATGTAACAAAATCCTTCACCTTTCTCTGATTAATAACTCACTCGGCTGCATTAATAGTAATCATGTCAGTCCGTTACCGGGAAGAAAAATTTCCAAGGAACCCAATGAACAATACAATAAAATTGGAATTTATAATTTTATATAGAACTAACATATTGATCTAAACCATTCATGTTAAACTTTCACAATGCATAAAATCACTTTGACATACTAACTTGAAAAAATGATAAGCTTAAGCTAATGCTCCCAATTAAAAGTAGAAATAGCCAACCTAGAAGCAACATTTTGACTTAAAGAGGATGCCACCATATTGACATGCTAATACACGAATAACTTACAGGCTACTATCCTGTATTTCCCAGCCAAAGCAAGGGTCCTCTGAATAGACCTGATCTGGATAAGCCCTACTTTTAATCAATTTGCTTTAAGCAGCCACTTTGCACTGGACATACCAAAACTTCAATCACTGCACCGGGCAGTGGCCACTATATGACTTCAAAATTTAGGTTAGTTAATTGTCAGACTTAGGAGTGGAAGCATATATTTCAGTAAATTAAGTTCACCTGTCTGAGCTTTCTTCATGCAACCATGGTGTTTGAGGCATAAATAGATGAAATTGTTTTTTACTAGCCTGTTTAAGCCTACGTTTCACCTAAAATTTAAACAAGCTCTCTACAAGAAGGTTATGCATAAGCTAACGTAATTAAATTGAAACCATATTTCAGAAAGCATTAGAATAAAACTCAACTTGACACAGATATTCCATGAGTTCCACAAAACATCAACAATACCAACCCTTCTGAAGTTGCTAATACGTCTCAAGTAAATGAAACAGGGTAACATAAATGAGAAATTCCTAACATTGAATGCTACCAAAAACAAGATCAATTAGCGTCCCTGTACCATATAGAAAACCCACAGACAGAAATTTCACAAACGCAGCAAGGAAACATAGTATCTAAAGTTTGCTTAAGCTGCCAAATTTTTAGACAGTAATCACAAAGTTATAGATGTGACTTTTTCATAAAAAAAAAAAAAAAAAATCCTCCTTTTAAGGGGTTAAAAAAAACTCGTAGCATGAATTAGAGTTCATACATGAAAACGGATTTCGTGAGTTTCCCATACTAGAATATAGATGCAATAAAAGATCGCTATGCCCAAAAGTTACTTTCACCAGTAACCAAACTTAAAAAGATCATCTGCTAACGTAAATGAATAAATAAACAAGCAAATAAATGATTGAAGTGAGGAAATTAGGAAAATAAACAAGGAAAAATCTAAAAGTTCAACGCCACGGAAAAAGGCAGTAGGGTAGAGGGTCATTATCGTCTTTTTGCCACCGCACTCGATAACAAGAAAGCGACGGACAAAAGCGGTGGATTACCACCAAATACCAAATATATCTCAACAGGATATTCAAGGACTCTCCGAAGAAACAAAAAACTGACGATCGGGGGACGTAAATGACAATAATAGCCTCGTGCGCAAATATGAAAGGAAAAGGTGAAATATGAAAGTTTAATTCGCTTCAGATAAACATCTGTAAGTTTTCTACGTAATACTTCCACAGGCCTTGATCGTAGGACTTCGTTTTCTATTTCATCCCTTTCCTCTCTTCTTTTTTTTTTTTTTTTTAAGAAAAATAAAAATAAAATTATCCCCAATCTCTACTCTCTCTCTCTCTCTCTCTCTCTCTCTCTCTCATGACTAGTAGGGAATAGGGATTGCATGAAAAGGAACATATGTAATTCAAAAGGAAACTCAAAGCATTAAAGAAAGCAAATTACCACACGTGTAGGTTCGAAAATTCAAAGTTTCAGCAGAAACGAAGACGAAAAGTAGAGATCCATCTAAGTTTTAACTCTAAACCGTTGTTTGGTAGCTGAGAAAATGAACGACAAGAAAAGACAAAGGAACGTTAGAATTCGTTGCCGGAAAACGAAAATCTAAACTGAACAAACAGGATAATTCTATATTTCCAATCACTCACTATAGAAACCACAAAAATTCAATATTTTTTCAATTCCCTAAGGTACCTAAAACTTCACTTCCATCCAACTTCTCAGCAACCAAACAGAAAGAAATTCACAACCAAATTTTCGTTCTCCAACACTAAGTTTATAACTCAACAAATCAAACGCAAAATTCAACATACCTTCAACTACCAAATCACAAATCTCCAACTCGTCACTTCCCAAAACCAAAAAGTGAAAGGAATTTCGAAAACAGAAATATGAATCGCAGAGCTTCAACTACCTCCTAATGGCAAAGACGTAAATATGAAGAAAGCTGTAGACCCCCTAGTTTCTCACCCTCCGCATTTTGACTCTGCTTTCTCTCTCTAAAACCAGAGAAACGAGTTTGGGCTTTCACAGACTATGGCAGAATAAACAAATGCTGGCGAAGAGGAAGTAGGAGGAGGAGAAGAAGAAAGGGAAGGAGGAGGGGTTAAGGAGCGCCAAGGCAACGTCCACGTCACCATACACGTGTCGTATTGGTGAGTAGCTGTATACGTACACAGTAGATACGGGGATGCTATGGTGGTTGTTGAGCTGGCCCTCGGGAATCGCGCTGGCCATTTATTTATTCCAACGTCACCTTGGCCGCACACGTGCCATTCGAGGACTGGATCTACGCGTCCTTTGATGTTGGGGTCCAACCTATTCCACCCGTCATGTGGCTTACGTGGTCCGCTCCCTTTAAGAAAAAAATATTTGGTAGATAAAATCAGATTGAAGGGGTCCTTTGGAGTCCACGGGAGGCCAGTTAATTGACGGCATTAACGGGGGTCTTAACCCTTAAGCCACGATTGGAGTAATTAAGGATTGCTGGATATTTTGGTTTTACAAAGCATGGTAAGAACTTGAGACCATGAAACCGACCAATAATAAGATTGCATTTTAGCATAAAATCTCTCGATTTAGAAATATTTGTTCACAATGTGACAAGTAATGAGTCATCTGGAAACTTCAAATTGGTGGGACTTTGATCTCTTTTTCATGTTTAGTAGTTCTAAGTCTCTTTCAATATTTTAGCTCTATTTAATTAGGTGGAATAGTTTTTCAAACTTCATGAGTCATGACGTAAAAACGTAGTTGTTTTTTACTATTTTATTTTGACGACAAACTCTTACTTTTAATCTTTACTCTACCGTATGATAACCACTAATAATTAAAAACTTTTGCATTAATTGGATCTATTTATTTATTAGAAAAGTTATATTTAGCTCTTAAATTTTCATTTGATTTGCATTTAATTAATCATTACATTTCTAATTTCAAGAGTAAGACAATAAAACCCCAATTTACTAACCTTGTTGTCAGGTTTTTTTGTTTCTCTAAAAGAGTTTCCGAGTAATTCTAAGAGACTTACGTGTGTCTTACTAAAAATGATATGGCTATTAAACTTACTATTGAGCTTATAATTAATCATTATTGAATTTTGATCAAAATGTGATTTTAATAGCCACTTCATTCTTTATAGGACATAAGTAGGCATTTTAGAATTATTCAGAGTTTCGTGCCAAAGGCCATATCAATTGGTTTTAGGCGCGTAGAGTTGGGTTTTTTACTTTTATTTTTAAATGATATCACACTTATTAATGTGGCATTGACATTAGGGTGTTGACATGCAAGTAACAAATGAAAAATAATTAATTTTCATGTAAAGTGATAGAGAGACATATTTAAAGTTTGGATAAAATATAAGGATCTTATTCTTAAAATTGAGAATCTAATTATTAAATTCAAATAAGATAAAAAATTATAGACTAATTATAATTTTTTTTCATCTATTTTTTAGGTTAAATACTTTCTTTGGACATGTAGTTTGCTTGAGTAATTATAGATGACCTACTTGTGTCATACTAAGAATGATGTGGCTATTAAAATAACTTTTGGATCAAAACTTAATAATGATCAATCACAAGTTCAATGGTGATTTTAATAACCACATCATTCTTAGTAGGACACAAGTAAGACACAAATAAGCCTCCTAAAATTACTCAATTTGCCTTGGTATCAAATAGCTGTAAGAACATAAAGATAAACGTAATAAATTAAATGCTCATCATAAGGTGCGAGTCACTTTCCTTAAGAAGTTTTCCCCACCAATCTTGATGAATTGGTATGCACTTAAATTACTGAATTACAACAAATACTTCTTTAAGATACAATGGAGCAAAGAAAAATATATGTAGTTTGGTTGGGTTTTGCACAAAATAAAACTAAATTAGAACACCCTTGGCGTTTCTATTGTAGTAAGATATAAATTCAAATTTTAAAACTATAAAAGGTTTTGAGAGAGACAAAAATAGAGTGATTATTATTGATTTATTTATTTTTGTGTATTTTGGATGCAGTGGACTATTTTATAGTGTTAAATCAGCAATTTTAATGTCGGTTAACTAATAGACATGTAATTTTATAATTAACATTAGATAATTGCTAATTTAACTGTCATAAAATTTGACCATCTTATATTATCAGTCACTTAATTTTGACCGTTATATTAAAAATATAATTAATGGTATTAGATTATAATTGTTAGTAACAATCATTTAATCTCAACCGTTATATCAAGCTTAATTTAATCTTCTAGTTAACTTTACAAACGGTCAAATAAATCCAACCGTTGGATCTACCTTAAAAGCATTACACAGTCCAAATCGAATCATCAAATCATATGATCATGACTGTAAAAAATTAACAATAATGATTTTATCTCTTCAAGCTCCAATGCTTCATGTTAAGTGCCAAATGTACCATCAAAACGACATGTGGTTTGACCTTGCAATTGTGTCTATATCCTGGTTTCATGAGCGCTCTATAGACAAAACCTTTGTATCATAGAAGGTGAACCATTTCCAACACTCATATAGGTAGGCTTATCAGAAGTGACCTATAACTAACACACTTCAACATAAATATGTTATAAGCCTATTAAATGCATAATACACAATCTCCATTGTAGCATTATAGGTTCCAAAAAACTTAACCTTGGGAGGTTAAATTAGTTTTAAAAACAAAAATTTATTGTGCTTGCGATCACAACATTTCATGCAATTTAGCTCATTGAATTTAAAATCTTTATATTTCAAGTGTTGAGTTGAGTTTCCATTATTGATGGTCAAGTAATGCTATAAGTTTTCTTAGAATCCTCCTACAGTCATCTCAAATGTGATGTAGCTTTTAAAATTACCGTTGAATTTGAAAGACGATTTATTGACTTTTGATCTATTGGTAATTTTAAAAGCCACATCACATTTGTGATGACTTTAAGAGGACTTTAGAAAGACTTATATCATTACTCATTGATGGTCATTCGCTAAAGTCTTTAGTCTCATTCTCTTTTACATTTTTCATTTGCAAGTCCTTTAGGCTTCGTTTGGTTTGCGGAATGGATATTTCGTTAGGAAAATGAATAGTTATGACCGAGAATAGAGGATGTCGGAATTGAATAATTATTAATATTCTTTAGTTTGGTAGCAACACATATTTCATAATTAGAATTTAACCAAAATTAATTAAAAACCCATATGATTTCTAATTTTTCCATTTTTTTAAAAAAAAAAGAAAGAAAAGAAAAATAGTTAAATGTGTGGTTGGCCGACCACCCACAGCAGACGGGGGTGGCCGTGGCACCCCCATAGGGCCTCATTAAATTTTGTTAATTTATTAATTTATTTATTTGTAAAATCTTGTCTATTTCCTCATGAATAACTAGTTATCTTCGTATGGGAATAAATCCTTACCAAATGAAAAAATAGATTTTCCTCTGAAATAGCCGTTCCATTCTCAGTATCTATTCTGCAAACTAAATGGGGCCTTAGTCAATGAATTTGCTAAATTTTTAATATATCTAAAATTAATTGTAATTATTCAATCAGTGAATCATTGCCTTACATAACCATACCTTAAACCAATATGCCTTGATTTACCATTATAAATATGTCTATGAGCTCATGATCGATATTGTTGCCACACTATCACGATGTAAAGATACATGAGGCAAATGTTTAGGCCAAATAGAAATTTCCAATAATACATTCATTAACCATTTTGCTTCTTTGCTACAAAAAGCCAAAGTTACAAACTCTACAGTCGTGGTACAGTATGTAGTTTGTTTCTTAGAACCACATGAGATAACTCATCCACCAAGAATATCTAACTTATAAATAGATGCTAATACAATTAACATTCTAAACCTTCATTTTGTTAAAAACTTTTAGCAACTAACCTTACTTTAAACATCTTGATGAGCTAGCTGCATCTTAGAAGATTGTTACGCATATGTTACAAACATCACTACATACAAGCTGCAACAATGTTGAAGTTCTATCAATTTTAGGAAAATGTTTTCTAGTAGCCTTTGTTTGCATGCATATTATACATTTATCAACCTTATCATTAACAAAATTATGGACCAAATTTAAAACTATCATATCATGCATTCTTCTAGTATTGATATGACCTAATTAATATATTATGGATAAAGAAAATAAGTCAACCATAAAAGAAGAATTACCAACTTTATCAATAAGGTTCAACTTGAACATTCCCTCGTACAAAGAACCCTTTCCCACAAAAGCACCCCCTTCCGTCATCAAAAACTTATTGGACTCAAAAACTAACTTAAAACCAAATTTTTTAAGAAGACTCTCATACACGAGATTCTTCATAATTTTTGGTACTCAATAAACATCATTTAAATTCAAAACTTTTCTAAAAGTGAAATTTAAAGTTAAGTTTCCTCTTAAAAACTCATAATATTCTCGCAGATATGCTTTGTTACACATAAGTCAACTCACCAAGATCCATCTTCCTTTTCCGCCTTGTCAAAACCTTGTCCCGGCGCTGTTAGAATTTGTGGCGTGCAACGGTAAATACAGCAGTAGCTCGAGGCATGCTGGCATGGCGTAGGCCAGCTTTGACGCAGGGTTATGACTCTCGAGTCTCGAGTCATTGGCTCCTTGGGGCATCATTTTGTACGAATTTGCATCAGCACAAATTGACACACGGGAAAAAAATAGAGCCCGTTCATACGGAAAAGAAGGCGCATTCCACACTCAAAACGAGGGATAAAATTACCTTTTTGCCAGATCATACACTTGAGTGTGAAAACTATTTGTGTTTTAATTCTTCCATCAAGCATCATGCCAAAACAAAACAAAACAAAGGAAAAACCTTTATTATACAAGAATGTCAAATTCTCTCATAGCTAGCACTGTAAACCTTTCTCAGGGTTAACAAGAAGAATAATGTTTGGCACAAGTCTGAATTTTGTAGTCATGACAAGTGTTGTAGTCATTACAAGTAGGTCATCACCAGTGCAACGGTGAAAAAAAAAAAAAAAAAAAAAAAAAAAAAAAACAGTGCACTGACCTTTCAATGGATCCTAGGTTAACCAAAAAAAAATTCAAAAAATTTATGCCTAGATTGAAAGCAGACAGTTTGACCATTCTAAGAGTATTCTCAGCAGTTTTCTCATCATTTTTCCTATATTTAAGGATCTAAACTACTTTTTGCTTCCTTATGTCAAAATACGCCCTAATAGCTTCCCTTAATCATTCCCTATATCATTAAAATATTTATTTTTTTTAATTATATTATATATATGAGAGGAGAGAGAATTATAAGAGGAGAGATGAGAGAGGAGAGTGTAAAGAAGAGAGAGAAATGTTTTTTTTTTAATTTAATAATCATAAGGATCGCAATAGTAGAACCTTATACTTTGGGTTCTACTGTAGCGATCCTCATGATTGAGGCTTATTTAGGGAATCTGTTGTGGGACATTTTTTGTAATTTTTTGAACATATTTCCTATACATAAGGAACAGACTCCCTTATAAAGAGTCTGCTAGGAATGCTCTAAAAAAAAATTGTTCTACGTGGATTCAACTACGCTGACAAAACTCACCAAAAAAGAAAAAGAAAAACTACGCTGACAAGACCTTATTGTCACATTATCAGGAAGTCCCCCGCTTCCTCACCAAATGGGACTATGGGAGCAAGTTTTTATTTCTTTTTTAATTGATTTACCTAATAAAAACTCTTATTCCTAGAAGGCTAGAACACTGTTTTCCGTCTTTTTTTTTTTTTGTTCTTTTGATAATTTCAATAAAAATACAAAGCTGTTCTGGTCGTGCCCCTTAATTACCATGACCAAAGATGTTGTATGATTCTCAGTATCGTTTCTACTTTTCTGGGTGTCTCAAATCGTATATTCATACTTTCAGGGCACAGTAATCTTGTCGTTAATCTGAAATGAAAGCAACGTAGGCGAGAAGGAAAAAAAAAGGCTTGCAAGGCAATTTAAGAAAGTGCGGGGCAAATAAAGTAATTTCAAATGGTGGCACCTCTCTTTCCGACGAGGAGAGCACTCCATGTCTGACGCACCTTGTTTTGACTCGAACAACATGCAATCTCCAATCCTGGCCGTCCGTTCCAATGCTGAATCTCATAACACTTTACCGAGTCACCTCGAAGAAGGCCCACGTGTACGAACAGAGCTCACCGGCCAAATTAAATCTTAAAAAAGAAAAAAAAAATGAAACATAAAAATATAAAAATACTCAAGGATAAAATGCGTGGGACGCACCTCTGACATCGACGTGCCCTCCGTGGATATGATCGTTCGAATCGGACGGAGAGCAATAAGCCACGCCACCTTGGAATGAGGGAGTGGTTCTGCCAACGAGGCCTGCCTTGGCACGAAAAGGAGCATCTAAACAAGTGTGGTCCCCACTAGCTTTCGCGTATGTCGGTGTCGTGTGGTCCTCCGCACTGACGTGTTCCACGCAGGTGGACTCAGAACCACGTGGGCCCCGCAGGCAAGCAGAGGTTGCGTAGCCAGCTCATATATCACGTCCCCGAGACTCTCTAGAGATCTTAAAACTGGCCCACGTTTCACCACCGAATCTCCACGTGGGAGGATCCACGTGGTATTTGATTATTGGAAGCTGCCGTCATATTGGTCTGTGTCAGGAAATAAATTATGCAAAATGATGCTTCAAGCCTTCAACCCTACTTTTCAAAGAAATAGTTAAACAGTGATGCTAAAAGCAAAATGAATAACTGTGAAGATATCCGAGCAATAAATGTTATTTTTTTTTATAACAAATTCAATTGTTTAAATTTTTAATTAAAATATTATACATTGGTTTTTTTATAAAAAAAAAAAAAAAATTGATAGAAATATAATAATCAATCATTTTTTTTTTAATAAAAACTTATCTTCTTTCATACGTATCAAAATAATAGAAGTTATTATTATTATAACAAAACAATATTATAGATATAAATCTGAATCTGATTTATACTTTATTTAACAATCACTTTTATTACATTTCTTTGTACCCGATAGATAAAAATTAATCGAAAAGCCGGCCCTAGGTTTTCTTCTAGGGCTGGCTTTCCCTAGAGAGAAAAAACTTGTGGGGAAGAAGGAGTTTTAGTCTCTTCAACTGGTTTCGTTCATCCATGCGCTGGCCTGCCCTGCTCTCCAGCTCTTTAACTGCCCAACGATGCAAAACGGCTCCATCTCGTCAATTATGCGCTGGCTAGTGTGCTTCGCCTCCTTTGCATAAGCTATTGTAACTGTTTGTTGGCTTTTTAATTTATTGTGTTTTTATTGTTTTTTTTAATAAGAGTTTGACTTCTTCTTAGATTTACTTTCATGAGCGGTCTTTAGGTTAAAATTTTTTATCCTAGTCTTTGGGTTGAGGAGGATTATTTTTGGTGTGAGGGTGGGTTAGGGAATATTAAAGTCATAGATATGACTTAATTGTAAGAATTTTATGTTTGTTTCTATGACATTGTAATCTCATAACTTTAGTTATGATTTATCAAAGCTTTATGTTATTTGATGTAAGAGTTTTATACTTTTGATTATTTTTCAATGAATAAATATAAAATATTCCCATAAAAAATAAATCAATTACTTTTGCTAATAGGTGATAGCAAAATTAGTCTCTCTTTGCATATGAACAATCTGCCAATCAGAGAACTTATAAATGGAGTAATAACCATTTAACTGAGTGTTTCTAAAAGGTGATTAGACATATTTTGAGTAAATGATAATATGAGGTTATTTCTCTTTAGTTTAAGGCTTTATTTCTCCTCTATAGACAATTTTTTTTTTTTTTTTTTTTTAAATGAAAACTATTAAATTGTACATCAGTTTGAAATTGTCTATCCTCTTTGTCAAAAATTTTAACATCCTCCCTTTGAGGAGGAAAATAAGTAAGCGTGCAAGATCAAGTGGTTGGACATATAAAAAGCACGCCCGTGAGTGGACCTAATGGGGTGTGACGGCAGCGTCAGAAAGGCCACGTCTGCGGGAATCTCGGGCCGTTGATTAGTTGGCGGGATTAACGGCGATGCGCGTCGTGCGGTGGTCTGAGATAAGGACATGTGATTGGAGGGGGTCTGACGTGGTGGCTGCTTTTAGACAATATTTTTTTAAAATGGTGGGGGTTAATCAGGACGAGGCATCGTTACCGACAATGTGACGTGTCTCGCAGGCACATGGGTTATACGCAACGCAGGTGGGGGACCAGTTGACGTGGACTATAAGCAAAATTTGAGATCGGATCTGATTTTTCTTAACCTTTTTTTTTTTTTTGACTACCTAAAATAGCCATCCGGTAGTCTCAAAATTAACGAACGTACCCCTCCCGCCGTTTTCTTTGAACATCGAGTGCCGTTCAAAATCTTTGTTCATATTGAGGTAGTGTTAGCTATGGGCCCATTAGCGACTATGGAGAGGAAATCTTCCTGTACTTCATGTCATGTGAACTTTGATGGAAGAAGAACGTTAGCAGCCCTTGGATGAGATATTGATCCATCTGATATTTTCAGAGCATTAAAACAGCTAAAACTCACCGAAAGGTACGGTATTAATTGTATTTATGGCATAAATTTATTCTTATAATTCGGTCTAAAAGTGTAATATATTTTGTAGTATAGGAGAATAATTTATATATATATTTTTTAATATCATGTACTTTTTTATTGCTATTTTAAAAAAGCATTAATAAAAAAAAAATTGTTTTTTTGCGTGTTCAAATGACACATAAATAAAGTTGAAAGAACTCATACATTATATGCGTGGAAAAATCCAACCTGATAAATCCTCATCAATGACTCGTCAAACCTTATAGAGGAAATGTAGGTTTAGTTAGAACGGTGGGTAATGGAGTATAATAATTAATTAAAACTACAATTAATTAAGCCTAATACGCTCAATGTATTTGTTGCTTAAACTTCGGCCCACACATACCTAAAAGAAGTATCCAGTTTACCTTCATCACTGGACAAATGGGCAAATGGCCCATTCTTCTTTATTTTGGGTCTTTCGAGACGACTATTGGGCTTATAATAGTAATAGAGCCATAATAGGATTTCTTTTCTTCTCCTGTATGGTGACATGGACGTTGCCTTGGCGCTCCTTAACCCCTCTTCCTCCCTTTCTTCTTCTTCTCCTCCTGCTGCTTCCTCTTCGCCATCATTTGTTTATCTCGCCATCCTCTGTGAAAGCCCAAACTCTTTTCTCTGGTTTTTGAGAGAGAAAGCAGAGTCAAAATGCGGAGGGTGAGAAACTAGGGGGTCATCATATTTACGTCTTTGCCATTAGGGGGTAGTTGAAGCTCTGCAAGTCCTTTTTCCGTTTTCGTAATTCCTTTCACTGTTTGGCTTTGGGACGTGACGAGGTGGAGAATCGTGATTCGGTAGTTGAAGGTATGTTTGAATTTTTCGTTTGATTTGTTGAGTTATAGTGTTGGAGAATGAAAATTTGATTGTGAATTTCTTTCTGTTTGGTTGCTGAGAAGTTGGATGGAAGTGAAGTTTTAGGTACCGTAGGGAATTGAAAAAATATGAATTTTTCTGGTTTCTATAGTGAGTAATTGGAAAGATAGCTTATCATGTTTGTTCAGTTGAGATTTTCGTTTTCCGGCAACGAAACTCTAACGTTCCTTTGTCTTTTCTTGTCGTCCATTTTCTCAGCAACTAAACATTAATGGGTTTAGAGTACTCATATTCAGCTCAACATTTTATTTTTTCATTTAAAATATTATTATTATTATTATTAATTATTTATTTTAAAAAAAATAAATAATTATTAATATAATTAAAGATTTGTTAAACTAAACACTGCAACTAAATAAACCTTTAGTTAATTTGCTGGAAAGCATTTTTGGTTTTGACATGCATTATGGTTGGGATTGAGACTTGACACACGTAGTATGACAGTCCTCTTGACTAATAGCAACCACAATATATGCCAAATAAAAATGGGATAAACAAGACTAATGTTGACAAGGAAATTCTCGAAGCCCACGCGTCAGGATTTACACACAACTTCCATTTCACGACTCACGTACACATGGTCTAAAATGGCATGTGTCTCCACCTTCCAGCAACTTCGGCCTATAACTTATATTTACACGTTAAACTTTTATAAAGTTACATCTTTATTTATATTTGATTTGTTTAAGTATAATGTTGTCTTATATTTACACGTTAAACTTTTATAAAGTTACATCTTTATTTATATTTGATTTGTTTAAGTATAATGTTGTATTTATAGAATTTTACATGTAATTAATTTGAATAACTTTAAATACAAATTTATCCCTTAAAGTAAGATTAACAAATATCATTTTAATCTTTAGAAAATATAAATTAACATCTGTTACAATATCCTTAACGGTATACACTTTTGTAGAAACATAATGGGGCTCTGCTTACCAAAATGTCTGATCATATTTCGGGAATACGTGGTTGTCGGGGTGGTGATGGTGGCAATGTTCGGTTGCTTAAGTCGTTCAAAATGTGATTTTGAGGGAATCTTCAACTTTGGCGACTCGAATTCAGACACCGGCGGGTTTTGGGCAGCTTTTCCGGCACAGTCTGGGCCCTTTGGCATGACCTACTTCAAGAGACCGACGGGCCGGGCTTCCGATGGAAGGCTCGTCATTGATTTCTTAGGTAATTTTTGTCAAGGATAAAACCAACCCTCCTCACGAGCTCAAAACAATTTACTCAAAACTTTCAATTTTCACTAGCTTTTAATTTCTTTCATGTTCATGTTAATGCATTTGTTAAGTGCTGCTTTTCAGAGTTCCACTGATCCCTCCGGCCGCCGGCATGCTAAAGCGCTCCGGAAAAAAGAAACTGGATAATAAACAAACAAACAAAAACCATGAAAAATTTGAGTCATGTTCTAATTCTATATGTATTGCTGTAGAATTCAAATTTCAAAATATGACTTATAAAATTCAGCGTTCTTCCCATTTTCAGTCATGGTAAGGCGCACTTGGGTGGGTGATTTTTGAGCATACTGTTGACAATTAAAAGCTTTTGTTTGCTTGCTTGATTTTTTTCGCACTTCTAAGAGATATGGTAGGCCCAAATTTGGATAGATAATGAGTCACTTTTCCACCTGTAGACAAAAGGCCAGGCTGGATGAAACCATGGGTCGAACAATCTTGTCATAGAGGATAGACATAACTTCTTAAAAAAATACACCATTTCTTTCTAATGAAGAAAATAAACAAAAATGTATATATATATATATATATACCTATTATATAAACTAAAAACTGTAGTGAAAATTGATGTGGTTTTTCACTTGGCAGCTGAAGCTCTAGGATTGCCATTTATAAGCCCATATCTGCAATCAATTGGATCTGACTATCGACATGGGGCCAACTATGCAACATTGGCCTCAACAGTGCTCCTCCCAAACACTTCATTATTTGTTACTGGAATTAGTCCCTTTTCTCTGGCCATTCAGCTCAACCAAATGAAGGAATTCAAGACCAAAGTCGATGAACTTCATGGCTCCTCAGACAAAACAGGTAAACCATCAACCCTGCACATATGACTTCACTTGCTTAATTGGTTCACCATTACTGGTATATAAATTGCTTGAATGATGTTTCTTAGGATCGACAAAACTTCCTTCACCAGCCATTTTCGGGAAATCGCTCTACACATTTTATATTGGTCAAAATGATTTCACTTCCAACTTAGCAGCTATTGGAATAGGTGGTGTGAAGCAGTATCTCCCTCAAGTTGTATCCCAAATCGCTGGCACCATCAAGGTCAGTTCTTTCCGTAACATGTTCTGCATGCATGCCAGTCCTTTTGCAACCATGACGACCCAAACCCAACATTAATTTGGCTGGGCCTCGGGCTCACTACACGAGAATGTAGCCTTGGTCCAGCCCCATACCACTTCCATTATCTTGTTTGATAGAAAGGAAGTCCATTATTTTCAGTTTCAACTAAAATGGAGAGTATCGGTCCATGCAAAAGTAGATTTTTGCACGGTTGGACTTGTTGACGGGCCACCTACAAAATAATAAAACAGCCACCAGAGTGGCATCGACCGTGGCCGGCAAGGAGCCTTAGTAGAGTATTCGTAGAGAGAAATTACTCTTATCTTATTTGGGAATAGTCCCCTCATTTATCTTAGGCTCCTTATTTAACTACAACCTCATGGGCCTACGATATTTGTAGAGGCTTCTAATGAGTCGGCCTTTAAGTATCAATTTGACACAAGGCTTTGGACCTTTGGCTTATTTATAGTACTATCAGTTGTCCCTAATTTCCATAGTCAACTAGACTAGTATAATTGGTTTGGCATTATAAATTTTTTCATTTTTTACTTACTCCCCATTTTGGAGTGATTTTGCCGGCCCTTTTTGGGTTGTCCCCTATTCTTTTAGGGAGTTAGCATCGAGTTCGGGGTTGGTCGCTTGGTACCCGGTGCTTCTTTGTAGTAGTTTGCCCATAACTCTTGAGCTCGTCTCTTATCTTTGGGGTGGCTTAAGTGAGAAAATATTTACAAATTTCTTTTTAATCGTTGGTTAGTTGAAGCTAATGTTACTATAGTCGGCCCTTGAAGTTGTGCCCTAAGGTTTTTACCCTAGGGTCCTTCTTGGTCTTTGTATGGATTGAGGTTAGCCGCTATGAGGTCTTATTAATCCAAATTTGATTTTGTTCAATCTAACGATTTATATAATGTTATTAGGTTCTTTTCAAAAATTTAAATGCTATGACAATATATTCCACATGTGATAACATGTGAACCATAAAAGAAACACGGAGATGATAATTAATGCATTATGCATTTGCTAGCATTTATGACAATTTTTGTTCCTGATCAAAATTTTTGAAGGAGCTATATGGGTTAGGCGGGCGTGCATTTCTGGTGCTTAATCTTGCACCTGTGGGTTGTTATCCGTCATTCTTGGCAGGTAGTAGTTCAGAGCTTGACGCTTTTGGATGCATGGTCTCTTACAACAATGCTGTGGTGGAGTATAACAACATGTTAAAGGAGACACTAAGCCAAACCAGGGAAGCTCTCCTAAACGCTTCCCTCATATATGTTGACACTCATTCTGTGCTGCTAGAGCTCTTCCGCCATCCCACATCCCATGGTACGGTCAACGCTCAAGGTTTCGTATTTGAAAAATTAAATGGATCGGGTTATGATCGACATATATAGTTTTATACACGTACTTTGACACGGCCTAAACCTAACCCACGAACACAAATAACTAGCCCTACTATACCAACCCATTACCCATGTGACCATAATATTAGTAAAATAAGCAATGTGATTGTATACGTTACATTTGCTTTGTGAAATGATTTGAATTGATTTGATCATCCAACTTTATTTTGTTTTGGAGCAGGGCTTCAATATGGTACAAAAGCATGTTGTGGATATGGTGGTGGCGCCTACAATTTTGACTCAAAAGTGTACTGTGGAAACAGCAAAGTGATTAATGGGAAGGCTCTGACAGCAGCAGCTTGTAATGACCCTAACAACTATGTTAGCTGGGATGGAATCCATGCCACAGAAGCAGCAAACAAGATTGTTACATGGGCCATTCTCAATGGCTCTTATTTTGATCCCCCATTTCCAGTGCACCAACTCTGTGACCTCCACCCAATAGGCTGATCCAATCCTTCTCTCATTAACTAACATTTCAAGCCAATAAATTGTCAAATAAATCTACCGTACCCCAAATTGAATTTTGAACTCAATGCCGCAAATCTCTTTCTTCTTTATATATTAATACGTCCCTTGTTAAAATATGGCTCAATTAGGTTTGAGAGAACGCTTACGATTTTTACTGTTTAGGCCACTTCTATTATTGGTTTCTAGCTGGCAAATACTATTATGATCACGCCCCACTTGTCTTTTTCAATTAGAAAAAATAAAAGAAAAAAGTACGTGCTTTGTTTACTTTAAATTTTGATTCTCAAACCCAACGAAACTCTATAAACAAAAAAATTAAAAAAATTAAAGCCCCGCATATTGTATGCTAAACTTTTTGTGCGTTAATAAGAGCAAGCATTATTATATTGTTGTAGCATTTGTATTATACACAAATGTATAATATAAAAACTAGCATTAATTACTTATCAGCAAAAATATGTGAGGGCTTTCTAAGCACCGGTAAATATTAATTTTGTCGGTGTCTTTAAAAGGTTGAAAAAATAAAATTGGAATAATTTAGGAAAAATGCTTATTTTCCTTCTTTGTCCATCTCCTATCATTCTACTTTTTAAAATTACTATTAAATATGTGGAGTTCATATGAATCCCACACATGAATCCCAATAATCCAACAATAATTTTGAAAAGTGAGACGATGGGAGAAAGATGAGGGAATGATGTTTTGTAGATCTCATCATTAAAAGATTTAAGCGCCGGCGACATAGCAAAATTATTGTTGGATTATTGGGATCCATGATTTATGTGGTTTGGCCATAGAATAGGCAAAATGTTTGTACTACCTCCCTAAATTAACCAGAAAGCACGATAGCAGATCATCAAAAAATAATGGAATAGTTCTATTCCACCTAAAATAAGCATCAATAATGACCAAGTGAAGACTAGTATAACTTTTCTTCTCTTTACGCCTTAAATTCATTATTTAAAAATGCCCTTAAAATCCAATGTTTAAAAATGTCATAAAAATTTAATATTTAAAAATGTATTATTTTATATATATATATATATATACCCGGTTACCCTGTTATAACTAAGTGCCAAAAACTGGAATCGAGTACCGGTTACCGGTTTTTTCCAACCGATTTCAAAACCGGTTTTCTGGTTTTCCGGTTGGTACTCGGTTTTTTTTTTACACCCCTAGTTATTACTGATAGTAGTTAGGTTTCAATTTAACTCCAAAAGATGCGAAAACTGACTTGAAATTTTTTTCATTCAAAGACCCACAACATATCCAAAAATCGTGACCAAATGTGATCATTAAATCATTCAAAAATTCCATACATTTTGAGTACAACTGTTTGATAACTTGACTTTTCAAAATTAGAAAAATCATAACTCTTTCAATTTAACTCCAAATGATGGGAAAATTGACTTAAAATTTTCTTCATTCAAAGGCCCAGCACATATCAAAAAATGATGACCAAATGCGATCATTTAAGCCATTCAAAAGTTCCATATATTTTGAGTCCCTTTAACTGTTTGACAGCTTGACCTTTCAAATTTAGAAAAATCATAACTCTTTCAATTTAACTTTAAATGACACGAAATTTGACTTAAAAATTTCTTCATCAAAAGGCCCACAACCTATCCAAAATTGCATCGGCAAATTAGTAATTGTTGAAAAAATAATTTGTTAAATTGGTCCATGTAGTGACCTTGTAATAAATAAATAAATCAATATGAGTTTAAAATGAACTTAAAAATCTATTTAGTATGCTTATGTAATTTTTTTATTTTTTCAATTTTTTTTAAGTCTACAAAATCATATCATGCAAATTAAAATGTAGCAAAGAGAAAACAAAACAAAACACAGCCATGCCGAGAAGGCCGGTGATAAGAAGACCCCTAGCTCCAGTCCAGCAGGTATTTAGTTTGTATTTCTAAGGTTAAAGTTTTCATTTTAAAGAAAAGTTTACATTTTTAATAAAGTTTCCATTTTTAAGTGAGAGAGTGGGAGAGAGAGGGAGATTGAGAGAGTGTTTCGTCATCTAAAAACAACCAACTCTTCTCCTCGTGTTATTGAAATCTCGACATTCTGTTGCTTTTCTTCCAGGATCTGTTGCAAACAAATTGATCTGTCTTCTTCTTTCTCAAGGATATCAGTGTACTCCTACCATCTACCATGCCTGAACAATCGTCTCTGTCTACTACCGTTGTTACTGAGATGCAGTTGGAAACTTTTTTGAATGCGTCCACTTGTGCACCTAATGTAGCCTGTCTACAAACGCCCATTTCTAAAGTTGTAGCCCAACTCTAGAAAGGGACCTTCGCAGCCCAACTCTTAACACTTACCATTACCCATTCGGTCAATTCCCATACATGAACCCATACCACACTTATAAAATCTGGAACCGGAACGGGTTACCCGGTTATACAATAATTGGCTAATTCTAGTTGGGACCTAGTTATCCGGACCAGGTAACCGAATTTTTTTTTTTTTAGAAAAAAAAAAAATTCATTTTGGACTTATTTGAGGTATTGGGCTCAATTTAACAATTTTTTGCCCATTTTTTTAAAAAAATAATTAGCCTTTTTGTCCTAATAAGTTGGGTTTTGTTGTGATTTTTTTTTTTTTTTTTTTTAAAAAAAAAAGCCTTAAAAAATCCCCAAAAAATCATTGTTTTTGTCTTTTTGGGCTTTTTTTTTAAAAAAAAATCCAATGTTTAAAAATGTCTTGAAAATTCATTGTTTAAAAATGCCCTAAAATATAAAAATATAAAAAAATAAAAAATAAAATATATATTATTTTATATATATGCCCGGTTATAACCGGGTGCCAAAAACCGGAACCGGGTTACCAATTTTTTCCAACCAGTTTCAAAACTGGTTTCCTGGTTTTCCAGTTGGTACCCGGTTTTTTTTTACAGTAGCTAGGTTGCTCTAACATAACTCTTTCAATTTAAATCCAAAAGATGCAAAAATTAACTTGAAATTTTCTTCATTCAAAGAACCACAACATATTCAAAAATCGTAACAAAATGTGATCATTAAACCATTCAAAAATTCAATTCATTTTGAGTACCTTTAACTGTTTGACAGCTCGACATTTCAAACTTAAAAAAATCATAACGCATTCAATTTAACTCTAAATGATGTGAAAATTGACTTTAAATTTTCTTCATTCAAAGGCCCACAATATATCCAAAAATCGTGACCAAATGTGATCATTAAGCCATTAAAAGATTCTATATATTTTGAGTCCCTTTAACTGTTTGACACCATGACCTTTCAAACTTAGAAAAATCATAACTCGTTCAATTTAACTCCAAAAGATACGAAATTTGACTTAAAATTTTTTTCATTAAAAGGCCCAGAACATATCCAAAATTGCATGAGCATATTATTAATTGTTGAAAAAATAATTTGTTAAATTGGTCCATGTCGTAACCTTGTAATAAATAAATAAATCAATGAGTTTAAAATGAACTTAAAAATCTATTTAGTAAGCCTATGTAATTTTTTTTTTTTGCTTAAGTCTACAAAATCACATCATGCAAATTAAAACGTAGTAAAGAGAAAGGAAAATAGAGCACAGTCATGCCGAGAAGGCCGATGATGAGGAGACCCCTAGCTTCGCCTCCAACTCTAGTGCAACGGCAGGTATTTAGTTTGTATTTTTAAGGTTAAAGTTTTCATTTTTATTAAAGTTTCCATTTTTAAGTAAGAGAGAGGGAGATTGAGAGAGTGGGAGAGAGAGGGTGATTGAGAGAGTGCTTCGTCATCTGAAAACAACCAACCGTTCTCCTTGCGTTGTTGAAATCCCGGCTTTTTGTTGCTTTTCTTCCAAGATCTATTGCAAACAAACTAATCAGTCTTTTTTTCTCTCAAAGATATCAGTTTACTCCTGCCATCTACCATGCCTGAACAACCGTCTCCGTCTACTACCGTTGTTACTAAGATGCCGTTGAAAACTTTTTTAAATGCGTTCATTTGTGTACCTAATGCAACCCAACTCTTAACACTTACCGTTACCCATTTGGGCCATTCCCATATATGAACCCATACCACACTTACAAAATCTGGCACCGGAATGGGTTACCTAATTACCCGGTTATACAATAACCGGCTAGTTCCAATTGGAACCTAGTTATCTGAACCGGTCGGTAACCGATTTTTTTTTTTTTAAAAAAATAAAATAAAATAAAAAAATAAAAATTGGGCTTATTTGAGGTATTGGGCCTAATTTTTGGGCTCAATTTAACATTTTTTTTGCCTTTCTTTTTTTGTTTTTTTGTTTTTTTTTTTTTAAAAAATAGCATTTTTGTCCCAATAAGTTGGGCTTTGTTGTGATTGTTCAAAAAAAAAAAAAATCCTAAAAAATCCCAACAAAAATCCTAAACAATCATTGTTTTTGGCTTTTTGGGCTTAAAAAAAGAAAAAGAAAAAGAATCCAATGTTTAAAAATGTCTTAAAAATTCATTGTTTAAAAATGCCCTTAAACATTGAAAATCTTGCCGGAACAAAAAATATCGTTGTCGTCACTTTCGTGACATCGGAGAATTGACGAATACATGCAAGAAATGAACTATAGTGTAATAACTTTTCAACGAAGGATTGATGACAAGAAATCTAAAATAGAGGGACCTTCAAGCCTTAATTGCAAAGAAAGTCCATAAATAAATAAACAATGTAGAACTTTCAATTTTTAGCTAAGCACTTCATATCCTATATATATGAACCAAGATAGCAGGATCCTAAATGCATTTTGTTACGGCGGGAGGGAAAGAGACAGAGTGGCGGTGATTATTTTGGGAAAAAAAATATATTAAAGTGGTAGCGTAATTATTTTGAAAAAAAAAATTAAACCAATTTATTGAGAACCGGTTTTCCAAAATAAACCGATGGTGGGGCCACATTAATTTTTCTTTTTTAAAAAAAAAAATAATTTCCAGACTAAGAGTACACTAGAATGAAACAAAAATTTTAGGTGGTTCGGCGTATGGCTTACGTCCACAAATTAAAGCTACATCTTTTCTTTTCACTTTTTTATTTGATTTATAGAGAAATAGTATGAATGTTACATGTCTCTTTTCCGTCTACATTAACAACCATAAATGTCTCTTAAGATATGGCAACTATTGTCTCTTGAGCTTTTGTAATCATTGTCTATTGAGATCTTGTCTATTGAGATCTTATGTAACTCTTGTCTTAATACAGTGCAACAACATAAAATAGATATCACATTACCTATTATACTATGTATCTACCTATTACCCCTTTACAGTTTCAACTATAGTAATCTTCATTCTTCATATATAATTACTTTACAATTCAAACTAGAGTCATCTGCAACACTTGCTTGTTTGTTATCTCCCGCAACATGTGAAATCTTGGATAAGAACGAGGTTAGGTGCTTCAACATATCCTACTAAGTTTTTCTACTCATCCTGTGCATCTCAAGCTTGGAAAGAATCCAAAAGCTCTCAAAGAACAATCATCTAAACACAACATTTGCTTTAAGCAGCATAAATTATGCTAGTTATTATATAGTAGAGTTTGTAATGCCAATTTATGTATGCATTCTTATACATTGAATGTAATAAGAAATTGAAGGTTTGACTGGCGCACACAACATATTAAAGTGCTGCAGGATGTTATTCATGACCAATCCGATAGTAGGCAATTTTTAATTTATTTTTTCAATCAAAATTTGATAAACAATAAGATTTGATATTTTAGCTGTATTATTATTTAAGAAATTAATTATATTTGTTGTAGTAGATTACTGTTGGGCAATTGTTGCAAATACACCATAAGTAATGTAAAATGATTGACCAACCTCTCAAGTCCTATCAAGAGCTAATAGATTGTTGCTGCCCCAAGGAAAATAAAGTTTATCTTTATCACGATCAGTATGCTTTTGATTATATCAAGACAGAAAGAATTCGTGAGATGAGTCAATATGAATTTACAGGTGTAAAAGGAAATGGCAAACCGAAGTCTACATTAGAGGTTATAAGAAAGCAATTTCTTTTATTTGTTATTATTATTATTATTATTATTATTATTTTGTCTTATCTTTGTTTTTTATTTTCTTCAATCTTTTCTTTTTTTCAGAAACAACAAGCATTAGCAATAAATGTAGACAAAGATATGCCATTCGAGGTGATCAATTTTACTGACGAATCCTGCCTTATCGAATGTATAAGGGAGGGTCCAATTTGTGTAGCAATGGAAGTTACTCATGGAATTTAGATACCTAACAGGGGTAAGTACAACTCGCTAATAATTGTCATTAAAAAAAAGAGAAGGTTGTGGGGCTCTATCGTAAATAGCTATTAGTTTTGGAGGCTTTATTATATTTTTCCTACTATTTAAGAAATTAATTATGTTTGTTGTTGTAGATTAGTAAATTACTGTTGATCAATTTTTGCAACACACTATCTACTCCGTCAACTCAGGGAATATAGAGGTGATGGTCCCGTTTCAAGTTTGAAAGAGCTATACTTCCAAAAGTTAATTGACTGCTGCTGCCCAGAGAAAAAATAGGCTTATAAATATCACTATAACCGTGCTTTTTGGCATATTCATAAAGATTGTATTCTGGAAATGACGCAAGTTACATTTATTGGGGAAAAAAGCGACTGCAAACCGAAGTCTACAAGCGAGGTAATAAGAAATCAAATTCTTTTATTTTTGTTATTATTTTGTCTTGTCTTTGTTTTTTACTTACTCCATTCCTTCTTTTTCTAGAGGAGATAAGCAATATATTTGAACCAAAATTTTTCGATTGTAAAGATGATGCGCGCCTTATTGACTGTATAAGGTTGTATAAGGCAGGGACCCATATGCGGCATAATGAGAGTTACCAATGCCCTTAGAGAGCTAAAAGGGGTAAGTGTATAATTATCATTAAAAAAAAAACAATTTGTTAATTATTTTCTTACATTTTTTATTTTTTGTTATTACGAGAAGAAAGACATCTACGAAGGTGGCATGCCCATTTCGAGAAAAAGAAAAAATTGCGAAACATTGTTGGAGCTGGAGCTGCATGGAATCATGCTAATAGGGTATGGTGACAAGAATGAAAGAAATTATTTGAAAGTTATGAATTCTTGGGGGAGTCATGTGGGAAGAATGGTTGTGGTAGGGTTGTCAGGCCTTCGACTCTGATTGGACATGCAGACAGGCACTTGATTTTTGCGACTTCATATCCAATTCTTCGTTCAACGAATTGTGAAACAAAATGAGCATGTTAACTTTTTTACATAACTTTTGTTGTAATTAAATTGTTGAAAACTATGTCTTTTCTATTTTTATTTCGTTGCATAGAGTGCTAGTGATACATCTTTTCAATTCTAGGTTTAAGGAGAAGTTATGTTAACTTTTTTACATAACTTTTGTTGTAATTAAATTGTTGAAAACTATGTCTTTTCTATTTATATTTCGTTGCATAGAGTGCTAGTGATACATCTTTTCAATTCTAGGTTTAAGGAGAAAATAGGAGATGTGTTAGGGGCCGTGCCTTCCTGCAATGTGAGGCAGAATCAGATTCCAACTTTGTAGAAAATGCTAAAATGAAAGCGAACATGAAAAACATATGGTATGTAATCCACTCTTTTATCATTCAAAAGGAAAATTTAACTCAATATGTTACCTTGATGTAGACCAATAAATTATGTGCTTTTGTAAATCAAAAGTGCCTTAAAAAACCAATTCATTCTTAAAAAATCAGTCCAATTTGTGCAGCAATGAAAGTTACTCATGGAACATAGATACCTAACAGGGGTAACTACAACTCATTTATAATTGTCAAACGGACTGATTTAATTATCGCCCTACATAAATGCATTAGCGAATATGGATTATTAGGTGCAATTTAAACGATGAACCAATCATATTAAGAGGAACTATCAAATTTTATAAATTAAATTAATAAAAAATTAATATTTTAATCAGGTAAAATGGTGCGTTTTGAGTAGCCCTAACGGATGTTAAAAAATTTTGATGTCAGAGATTTTATTGTCATTTCAATTGACCCAGGGAGTAAATTTTTGAAAAAAAAATAATCAGGGAGTTTTAAATTTTAGAGGGTTGACTCAGGGACTTATTATACATTTTCCCTAAATTTAAGTTTGAAAATGGTAATCAAATTGCTCATGATAGGGTCTAAAACATTAATAAGCTAGAGCTTGAAAGCCTATTCATATTCATCTACCAACCTTACACAGTAGTTTAGTAGTGTGTGTTTAGTAACATGTCTAGCATGTTAAGAATTTGGGTGTTGCTAAATCCAGTTTAGTAATGTGCCTAAAGTATAAAAAATTTTTTAAAAAAATTCAAATTTATTTCCAATTTTTTTTTTTTCAAATAATATCATGATTCCATGATTAGATTTGAAAATCAGATTTCAAATAATAAATTTGAAAATTAGATTCCATGATCATGGAATCTGATTTTCAAAAATCCAAACCCATGCAGTAGCAAATCAAAATTTAATTGAAAAAAAAAAAAAATGAACTTGGAATACGGTAAGAGCAAATTGGAATATGGTAAGAGCAAAAAATTATTAAATCCAAACCCAGATGGTGGAGTTCTGCAACTTTCTGCTTCAACCTTGCAGCATCTGCTTTAGCAAGAGCAAATAGAACACCCGAATCGGCTATATAAAACAAAGATCCACCATAAATCAACAAAAAATTATTCAATATCTACCAATTTAACCAATGGGTA
The DNA here is from genome assembly GCF_901000735.1 of Corylus avellana. NCBI lineage: Eukaryota > Viridiplantae > Streptophyta > Magnoliopsida > Fagales > Betulaceae > Corylus > Corylus avellana. The sequence goes on along the minus strand of NC_081547.1, from coordinate 5,359,834 downwards.
TCCCAAAAAGGGAGTTGTATTCTCATGGGTACGTAACATTCAAAACCGAATTTGGAGCAACCCAAATACTGTGGATAAATTTTTTTCGGTTTACAGCCTAAGCTCTGAAATTTTTTAGGGATTTTGGCTAAATCATTAAGTGGGTATAATCGAAAATCATCCATACATACTATGTTACTAACCCATAAATTTTCCTCAACAAATAGTCAATATAATAGAGATCGATCGATTAAATCAACAACATAATCAATAGATTAACGCATATGTATACCTGAGGAGAGGAGATCGAAGGAGATGCAGAGGGTATGGAGGGCGGAGTACTGCTGGAGAGAGATAGAGTGACGGCCGGAGGTGATTTTGGCGGAGAGAGCACAATTGAGACATTGGGCAATGGAGGATAGAGTAAGTGAGAGAGAAAACGACGGAGAGGTACTGGGAGGAAAAGAGAAGAAGAAAGAAGAAAGAAAAAGTGCGGCTAGGAGGAAGAAAAAAGAGGGAAGAAGAAAGAAAAAGAGAAAAAGAGGGACTGGGGCATACGCGTGTTTCCAATGCCCATTTAGTAGCGTGTCAACTTTGACACGTTACTAAAGTTTTTCGAATTTTTTTTTTTAATTTTTTAATTTGATTTTTTTTGGATTTAGTAACGTGTTAAATTTGACACGTTACCATTTTGTAATGTGTCAACTTTGACACATTACTAAAGTTTTTGAAAAAAAATTTATTTTTTATTTTTTATTTTTTTTAAGTTTTCGATTTAGTAACGTGTCAAAGTTGACATGTTACCATTTAATAACGTGTCAAAGTTGACATGTTACTAAAGTTTTCGAATTTTTAAAACTAATTTTTTTAAAGTTTTCGATTTTTTTTTTTTTTTTTTTTTTTTTTTTTTTTTTCGATTTAGTAACATGTCAAATTTGACACGTTACCATTTAGTAACTGTCAAAGTTGACACGTTACTAAAGTTTTCAAATTATTTTTTTAAAGTTTTTTATTTAGTAACGTGTCAAATTTGATACGTTACTATTTAGAAATGACACATTACTAAATGGTAACGTGGCAAATAGTAATGAACAGTAGACACGTTACAAATCGTGTAGTCTTTTTGTAGTATACTTAATTACTCCAGCTAAGTAAATATGCCCCAACCAAATATATTATGTACATGCAGCCATGCAGGCTTTGCACAAATTGAAAGAGATTTGGAAAAGACAAACAAATTGTAGGAATCAGTGATCTCTGATCAAATTGATCATTTATCCTCGTATCTGACACTAGTCGACTAGCATTGGCTAAAAATAATTCCGATGCTCAAGTTAGGAAAATATTTCAAGAAGGTAAGTGATAAATTGAATATGCACTTAATTGTGATTTACATTTTATAATGACTTGTTTGCAACGGCTTCGTGTTAATTTCTATACTACATGTCTTTTATGTATGATTTTCATCCCATGTTTACCTTAATTAAAGCATGACTTATTCCTGAAGTTAGGAACACACGGTATAATTAAAAATTTGGGCCCAGATAGTAGCCATGTGGCTATATATATAGTATGATAATGGATTGGGAATTGATTCCCTAGCTAATACGCGCTCCCCAATGCTCTCGAGTTAATCGGTTGACATTTTAATTAGATGGGCTTAATCTCAAGGTCATGTGGGCTTCCAAGCACAAAGTGCAACACTTACCATATTATAATATTAATTAAATGACAAATTTTTTTTTTTTAAAAAAATTATGAGATTGACTTTTTGAGATAATCCGTAATTTAAGATACTATATATTAGAACAAATGGTCATTTACCCATTATTTTGTTAAATATTTTACATGTTTAGTTACACTTATTAATTAAGAAATAATTGTAGTCTATAGCAACACGTGAAAGAAATTGTTAGAATATTAATTTACTCTCATCTTAAGATTTTGGGTCATTAAATGATCAAATACTGTTAAAAAAAATCGCAATTCAAATAATTTGGTCATTTTTCCCATATAAAGAGAAAAAAACAAATAAAAAAAAGAAAGAAAAAAGCATTCATTCTCTCAATCAAAGTGCTACCGCAGATTAATTCTACAACAATGGTAACAATATCAGCATTCATTCTCAGTACGTGCTAACTCAGACAAGGTACAACAGTATGATCTTCACTTCTATAAAGTGGAAAGAATTTTTTTTTTAAAAAAAAAAAAAAGAAAAAAAAAAGGAGGAAATGTACAAAGAAAAAAAAAAAAAAATTGTGAGTCAAGGAACATAACGATTTTCAAGGGCTGGCTGGGTTCTAACCATTGATGCAGATGGCATTTTACTTCCCCCAATCCAAAATGTATCAAAAGCAACCCCTCTTTCAGATTGCTTCTCCATTTTTCTCATCTTATTCCTCCTCAAAAGTCTGACAATGGCCACCATAACCAAAACCACTGAAACCAACCCAACAAATCCGAATCCGAGCGCCCACAATTTCATATTCCCCTCTTGTTTCTTTTGAACAACAACAGAAAAATGACCTTCACCTTGTGTAATACAAACGTAAGACTCATTCATGTCCTGTAATTCAAAAGACCCATCAGCACCAAATTCGACACATTTTGGCGTCACATGATCATTTTTTCCAGCTTGTATCACAATATTAAAAAAATGAACTGAAATGGGATCCCCCATGATGCTGAAATCGACCCTTCGATTACCTATGGCGCTTGAATTGGAAGAATCGTAAGCCGTGAGGCCAACAACAGGGGCAACCAATCTATAACCGGGGACATTGTAGTAATAAGAAGACCAATTGCCCAAGTTTTGATATAGTATTGATAATCTTTTTGCATAAGGGATTGGTCGAATCCCTGGAGGGATATGGAAGAAGCTAAAATTGGCTCCTTTGGCCCAAAATTCCCCACTTCGGATTCTAACAACTGAAACTTCCATGCCAGAGAAGTTGGCAGGGAGGGGGATATTGTATAGAGTGCCTGTGTGTGGCTTTACCAGTGCCTTATCTGCATGATCATGAATAAAAGCATTCAAAGACTCAATGTTGTAGTCGTTGGAGCCTTGAGCAAATGATGATGATAATGAGAAAGCAGCAAACATCAACCATATGATGTACCGGATGTTGGAGATCAAGCCCATCAATCTTTGATCATGTCGAAATATTCTTGAATTGCAGCCGCGGATGGTCATTGATGATGAGGCAAAGCCATTATTAAAACAACTCTCATTGATCCTGCAATTATAGCGCCATGATATATATATATATCAGAGGCTACCTAATTGGTTTGAGAATTGAAGGTACACCAAAATCACCCCCCAACGTCCCAACAAGGCAACAACAAACGAATATATGGCTTCCAAATGGTTAATTGTATGTTTTGTCGGATGCTCTTGGAATTGCCTAGGAAGGGGAGTGGGTCGTGCTAGAGAGGGTGATGGAAAATGGGTCATGGGAGGGGTTTGGTGGTTGTATTCTATGAGTACGGAAAGCCATGTTAGACTGGCATGCACCCACAAAAGATGGGGTCTTCTTGAGTTGTTTATGGGCTACTCTTTGTTGTCTATTTATATTTTAGTATACTATTTCTTCTACCTAGCCAGTTGGGTTAGTTGGTCAG
>NC_081547.1:5355663-5356086 GCF_901000735.1 Corylus avellana | reverse complement strand
TTCATAGGGCACAGAATTTGATTACACGTTGCAGAACCCATGCAAAGGCATTAATTGGTGTACCTAGGGCTGATATAGCGGTTAGTGGCTAAAACCGCTAACCGCTAACCGCCTAGGCGGTTAGTAAAATTACTAACTGCATCCACTAATCGGGTAACGGTTAATCGCTTTTTTCCTAACCGCTTTTTTGGACTTTTTCTTGGACAGATTTTGGGCCGATTTTGGACCGGTTTTGAGCCAATTTTGGGCCAATTTTAGGCCAGTTTTAGGCTCACTTTGATCAATTTTTTTGCTCATTTTGAACTTTTTTTTTGTCTAAATAAAACCATTGTATGATCAAAATAAAAATAATGATCTAAATATTTCCAGGTCATATGAATATGTACAAAGGGAACCAAAAAAAAAAAAAAAACAAGCATGGAT
>NC_081547.1:5271240-5355643 GCF_901000735.1 Corylus avellana | reverse complement strand
GTTTGCGTGAGAGGTGAGAGGCAGAGCCGCAAATCGTGTTTGCGTGAGAGGTGAGAGGCAGAGTCGCAGATGAGTTAGGAGGCTGAGTCTGTTTATGGTTAGAAAAGAAAGGAATATATATAATAAAAAATTAAAAATAAAAAAATTGAGGTTACGGGGAATAACTCTGAAAGTTTTGTTGGAAAAGTGGCACATGTACCACTATGCTATAACAACATATTGTAATTTATTATATGAAATATATATATAATATAAATATATATTATATTTAAAAAAAAAGGTTAGCGGTTTTCCAAAACCCACTAACCGCAACCGCCTAAGCGGTTAGCGGTTTTTGCTAACCGCTTTGAAAGCGGTTAGGCGGTTAGCGGTTATAGCGGTTGCGGTTAGACGGTTTTAAATTTCAGCCCTAGGTGTATCTTTTTCCTTTTCATTTTCATTCTCTCTCCCAATCCCAACTATCTATTTCCTCCTCCATCAATCTGCTTTGCCGAAAAAGATTTTTAGTGATTTTATTTGTGTTGTAACCAAATATTCTTGCGTTACTTATTGCAACAATTGGGTAGCTAGCATATATGTCATTATCTGGCCGGCTTTTATAGACGTCATGGTGTAGTACTGGGTCAAATTAGCATTACTAGTGGTTGAATCTCAGAGAAACGTTTTGGGCCAACATTGTTTTGTTGGTGCAGTGGAGTGCAGCCCACAACTCTGGCCTGCGTACCATGGGCTTAAGAGCTCCCACTCGAAGCTGAGCTGAAAAACTAAGGCTCTTATTCCGGGGCTGATAATCTTAACACGACCTATTTAAATAAGTGGGTGATACGACACAATATCCAAATGGTCAAATTTAGTGGATTCGGCCACCTCGATTGGTAATAAGGAGTGGTGGCCATTTCTTTTGGGTAAATGGAGGTGACTTGACCGTCCTTAGATTTTTTTAATTTTTTAGCAATTGCTTATTGGTTTGACATGTCTCGTAATTAAAATTATGGGCGGAAGTACCATCTTAATATTTAGGATTAATACAAGTACCGACTACAATATTTTTTGAAATATCAATTTGATAAAAAGCCTTATTTCAAGTATTAAAAAAAGTAATTAACCTTTTTATTTTTATTTTTTATGCACGGCTTTTATCTACATAAAAATAAGAACAAACTATATGCTTTGAACCGGACTACTGCTTGAGCGCCACTAAATCTGGGGAGGAAATCGAACATTAGAGCACAAATGGCCAATAGCCAACTGAAAAAGAAGAAGAAAAATAGAAAAGGAAAAGAAGATGAAGAAAAGAGAGAGAGGGGAACCACAAGCGTGGATATCAGATAGGGAAGCAGCCAATCAGAAACCGTGGTTTCTCCACGTGTCGCACACGGGAATCAGGATCCGAAACTATCATCAAGGATAACCAAACGAATACCGAACATAAAAAAGAAGAAGAAGAAAAAAGAAATATCGGAGTAACAAAGACCCAGCAATCAAAGTCAGCACCACTCCACACTGACAAATAACCCAACATTTGAGATAAACATATCGTTTGGCTGTCCAATCATCACCACTTCATCATCCATGGCAGCAGCGGCGGCATATGCGACGGCCTGTCCCAACACGGCCGTCTTAGTCCCACGCCTCCCCACCACCGCTCGCTGCTCTGCCTTGCCTTACCTTTCACCTCGCTTGTCTTCCACTTCTTTTCGTGCTTCTACTATTAAGCTTTCAGGTATTTGTTTCTTATTTTCTTTGAGGCATTTGGTCGAGCATATAGCTAGAACTCAATGACTCATGTGTAATTTTTTTTTTTTGGATATTTAAATGTGTGATTTCTTTTTTTGGGTCCTGTTTTTGAGTGTTGTCTTTTTGGTCCTAGCTTCTGGTATTTAGAATTTTGGGTAATATGGGTTTTCTTCATGTGGCACTCAAGGTAAACTATGAGCTAACTGGGTATGATTAGTTGGCTGTACTGAAGAGTTCTTCTAACTTTTGGGAAACAAAATAATGTAAAAGGATTTGAAAGAAATATGGAAGTTTCTTTTGCTTTCCATGAACAAAAAGTAGGGTATAGGCCATATAAGTCATATATTGGCTCTTGAAGCACTTTACAGTTGTTTTAACTTCATGATTTGCCACTTGGAAGTAGCCTGGTGGTTTGTATAGATACATCACCATACATACATATGTGTGTTTTTACTTGACTGATAGCCAAAATGTATGTTGAAGTTAGTAATTTGAAGGAAATGTGGTGGCAATCTTTTATTGATGCAATATGCATCAGCGAGTTACGATAAGGAATCGAGCTAAAACACCAATTCAAGTTAACATTCTTCTAATTGCAAAGGATAATGGAACCCAATGTTCAGACTGAGGCCAGCCTAATTAGTTTCTGGTAGGATTAATAAGGTGATGAGGGAGTGGAACCCAAGTGCCTGAGTTGTAAATTGTAATAGAAGGTGCTAAGGTGGGAATTGAATGAGCATTGAAATTCTAAATGAGTAATGCTACATACCACACTCTCATCACACCTCCATTTTGCTGGATTGATGTGGCAGTTCCCATCATTCTAAATATGTCTTTTATGACTTGCTGCACCTTTGGTGCTTGGGTGCGAATTTATGTGCAAGACATGTACAGGGCAAACAATGTTGATGGGGTTTTAGAGTGTGACTCTGCATATGGGTCGGATCTGAGTTTGGCTGCACCAGCTAGTAATAGCATTGTTGCTTTTGCCCCTGTCATGTCTAGCTTTTAGACAAGAGTAATTGGTTTTTTTTTTTTCTTTTTTTCTGTAACTGTTTCTCACTATTTATTGGTTTGTGATTGAGCTAAGTTTTCATTTCTTAATTTGTTTCTATTTGTATAAGCACCTTGAAAGTGAACTTGTCGAATGATAATAAGAAAAAAAAAAAAAAAAATCCCTTGAAAATGCCTAAATGTATACTTAAGTTTCTTGTTTCTGTTTCAAACAGAATCCCGCAGGTCTTCTCTGCTTTTGACCAGAGCCTCAGAAGAGACATCCACTTCTATTGACACTAGTGAGCTTTTTACAGACTTGAAGGAAAAGGTGAGAAGGAAAGCTGGCTTAGTACTATTGAAGAAACTTTGCCATTTTTCTCCAGCTGGTGTCTTTTAAATTTTCTGACTTTCGTTATTACTCTTGCTGCTTACGAATAATACTTTTTTGATTGAGTAAAAAGTTCTGTGGTTTTAAATGGTTTCTTTCTTTTATAATAATTAGTGGGATGCAGTTGAAAACAAGTCCACAGTACTTCTCTATGGAGGTGGGGCAATAGTTGCTGTTTGGCTTTCTTCAATTCTAGTTGGTGCTATCAACTCAGTCCCTTTGGTAGGTGATTTCTTTTAAAATAACACATGCTTCTATCTAGTTAAAGTGGATTATATCAATGAATGTATTTTCTTTCCCCTTTTAAATCTGTATTCAAGAAATCTGACATGATTTTCTCCTTTTACCAGCTTCCAAAGCTTCTGGAGTTGGTAGGGCTAGGATATACAGGATGGTTTGTCTACCGTTATCTTCTCTTCAAGGTAAATCTGCGACACTACTATCTTTTCCTTGCTTTAAAATTATAATTACAGTAGTTTATGAGTTCAGATTGTTCTGGTATAGAATTGGTTCTTCTCAGGGAAATTGGAAAGTTTTTGTTGCATTTCTTTTTTCTCATTCTATTTGCAACCCCCAAATTGATCTCATGGCCCATTTTCTCCGCCATTGTTAGTTTGGAAAGCTTTGAAATTTCCTCCGCCACCCCCAAATTGGTGTGAATTAGATCTCATTGTTAAGTCTTAACTTTTAATTCTCTGAAAAGGGGAAAAAAATATATATATATCCAGAGAATGTCAAACTTGACACAGAGGGATGGATGTGCGCGACCTCATTATCTTCACATCTTATGTATTCCATACCTAAAATAAGCCATTGATTATCATTATCTTGGTGGACCGCATGTACTTTTCATTAGCAAATACATCACCTCTTGCTAACAAATGATATGATTCCTTTTCTTCAGTCAAGCAGAAAAGAACTAGCTACAGATATTGAAGCATTGAAGAAGAAGATTGCTGGAACTGAATAAGTCCATATGATTTGGTGGCTAGTGAAGCTTTATATTCGTCTGCATTCATCGTGTTGTCTTGGTTCTCTGTAGTTCATGTATAAGAGGCATTTGTATCCTGTGATGTAGAATAGGTTTTGAATCAATTATCATTACTCTTTGTATTTCCTCATTTCGTTCTTCAAATAAGACTTTGGGCGGCTTTATGTTTACACCTCTAAATCGATGCAGTTATTAGTTATACTCCTGTGATTGTGATTATGAAGCAGCTTTTATGCCTTCTTTGATATATAAGCTCGTATTGCCCCATGCATATGATCTAAAATTGTTAAATTACTATTTGTCTCAAAAGTTTAAATTGATGGGAAGAAATAAATTTAATCAATACTTTAACAAAAATTGAGGTTGATAAGCCATACGTGAATTCTACATTTTGCTCGTGGTTTGAAGTTCCATTTCAAGACACCTACCAACATAACCTTTTGAATGTAATATAACACATGATTTATAGGAAAAATAAGGAGGAATTATGTGTGATTGCAGCAACTGAAAAATTTGTCTGAAGCGGCCTCAGAAGGACCTTTAATGACAATAAAATTGGTAGTGTTCAAGCTGTTAAGCTTCAATGAATACTATTTACAAGTCATGGTCATAAGATCAATGATTCTTAACATAAAACTTCTGGTGGTGATGAAAGGAAAATGATTTTGAACTTTTCAGGAAAATCACATGGGAAGCATTTTGCTTCAGCACGTTTGAGCTTTTCTCCCGAGACCACTTGGGATTTTTCCTGTGGTCTACTCCATAAAAGCTTTCATGGCTAAGAACGCATCTGGTATTCATTTTAGCTATTTAAAATACAATTTTTTGTATTTTGGCAACTAGTTTTTTACTACAATCTCTTACACAAACATCTATTTAACTATATTAAACTATAAAGGCTCATTTAAAATATCTGTCGGAGATGTTAGAGGAAGAATTGATTCACTTGAATACATGAATAGGAGGAGTCCTGGGTCGTCCCAGAGCCTGCCCAATCTGACGTGGCGTCTAAGTTTTTTTTTTTTTTTTTTTTTTTTTTTTTTTTTTCTATAAAATAAAAAACACGCATCCACAGTCTCTCTCTTTCTCTCTTCCCCATTTCATCTCTCATCCCTCTCCCCTCTCCTCACACCGACGGCCAGCAACGGAGACCGCTAACGCCGAGCACCACTTACGGCGAGCCACCCACATCTCCGGCGACAAACTACAATTGCCGCAGTGACAATCAAAAAGCGAAGAGAATAAGTATAAAACGCACAACCAAAACGGAATCTTTTATATATATATATATAAAACCCATTGGTTGAAGCCCTTAAAAGCCGCAAAACCCTCTCATCTCGGTTCAGCAGCATTTGTCGTGCTGAAAATGTTCCTCCGAATCGCAAAGCTAAAGCCTCTGGCGTCGTCAGTGGAGTCCTCCTGGAGCCACCAATTCCTCCAGCGAAGGCTGGTTAGCGGAACCGCGAAGGGCAAGGCCAAAATCAAAGGAGGCCAAACCATAAAGCGATCCAAAATGAACACCAAAAAAGGCCAACCCGACTCCAAGAGCGGCGGAGCGGGAGCCAATAAAACGTTCGAGCGAGAAGACAGGCTCGAGAATATGTGCATGAATGCTCCCACGCCCGTCCGATACCTGACCCCTAGAGAAAGAGCACGCGAAGCCAGGAGAGAGAAGCTGGGCCTTCTCAGCAAAGACCGGAAGCGAGAGCTGGAGATGATGAAGAAGAAGGACTACAAGGAGAAGATGGGACTCTCGGAGGAGCCAGTGATAATTGGGACTCCGGGATTGGATCTGATTACTCTGGGACTCGTAGACGCCGAAAAGATCCCCAAATACGAGCTCACTGTCGAGGATGGGCGCCGATTGGCGAAGGAGTACAGTAGGGTTCTGATGCGGCGGCAACGGGCTAGACAGGCCGCGGAGTCGACTTTCTTGAGGCTGAAGAAGGAGGCCATTGAGGCGCTGCCGGATGATTTGAGAGCGGCAGCTTTGGTGCCGGATTTGACTCCGTTCCCGGAGAACCGGTTCATGGCGACTTTGACTCCGCCGATTGAGGGTTACATTGATAAGGTCAAGGAAGCGGCGAAAAAGAGCAGTGGAAGGGAGAAGCTACGATGATCCAAGCAGAGGTTAAAGTTTGCGTTTTACATCTTTTGAGTAATTTTTTTTTTTTTTTTGGTGTTCCTGCTGAATTTGGTCATAGGTAGTGGCATAGAAATTGGGTATTGTCTATTCTTTATTGGGAATTGATCATTGATATTCATATGCACCAATATAATTCACCTGCTCAACTTAACGAAATTTGTCGTTTTACATGATATATGAACTAATTAACTACTTGGCTATGCGATTTCCTGGCTTTGGATTAGCAAATATAGGGATCACTCTCCCCATTAGATTAGAAGGTTGGGAATTGTGAATATCATAGCTTTGGTGCTCATCCAAAGCTTTGGTGCTTCTTAACCCTGAAGGGTTTTACACAATACCAGCAGGTTTGTACAGTCTGTCTTGTTATGAACTTTCTATATAGAGTACTGAAACAATGCCACTGAAAAGTCAGAAAAGGCTTAGGATCTTCTCCCCATTGCTGCATTGCAAGACCTTGTAGAGAATCACAGGGGATTCAAGCTTATGCTAAGGCAAAAATGTTTGCAATGACTCGTCAGATTTACATGATCAGTGACTAGACATTAGAGTTATCAGATCATGCTCCAAGAGTAGTGACTTGTTGATTGCTATCGAGCGAGATTTTTAAGAACGTTTCTCTTCTTAGAATTTAAAGAAAAGGATAGCTGAAGATAAACCATAATGGCTATGTTAGTATGTTTCTGTTAATATTATCAGACCAGCGGGAGATTAAGTATGAAATAATCTCGTGAAAATTAACATTTACATCAAATGAGCTGCAAAATTCACGTTGCCTTGAGTTCATTTATATATCAAAGAGAAATTCACTAGTAGAACCTTAGTTATAGGACAAAGGGAGCATGTCTGTTGTTATGTGTTCTGTCCCATAATATATTTTGTATACTATTCAAATAATTTAGTGATCAGTTAGGGATAATTTCAGCTGAGGGCAGAATCATGATGTGATTCCTTGTTAGTTTTTTGTAAAACAATTGCCTTTGTTTCTGGTGACATGCCGTAAGAAAAAGGCCTGTGGTTTATAAATGTTCAAGAGTCAAGCTCCTGACAGAATGATCACTAATGTCATTGGGCATGTTATGTTGCTCATAAAACTATTCCCTTTTTAGCAAAGGAAAACAGAAAAAAGAATACTTCTATGAGAACACATGCATATGTTTTATTTGTCGTATCATAATCTGTTGTGCAAATATCCACCTAAATTAATAGGCAAATAAATGTATGTTTAACTCACAAGTGCACAAGATCAATATAGTAGTATAGAGCAAGTACGAGATCATTCCCACGAGGATTGCCGTAAATTATGCTTAAAATAAATTCCGTAATTAAAACAAAACAAAAGGGTGATTTTAGAGTTAATAAAAATAAAGGTAGGGCTTTGATATCCACCACTAATCATGCTAAAATAATATAACAATATGCTAATGCTTTAATCATATTATGAATACCGAATGTTTGTCAACCTAAGGGCATGAGTGTGTACTCCTTTAAGCTATAGATTTTTCGAAGCAATGAATTAGGCATGGGTGTATACTCTAACTCTTTTCTTTCTTAGAGGATTTAGCATGTGTGTATATTAAGTTGTTCTTTAAGAAAGCATAAATCTATGAAAATCGACAAACACACGGAACCTAGGGCATATGTGTATACTTCCGGTTTTTCATGTTGATTAACCCAAGAACCCGTGAGGAATTCTTTTGTTACTCTATTAAGCTCAAGACTCGATCATCCAAATTAACTTAATTAACTAATTCATACCATATGCATATGTTGATCAGACACACACATATGAGGAATTCAATAAAACATGAATTAATCAAAATAAGCATCACAATATAATTATCACAAATTCGCCAATATTGAAGTATTAAATAAGCATAATTAGGATTTCAATCGAGCTCTACTAAAGAGTTTAGTTACACATGAGTTTGATGTTAAACATCTTCATAAAATAAAATAGAAAGAAAAAGAATAAACCCGAAACTTGAGCTTGAAGAGCCTTCAATTATTCTCCTTGGAATTGTGTGTCTATTCTAAAGGTTTAAGGGTCTATTTATAGGCCTTAAGAACATTCTAAAAACCCTAAAAATCGTAGCTTCTGCGTTCTAGTTCGCCTAGGGTTTTGAAGTGATGAAAAAGAGTATTTTTCGGAATAGGGCGCTGCTGCCTTGCTCTTCACACACGGGTACGCTCGATCGCAGGTTTGCGATCGATCGTGTGTCTTTTGCGCTCGATTGCAAATGCGATTGATGCTGCTTCTTGTGCGCACGAGCGCAAGCCTGTGCTCATCTGGACATTTCTCTGGTAGTGCGCTCGAGCGCAAGTTTGCTGCAATCGATCGCACTGTCAGAACCTCTAGCTTTTCTCAAATTTGCTCTTTAAGCCCCAGACTTATAGAAATGCTTCATTTTCTTCCAAAAACTTATGAAACAAAGAAAATACAAAATAGAAATAAAATTGCACAAACTAACAAAACTAAAAAATTAACAAATATACATTAAGAGGGCTAAAATATGGATATTTTAGCACTTATCATAATCTCAAGTCATTTGGTATGGTTTTATATGCTATCCCTTGTCCGGCAGATGGAGCTATGTTTGCAAGCCTGGAAAATGAGTCGTTTCATAATTGGCAACTACAACTCATAAAGCTGTGTTTATGGATTCGGGCAGCAGCGAAGCACCGGGGCAGGGCTGGCTCAGGCCCTAGGCGAGTTAGGCCCTCGCCTAGGGCCCCCAATTTGATAAAGCCCAAAAAAAAAAATTTGAGTTAAAAAAAATTTATTTTGGACCAAAAAAAAAATTGAAAGCCCAAATTTTTTTAATAGGGCCTAAAAATTTTTTTTATCAAAATTTAAGGCTTCAATTTAATAAGACCCCAATTAATAAGCCCACTATAAATTTTTAAAATAATTCAAAAAATAAATTAAAAAAGGACAAAGCATTAAAGCCTTATACATCATTACGCCAATTCCCTAGAGCTCCTGATGCTACAGTACACGCCTACATCATTCACTCATCCTCTTGGCCTCTTTCTAGAAATTTTTTGTTTTTGATGAGAAAATATAAACGTTAGAAATAAAATATTACCATTTATTTTCTATTTATTATTTAGCCATCTAGGAAAAGCCAAGAGCAAAAAATATAAACTGTTGTCAACCATGGGCATTTTAAATATCAGTCTCTATATTTGCCACTTTATCTCTCCTCTTTGCTTGCTCTTTTCTGAGTTTTTCTTCTCTGCCTATCTGATCATTTTCTCTTCCTCTCCGACTCCGAGTGACCAAGTCTCTTGTCCTATCTGCAAGAATTGCTTCATAATTCCTTTGCCAAATCAGGTTTTATTGTTCTATTTTTGTCATTTATTTTATTATAGTCATAATTTTTTTTGATAAATCGTGTTTGTTTAATTTGTTAGTACTTTTAATTAAACATGTCTATTAGAAAATATGCATCTGGATATGAAAAACTTAAAAAAAAAAAAAGAAAAGAAAAAGAAAAGTAGACAAATTGATTGAATCTCAAAGAGGAGCTCTAAATAAATTTGTTATTAGCAATAAACAAAACATTGAGGATAATTTAGGTGAAAAACTCATAAATGAACAAGAAACTCATCAAAAAGAATTAGAAGATAATGAAAATGTTATTGATGTATCTAAATCTATTGCTACAAATATTATATATATATGTTACTTAAAAAAAAAAAAAAAAAAAAAATTTAGGCCCAATTTCAAAGTTTTGCCTAAGGCCCTAAAATATGTTGAGCCGGCCCTGCACCGGGGAACAGATGCATGTAATAATCTTGATGAATTTAGGACAACATCTTTGGTAATGAGAACTTGTTTGTTTGTCTGGCTTTTGTATGGTTTTTGGTGGTGATTATCTTGTTTAACTCAGATATTTTTACTAAATCCATCATGCATGCATGTTAACTCAATCCGGCAGCATTAGTGAAAAGTGGTACCTTCGTAAACTAGATGATTATGGTTTGTAATGTCCTTGAAACTGCTGTAATTACAGACATTTTAGAGTTCTGGTGAGCATATTATATAAGTTAAACTTATGGGTCAGCTGGAAGTGGAAGGTGTTACATTCTGTGAATTCCCTTTGTAAGTGGGCTCTAATCCTACTACCGTGGCCCATTATTTCTTGGTCTTTAACGAACAAGCCTTTTCGCATCTGCTTTCAATTGGCAACGAACCCATTCCACCAATCATGATACAACTGCAATAACATTACTGCCTTCAAGTGGAATTCAAGGCACAAGACCCGAGTTTCATTGGTTGGAAAACGATTTGCAAATTTACGAAGCCAACACAAAATTAGTAAGTTATAATTAATAAGTTTAACTCGTTTAATTAAATATATTTAAGGCGATTAAAAGCATTCTTGAGAGGAACAAGGAACAATTAAAATCTATAGAACGCAAGCCGCTCAATATTATATGAAAAATAAAACCTTACATATTTTCAGTAATGGTATAATTAGAAAACAGAAAATGGAATCAAAAACATAAGAAAAGCAAAATTCGAAACCCCATATATATATATATGGATCTTTCTCTCTTCTAAATCTTATCAATATCCTCATCCTCGAACACAACATAATTACTCCCGACTCCTTCATCCTCCTCGACCAATCCAGCAGCAATCCCCTCGTTCAACCTGGTAGTCTCCGGTAACTCCCCGTAGGCCTTCAAGAGCCTGGCCTCGTCGGGCATGTACTTGAGGATGATGTCAGCCTTGTCGTCCTGGTAGTCCCTGAGCCCAACGAGTACAATGTCCCCTGCGGCAATCCACACCTTCTTGTGCATCTTCCCGCGGATGTGGCAGAGCCGCTTTGTGCCGTCGATGCACGTGGCCTCGCACCGGCCGTTCCCCAGCATTCGGTTCACCTGGGCGTACTCTTGCCCGTCTTCTTTGAACAACAACTCCCGTTTATCGTCGTCCGCCTCGTTCTTTCCTCGCTTCCTGTTCTTCCCTCCCTTTCCCTTATTCTTCGGCATCTTGTTGCACTAATGCTCTTGCTTGCTTGCTTTGTGTGTGTGTGAATGTGAGAGAAGAGGAGCTATATATATACTTTTGTTTATATATATACATATTCGCTCGCGTCGATGTTAAGCAGAGCTTTTGTGGAGTTGCGGTTGGCTTTATATATATATATAAAATCCTAGACCTTTTAAGACTCTAGATTTTAATACCTCTCTCTTTAGGATTATATTCTTTTTCTATTGTAAAAATCTTCAAGGGGGGATTGCTTTTTGCCTATAAATAAAACACTTGTTACGAATTCGAAGTTCACTTGCTGGATTGGATATAGGTTTTTTGATATTTATTTGTGAGGTTTGATACGGACAAAACACAAACTCAATTTATGATCAACTTCTCTCTTATGTGTAAAAAAAATTTGAATTTTAAACCAAATAAATTGTCTTTTTTTTTTTTTTTTTCAAATTTTCAGAATTCCAAAATTTTCTCTATCAATTTTTTTTTTTAATGACACGTAGGAGAGAAGTTAGCTATAAGTTGAATTTATGTTATGACATTAACATTTTCCTTTATTTATTTATTCGTTTCCTTGTCTAATTCGAAGTTGATCACTTGCCGGATTGGAAGAATTCTAGTCCTTTTAAGACTCTAAATTTTAATACCTCTCTTTAGGATTATGTTCTTTTAAGGGGATTGCTTTTTGCCTATAAATAAAACACGTAATACACACACTTGGTATCTTGAGAGAAGAGAGAGACAGAGAGAGAGAGAGAGAGAAGAGAAGTAGAAGGCGAAAAAAGGGAAATTTAGAATAGAAATAAAGAGATCGAGAGGAATGTACGAGGCTATTAGAGGACGCGATGATCCTGAGGATGAAGATGATGTTGAAATGGCCCTTGATGCAAGATCCTCGGCTATTGAGCCTAATGCCGCTGGTGGGTTCAATACGATTAAAGAGGAAAGTTGCAAGCAAAAGCAACGTATTGCCTCACTGGACGTATTTCGCGGCATCACTGTGGCGGTAATGATACTCGTGGATAATGCTGGTGGAATCCTGCCTGCTATTAACCATTCACCTTGGAATGGTTCAACCCTTGCAGATTTTGTCATGCCGTTTTTCCTCTTCATTGTTGGTATTTCACTTGTGCTTACGTACAAGAAATTGGCATGCAGAGCTGTTGCAACCAGAAAAGCAATATTACGGGCTTCCAAGCTTTTCACATTAGGCATTTTCCTTCAAGGCGGCTTCATTCATCGCATAAACGATTTAACTTATGGAGTGGATATAAAATATATGAGATGGATGGGTATACTCCAGAGAATTGCCATAGCATATCTGGTGACAGCATTGTGTGAGATTTGGCTCAAGGGTGATAATAATAATAACATTAATGTTAATTCCGGATCATCTCTGCTCAGGAAGTATCGATTCCAGTGGGCTTTGGCTTTCATGCTTACAACTCTATATCTTTCCTTGTCATATGGCTTGTATGTGCCTGATTGGGACTTTCAGATTCCAATTGCAACTTCCTCCTCTGCACCAAAATTGTTTACCGTCAAATGTGGAGTCGGCGGTGACACTGGCCCAGCTTGTAATGCTGTTGCAATGATTGACCGTAAGATATTGGGTATACAACATTTATATACAAGACCAGTCTACGCAAGAACACATCAATGCAGTATTAACTCCCCAGACTATGGCCCATCACCGTCTGATGCTCCATCATGGTGTCAAGCCCCTTTTGATCCTGAAGGGCTTTTAAGCTCTGTGATGGCCATTGTTACCTGCTTGGTTGGTTTGCATTATGGGCACATTATTGTCCATTATAAGGATCACAGAGATAGGATGCTTCACTGGATGATCACAACCGCTTGTCTCATTATCTTGGGCTTTGCCTTGGATTCCTGTGGGATGCATTTTAACAAGTCTCTTTACACATTCAGCTACTCGTGTTTCACTGCTGGTGTTGCTGGCATTCTTTTTGCTGCAATTTACTTCATGGTTGATGTGTGTGGATATAGGCGCCCTACTGTGCTTATGGAGTGGATGGGGGTGCATGCGCTGACGATTTATATCCTTGCTGCCTGCAACGTCGTGCCACTTCTCCTCCTGGGATTCTATTGGGGGGAGCCTCACAATAATTTTCTTAGGTTAATTGGAGTTGGAATATAGAAGTTAGCTCAACTACATGCAGGAAGAAAAGAAAAAAGTAGTCTTTAGGGTTTTATATTTTAAAGAGTTAAATGTATTTTATAGTTTTAATAATGGGCTTGGCCCATAGCCGGTCAAAATAGGGTTGGAGTTATTTTATAATTTAATGACTATGTAAGTGTTCTTTTGAATTCTTTCTTAGAAAGACATTATGATTAATGAAAAAAATATATATTCTTGAAGACATGATTGTTCATTTCTTCTTGGTAGTAAGACTCTACCAAAACCCCATTGTTAATCAACGTGGTTTATCTATCTATTTATGTTTTTTTTTAATCTATTTTCTGTTGTTCTCCTCCGTCCTGCATCACAAAGTCGTAACCTCGAAACAAGATAACTTTATCTGAAGACAAAAAATAAAAATTTTAACTAAATTTTTGAAAAAAGTAATGAGAAACCTCGCATCTCTACAAGAAAGATAGCAAGGTCCAGGAATACCTGCAGGAGCAGGAACTTTCGTCGAACCCACCTCAATGGAGAACATTATCCTCCTTGTGTTTCCAGAAGCGAGCGAGGATTGGATTCCTAGTGCTAAGTTGTAAAAGAGCTGTATCAACGCCAAAATGCGTCAAGCATATACGCATCTGATAGATTTCATGAGCTCAACCAACATACAAAGTACAAATTTCGAAGAGACTATAAGCTATCTCATACAGTTCTACAACAAAAACTACTCAAACCCATTTACACTTTTCCCCGTTCCCTGTGCGAGCACAAGTAGTAGGCTCAGAACGAGAAATATTTGAAAACATCACTCAACCTGCTACCGAAAAGTATCTAGAGAGCATAATACTGGTTATTACAAGTTTTTTGTTTGTTTTTGTTTTTTTTTTTTTTTTTTGTCTTCATAAAGTTAGGGCCACCGACTAGGAGGGGGCAAATCAGTCTAAAGATTTGAGAAACGGAAGGGTGGAGGGAGAAGAGTCAGTGCCTGATGGTAAGCTCAGCTCTAAGATGGAGGACGCCATTTATAAAGTAGAGACAATCCTCAGCCATGAAGGAAGTCCATGGTATGGCAAATAGGTTTCGGTACCCAACTGCCTTGCCCCCAGTGAATGTGTAGTTGCCTTTGTATTTGCTAACAAACTCCTCTGTTGGCTTCGATCTTGCTGCAAATTCATAGTCTACCGCAAAAGTCACTGACCCCTTTTCCTGCATCCCTAGAAACAGCCCAAAGCAGTGGAAAGAGCTCTGCTGATCCATGTTGCAGTGGGCTGACAGGAAGAACCCCTGCCCACCCAAATGGAATGCCTGAGAATACACCCGTCCAGTAGGGAACAAATTTACACACTCCTCCCGCTTCAGGTCCAGATATACCACGCACTGCTGACGGGGAAGGTCAAATTCTACCACCTTAACAGGCCGATACTTGTAGGCCCGCTCCACAGTGTGACGATTTGAGGTGGCAGACTCTTCTGCAGCTAGAATGCGTTGGCGGTGTGGGACTTCGGCCTTAAAAAAGAGGGCCTCTAACACAAGCTTGGTTGAAACCTCATGATCAAAGTCACTACAGAGTAAGATCTTCCTAAGCTTCCGGGGGCTCATGTAAGGGAAGCGAATGAAGCGTGCAAGACGTAACCCCAGGACTTCTCGCCGCTCTTCCAGTTTTGGGTACTGAGCCCTAGCCCACTTCAACACAAAGTCATATACAGCATCCTCTGATGGAACCTGGAGATCATCACTGGACAATATTGCCTCCATTCCAGCAAGGGGCAAGGCCATCACCTCTTCTTGGAACCTGGTCAAAAGTACCCATACATGAGCTAACTCCCAAAAGGCAAATCACAGATGAAGAAAACGACAACAAGAACAATCATAGAAAATGCAGTAATTAATAAAGAATTAACAAGAAATTGATTTGAGAACAATTGTGCTTTACTAATGATGGTGCTATTTGCACCTTGCTGATGGTTGTGCGCATCAACTTTGCTATAAATGCCATATAAACCGCTTTTCATGTTAGATGATGTCACAACATAAGGATCCTGTTTAATCAAGCCCAAAAAATATAGGTGCTGCAATCATTAAAGAAAATGCTAAGTGGACATATAAAAACATTTAGAAAAGTTTTATGTTTTACAACTAACAACAATATGTGGCATTCTCCTTATGTAAATTAAAAGTGAGGTGAGACTAACATGAAAACATGAGAGAAACCTCATGAGATGCAAAATAAAAGGACAACTGATGAGAAGAATGTTTAAAACCTCTTTGACAGGTATCGTTAACATGACTCTTTCCTTTGAAAAGCCAGTCCAACCATCCACCATAATCATAATTCATATGATTCAATTTTGAATAAAGAAGGTTAAGCAGAAAAAAGACCATTCTGATAGCACCATGTAAGGTGTGGTCTTCGTCATAACTTTTTTTTGGTAAGTATAAATGATCAGAGAACTTACTTGGTCATATCCTTATAGCGGGCAGCAAGATACTGCTTTGCAGTGTCTGTCAAAGGCTGGACTGCCTCACCCATTAAAACGCTAGAAGGAAGCTCCAGATAAAGCAAAGCAGACTCAGGCGTCATGGGCATATTCCGCAATAGTCGACTGCAGTACCTCATGCATGACGCAACCTCAAATTTGTCGGCGGCCATAAGAACATCCAGCAAACCAGGAGCTGTAGTTACGGATAAGGTATTACTGTACATAAAATTCAGGAGCTCCATGAGAGCAGCTTCCTCTGTGTACCACGGGAAAACAAATATAAGAAAAGTTGAACTTGCCAGGGAAAACACCAATATAAAGGATAATAGGGAAAAAAAAGTTTATGATATTGGTTTATACCAGAGGCATTGATCCGAAGGGTTACATGTCGCTGCTCCGACTCCCTCATCCCATTTGAGAATAACTACAATAAAACCAAAAAAAAGAAACAGGAATGAAAAGAAAAGACCATCTGGAGACTATCATAAGTACTATGTAAAACCACCTCACGGTAATATGTGACTTATACCTTATAGAAGAATGGACTTTTGGCAGCCAAAATAGGAGAGCTGATATGTAATGTTTTAACTCTAACAACCGTAGAAAAATCCATACTCCAGCTTGAATCATTGCTATTTCCAGCTTCATCACCTACCAGAACAAAAAGCATTTTTAAAATACATACACAAGCTAAACAGTTCTGAAAAGAACAATTTTCTTAAGCTGCAAGAAGACAAGAACATTTTATACATGTCTAAGTTCTTTCCCTTCCCCTTTTAGATTATTTTTTGGATGTTATTGTACTCCCTGAAGTTCTAAATAAGACAGGTCTCACTAATTTTGAAAGACTTGGATCAAGCAAATTTTCTTTTTCTTTTTTAGGACAAAATCAGATCAAACATATTCTTATTCTAGAAAACAAGATTATAAGGGAACAATTCTATCTAAGATTGTTTCATACCTGAGGGTGATTCTTCACTCATTGCAACTACTTCCTCATCAGGGTTTTCACAGACCACACAATCATCCATATCAGGCTGGTTACCGTTCAAAATTTGCTCCTCCGGTCCTGCAGTGAGATCTAGAACTGAAAACAAAAGGTAAGCATTAATTAACATAACGAGAGCAAGACAGCACACCATATCCACACATAGAGACATTAATTATAATGAAATAAACAAAAAGACAAGTATGCATGCTAACAGACAATCCCACCAATCAATACATCACAATCCTTTAACTACCAAAGACAGCAAGCTGTTCAAAAGCGGCTATTATTACAAAATTGAAATAATCCTATTCAACTCTAGGATTTTGAAATGTTCTTAGCCATACAAAACCCATACACTTCAATAAAATCTTACCACCAAGGCAATCTGATACTTTCCTGTCTCTTTTCCAATCAACATGAGGTAAGTAAAGAAACAACATGAGATGTCAGCATACATTGAGAAGGAGAATCAAAACTCTAGAAATGAATAAGACAACTTAGCATCAGCATGTAGACTTTGCTTATCATATTTCCCAAATCAAATAAAAGCAATCAAACAATCCATTATTCAAGTTCAAGCAGAACCATTTTTTTTTATAAGTTTTAGCACAACAATATCAAAATTAAAACAAATGTAAAGCAATAACAATGTTTTATTGCAGACAAAGTGGATAATATATATAATAGTAAAAAGCCATCTCTCCCATACGGCTCAGAAAGTGAGGCTCAAAAGAGTCAACTTTCTTATTTTCTCAGTTGTCTAAAACAAAAGATGCAGGGACACATATATCTCTAAATGTTATTTTCATTGCTGCAATACTCTGAACAGCTAGGCTTGGTAGTCGCTTTTAACCATTTACTCCTCAAGTTTTAATGTCAAGCAGTAAACTCCGAGTGGTTATATTGAAAGTGATGGAAAAGAAAAGCATTATAAACTTCTTGGTCGTCCAGTTGACTTGAGTTTTTGTTCATCTCTACCTAAACACGGTTTTCATTTTCAAAAACCTAAACAGCATTGCCCGAAAGATTTTTTAAAACCTCAATAGCTTTTCTTGAGCTCAACTTTTTTCCCAAAACCAACAGAAACCTAGCAAATAAAATGGAAAATTTAGTTTTATAACGTTATCTAAGCTTTAAAACCATATATATTATATTACCTTCGTTTCTTTCCTTTCCCTTGATTTTCTCATAAAGAAGCATAGGCCCAGAAAACCAAATGAAAAATTTTAACTTCGTGGCAATAACGAATAAGACTATTTTTTTCTTTCGCATAAACGAAACAGAAATCCTGGAAAATAGAACCAAAATCCTTTAGCTTAGTATCAATGTCCAAATTTTCAATTATTTTCCCCACTTCTTCAGAGACCAAACAGTACCCTCGAAAATCAAATGGAAATTCTCTCTAGCGTCTAGGACTTCAGTTTGTTATCTTTTCCTCACCCAGCCAGATACATAGGAAATCAAGCAAATTTGTAACCAAACACAGCCTCATAGAAGCAACTTGAGATGTAACTAAACTAAGGTTCAAATTTCCCCTCATAAAAACAAGGATAAAACTCTAAAACATAGTTTTCCTCAAATATTCCCAAATTTTCTCAGCAAGCAAGCAGAACCACAGAAGCAAACAGCAAAATATCTTACCGTTTTCTTTCTTGATATCCTCTCGCCTCCGTTTCCGGTGCCGTGCCCAATCGGCAATACTGATGCACGCCTCCGAATCGGGCCTGTTCTCTGGCTGGTCTCCCAGGATCTCGATCCGGAGCATCCGGTCCGAGAAGTTGCTGTCGTTGAAAGCGAACCCGAAATCGGCGTCCGCAGGCGATACACCGCTCGAGAAATCCGACTCCATCACCGTCCTCGGGTCGAACAGATCCGTACTCGTATTCAAAGTTCTCATTTCTCTAAATCCCCCCAACCCTGCAATCACGAAGACGGCGTGGCCTGGACGTCTGAGGTGGCGATATTCCAGCAACGCAGTTTGGAGTTCGCGTGATGCTGGTGGCCACAATTACCGCAAATAAATAAATGAGGAAATCTGAATGGCTATCTCATCTTATTAATACCGATGGTTTTCATTTTCGTTTTGTTTGTTAGTAACTTTGTATTATTATTATTTATTTGGGTTGACTCGGATCATTTCAGAACTTAATGAAGAAGTTATGAGTGATAAAACTTTAATAAGTAATTTTTTTTATTAAATTTTGAAATATTGTTTATTTTAGACACAAATAAAATTTATAATCTTTAAGAGGTAGTTTAATCGGTTGAGATCACACCTAATGAAACGAAGGGTTAGCTAACAAAATCTATCGTCTTGTTATTTACCTATAAATTACTTTAATAAGGGAATTGGAATTTCTATAAACGTCAATAAAGTTAAACAAGGAAAAAAAATATGTTAAAAACTGAAATTTGGGAAGATAAGGTAACTTTAAATAGTTAAACAAATAAGCTAAAGAATAAAAAAAATAATGGAAAGTCTGAGTAAATAGTTGTCATTCAGTTTCAACTCAAGTGGATAATAATGAGTCGGTCTTACTTGGATTTTATTTTAGAAAAATGTTATTTAGTGAACAATTTTATTTTTATTCATTAAATGTTATGAAGACAATTGAACCACATTAGATTTGATCTACTATGAATAATGTTATACATCATCTTTCAATATGATGTGATATAAGGGTGGGTATACTTTAGAAGGATGAAGTGACATTACTTGAGCATATAGCATTTTTATTTTATTTTATTTTATATATAAATTGTCTTTTTTTTAGAGAGAGAGAATAAACTTACTTTCCGTATTTCAAAAAAAAAAAAAAAAAATTTCCATTTTTCCTTTTTAATTAAAGGTCTTTTTGTGGGGCGTACTGTCGCTATAGGCCTGAGGTCAAGCCGGCCAGGCAAAAGTCATTGAAATGCTTGACCCAGCCCTAGCTATAACCCATTTAGGTGTGCCCATTTGACAAGTTCGGTAATTGACTTTGGATCCACCCGAACCAAACAAAAAAAAAGGAATTTTGGAGAAAAATGCTTTTGGTTTGTTTAATTTGGTTACTTATATTATTATTATTTTTTCAAAAAAAAAAACTCATTTTTAAAATCTCTTTCCTGTTATTTATACTTTTAGAGAGCTAAACAAAACGTGAGGCATTAGCATCTGCCTTAATAAAATAATTAAAATTGGAAGTAGTTCCTCCAAGATGGACCTCATACCCAATTTTGGCTTGGCATTCAATGAATAACAGATGGTGTGCTTCTCTGAATAATAATTTTTTTTTAAAAAAAAAAAAAGGAAAAGAAGGAAAAAAAAAGTCCCAAGACTGCATTGATTATAGCTTTCTTAATCCTCTTCCTCACTTATCTAATTTTCCTGTTATTATTTGTTAGGCAGATTTTATGTGGACATAGAGGGGTTGTGGTACACCAAACATCCACAACCACAATTAACATTTAACCTCATTCTCACCCAAAATCTACACCAAACCGACATTCTACACCAGCAATGCTGTAAAATTGGTACAATCCAAACCTAAACTTACCCTTCAACCAATCTTCAGCTTTAAACTGTGTTGCAGGCAATTGGAATTTCAGATAGGTTTGTTTGTCTCGATATCATACATACAGAGCATCGGCTAAAATACACATAGATCTACCATTTGGATGGGAAATAAACACGTGGATAGGCGTGTGCCCACGTGATGATATGGAGGCGCGTAAGCCACATGGGGTGCAAGGGAGATAAAAAAAGTTTTTTATACCAAAAACACACGTTTTTTTAATAAATTTTCTTCTACCTTTGTTGTAATAAATTTTCTTCTACCCTTGTTGTTGGCATTTTAAAACAAAATGTTTATCACGTGCAAATGACACAAGCTGGACAAAGTTTTTCAACCCAATTTAAAAGAAATCCTTGTCCGGGTCAAGAACGTTAGTTACATGACAATTTTTTCAACTCAATTTAAAAGAAATTTTTGTCGATGCAAGGTGTCAGGAAAAGTTAGTTACATGACAGAGTTTTCCTCTTAACTGGATTTAGAGAAACTTTATATAATCTAATATATGTAAATGACATATGTTTAAGAAAGATACATATAATTTGTTCATAAAATTTATTTCTAACTTTATTTCTGGTATAAAAAAAAAAAAAAATTGTAAATTTTATGTGCACAACAAACACATTCTATTTTTATAAACCGAATTAAAAGAAAATCCTCGAATCTAGTTGAACTTTAGAACTTGGAACTTCATTTCCTTGGGCTGCGAGATGCTCTCGAGTAGAAACAAATTATATATTGGGCGTCCAATGCGCCAAAGCCACCCCATAAATGATAGAAGCACAAGGGAATACAGCCGAAAGTTTGAACGGCATAAAAGGAAACGCGAATATAAAAACAGATGGACGGTTTGCCTTTCCCACGCTGGGAACATAAAAAAGTACATGTGGTCCAATCAAATTGCTGCAATTGCATTCCAACTTTTCTTTTTCTGGCCTCAGAAAAAAAATAAAAAAAGAAAGGAATTATACGTCAAGGATTGGCCGACAGATCAAGGTCCGAAACTGACAATGTAAATTCAAAAAAAAAGGCTGCAAAACCTGAATATTCATACAATTATATATATATATATATATATATATATATATATATATATATATATATATATATAAATTCACCTCATTTCTTTCTTTGTTGCAACAAAACCCACATTAAATATATCAATCGATCTTCATGTGAACTAACAAAATTAACGAAAATTCTCAAATAAAAAGACCTATAGTTGTAGTTCCTTTATAAGAGGAGATACAAAAACCTTAGGGAAAAATTAGATTAATTCCTTTAATTTGTAGCGCGGAAAACGCCTCCAGAGTCCCGGATCGCGTGATGTGGCACGCTCTGATTCGCAGACAATCAGAGCCGACAGAGAGCTCGCTGAGTTGGCTTCTCCTTCTACGACGAAAGTAGTTTATAGGGCTTCGACTTTCGAAACCCAACATCACAACCTATGCAAAAATAAGCAAACATGAGAATACATATTCATGACACGTATACGAGAATGCATGCACATGTCCACGAAGCAAGCAAAACATCAAAGAGGGAGACAGAGAGAGAGAGAAAGAGAGAGAGAGAGTAATAGAGCTCCCTTCAATCCAAGAGAGGAAAGGAGAAGGAAAAAACGTCTCCTGGTTCATGCAGACCCTTAAGCTGCGCGCGCACCCCATTTGTTAATGAGCGCAACCCAGAGGTATCCATGAAGCAGCAGCCGGCTAAACCCTCTCTCCTTCCTGATTTTGGACCAAAGGGAGCTCCCCTTCACCTCACTAACCCTACACCAACCACCACCGAATTAACCACTACCGGTTTTACTTGCACATTCCAAACCTACAAAACCATTACTTTGGAAGCACTCCGATTTAGACAAATGAGCTGAAAATTGCAGGAAAAAAACTATATTTCATTATTTTAAACACATCCCAGACCCCAACAACAGGCCTTAGGAAAAAACAAAAAAAGAAAAGGTTTCATCCACACTGAACGAGAAGCATAAGAGATGGCACTCTAGCCGTGACAAATGACGGTGGCCATAAGTGCAATTTATAGTGAAGGGAGAGGAGTTAAACCCTAGTAGGTGGGTGAAGCAGGACCATAGGATAAGAATTGGGAAATAAATAAATAAACGCATTAATGGGACAGTAAGGAAATCCGTGGGGTAGATTTTCTCTTTCAACAGGAGAGAGAGAGAGAGAGAGAGAGAGAGAGAGGGATTTATCTCTGACAGGCATGGGGGAGAGATGAGAGGCGATGGGTATTGGGTTTGGGAAACAGAGACCGATGATGGCGGACAGGAGCATCTTTTATTCAATTTCTACTATTTTGCAAAAGGGAATCTAAGAAAGGTATGTTATTTAAAATAAAAGCTGAGCTACTTATTATAGATAAGTGGCGCTGCAACGGTCAGATTTTGCTTTCATATCGTGTAGTGTTTTTTTTTTACAGGCCTAAAACTGAGGCCTAGCCCTAGGGCCTTAGCCGAGGGCCCGTCGGTCCAAGGGCATGCATCTCCAGCCCAGGCACAAGGTTCGAGCTTATCACCAGACAGCGTGCGTACGTATATACCATACATTCGAATTTCGAAACATTGTCTATGCATGCATACGCTCCAGACGGTAACAAAATCTATAAATTAAGAGGGTGGTACCCTCTCCAAGTAAAGCAAGTTACTAGTTTTAAATTCCTTGCCATTTTGAATCCACTCATTAAGGGAGAAGAGTCGTTAAAATTGACATTCAAAAGAAAATAAAACCACGAGAATGCAATTCATACCAAGTATTGCATTTTGCTACCTTTTTCATCGATGCGAGAGCCGAGATATCTTTTTTGCATGATTTGCTTTCAACACGCACATCATTTTTTAGGCGACCGGAGGCACTTTCTAATTGAAGTTCCTTGGCGCAAACCGCGCCAAAGTTCATTGTTCGGCAAGAAGGCATGAGTGTCTCTCTACTGTTTGGGGGCATGAGGCGAAATCACCCCCCGCCCTCAGTTGTTTATACAAGTTTACGGGCCGTTTTGCTATACAGGTTTTGATAATGATTCTTCCGCAGGTTCACCTATGGAAACCTTGTTACAACTTCTTCTTCCTCTAAATGATAAGGTTTAGTGGACTTCTAGCGACATCGCCAGCAGCGAACCACTGAGATAAAGGTAATAGGACTGGTATTATCGGGTATTTTTATTAAAAAAAAAAAATACTAAATTTATCCTTATTGGTGACTAATTCTGACCAACTAGCTAGTGCATATATATATAGGAGTGGAGTATTCTATATGGAGAAGAGGAGCACTATAGTCTTTAAGAGGTAATTCAATTGGCTAGTAATCGTGCCTTATGAAGCGAATGTCGTCGCTTATTTGAATCTCTCTTTCTCTTTCCCTCCTCTTATATGGACATGTCAAAAAAAAAAGGGCTAAGATCTTAAATGTTTACTCTAATATGCTCATTTTCTGACATAGTAGTAAAAGTTATTATTATTATTATTATTATTATTATTTTTTTGACATGTCCCCACAAGAAGGGGAATGGGGATTCAAACTAGTGATCTCCGCTTTATTAGGAGTGGTCCCAGCCGATTGAGCTATCTTTTGAGGACAGTAAAAGTTATTATTGAATCAAATAAAAAGTACATGTAGTATTTAATAGTGATTTTTACTATCATGTAAAAGTGAACAATTAGTTCTCAAGAGGTAGCTCAATCGACTGAGACTACGCTTAATGAAGCAGAGGTCGCTAGTTCGAATCCTTCTCCCCCCTCTTGTGCGGACATGTCAAAAAAAAAAAGTGAACAATTAAGTATAAGCATTTAAAAGTATGGGTATGATTTCTCACAAAATAAATTAATTATAGCAATGTTGAGGTTGGCATGCATCCATAACAATTGTCGTAAGAGTTTTTATTTTTCCTTTTAATTGGGTCCAGAGGGAGTTTCTCCTGCATCCACAAATTCCAAATTTCAGCTATAAGAAACAGTCAATACGTACCAAGTCTTTGCTAACCCAGAAGATGCTCTCGGCGAGCTACCAGTCTTCGCCATATATTAACAGGCAAATTAAACACTTGAAATGGACAGGAGAAGGATCTGTCCATTTCAAGTGAAATGGCTTCGAGGCTAAGATTTTTATTTTTCTTTTTTTCTAATGGCGATATATCATTTAATAGATAATACTTTTAAATTATATTTGTTACATAATTATACAATTAAATAAAACAAAATAAAATATCGATTATACATAAAATAACTCATCTCTATTTCACTAGAAAATAAGAAGAAACTATTACGTTGACTTGGGGATGGGAAGTCCTTTTCCTATCAAAACTATTAAGAAGGATCTGTCCATTTCACTAGAAATAGCCATGTATTAACAAATAAATAACTCAAAACAAATTTCTTTTGTAATACTTTTCTTCTCTTTTTTGTTTTTTTTTTTTGTTTTTTTGTTTTGGATTTTATAACTCAGCCAAAAAAAAATAGAAAAAGAAAAAGGTTGCATATCAAAGTGATGATAGATGTCAAAGTGAAGTGCAAGGAATGAGACAGAATTAATTATGTAGACAATATAATTTATGGTCAAATTATATGCATAGCAAAACAAAGGAACGGGGCTTTTCCATTTTTGTCTTCACTCGATCTTTCTCTAGACATTGAAGGAATATTTTAGATGAAACTGCCACACTACGTCATGTCACACGTTTCAAAAATGAAAAAAATATTGACCCTTATTAAAAAAAAAAAAAATTGTACGTTATTACAAACTCAATTCTTATACATAGTACTAGTCGATCTCCTTAAAAAGAAGCAGCAAGTACACATTGCTAGCTTATTCGGAGACACTTCCACTGGAATTAAACTAGCTCGTATTTTCTTCCTTTCTTTTTTGGACACAGATTGATGGAGAAACAGAAAATCCATTAAAGGGCTTGTCCAGAGGAGCCAAACCTGCGGCTGCGGATATATATCATCAGAGCCTGAAACCATGAAAGAATTATACCATTAATCAACAACAGATGGCTTTGATTCTGAACTCTTTTCTGGATAACTTAATAAATCATGAAAAAAGCAATTAATCATCACAATAAACTTCTCATTGTGCTTTCAGCATGTCCATATTACTCGTACGTAGCTGCACGATGCACAATAAAAACATAATGGTCATGATTATAGTAACAAGAAACAATGACATTCTCGTATATATATTATCTAAAAATCCTTAATTAATAACAATTAAGGAATCAGACGCACGATAAAAAGTGTTACAGGGACAGAGCTCCCTTCACTCCAATACCAAAAAGATCAAGGAAACCTCGTCTCCCAGCTCATGCAAACCCTTAGACTGCGCATGGGAAATTATAAGCTACCATGGTGCGCACCCAGGGGTACTCATGAACTAGCAGCCGTGGCCAACCATCACCTCCTTTCAGGGATGGAGTGCAGAGAGCTCCGTTCGGCCCCACTCAAAACCCTAAAACCTCTAAAAAAATATATATATATACATATGTATGTAAGTAATACTACTCTTGGGAAAGAAGAGGTTGTAGGACTTGGTAAATTTGGGGTTCCTTATATAGGCTAAGACAAATGGTACGGGATGTAATCTGGACCGTTGAATTATTTTGTATAATATCTGAGGAGGATTTTCTTGTCCAAAATCTGGTGAAACGTTGCATTATTAGCGAAATTGGAGCTGATTGAGCATCTTTTCTTTTTACCTTTTTTTATAGCTATATATTATTGGTTGGTCTATTATACAAACATATATAGATAATAATGGTAGTATCTCTTTAAGATCATGGGCGTAGAATTTCCGGGTCCCATATTTAAAGAAATACTATAAAGGATGCTTGTGTATGTGGCCTTCACCATTTGATTGGTTTGATTTCCCCTCTGTGGTCAAAACTTCAATTTAATGTGCCAAGTGGAATTGATGTCATATATATTGTCCGCATCATATTTTTCCATCAACGAGAAAGTTCCTTTACAACAATTGGTTGCTTAAAGATTTGAGATTACCCTTGATTTTTTTTTTTTTTTTAATTTTTTTTTTTTACTGTGCAGAAACCTAGGTTGGCCAAGATTTGAAGGTTTAATGTTTTAGGATATATATATATATATATATATATATATATATATATACGCATTTATTGGCTGAGAATTTGTTTGCATTTTCAAAATTTGTTCTTCAGAAGTTATGAGAATTAATTCAGAAATTTTGATTAGTTTTTTTTCTTTTTAATAAAGATTAATCAATGATTTTTTCGTTGTATAAGAGCATTCCCAGTAGCTTCCTCGTAATTTTTCCTACATTTAAGGATCCAAACTACTTTTTTACTTCCCTATATTAAAATACACCCCAATAGCTTCCTTTAATCATTCCTTATATTATTAAAATATTTGTTTTTTTTTTAATTATATTATATATATGAGAGGTGAGAGAAGAGAGTAGAGAAGAGAGAGAAACATTTATTTATTTATTTTAATAATCATAAAGATTGCAATAGTGGAACCCTAAGTATAGGGTTTCACTGTAGCGATCCTCATGGTTGAGGCTCATTTAGGGAGTCTACTATGAGACATTTTTTTTTTTTACGATTTTTTTGGACATATTCCCTACACATAAGGAACAGACTCCCTATAAGGGAGTCTATTGGGAATGCTCTAAGAGTGGAATTGAAGTTGAATATTTTCCCATTTCATGGTAGCAGTGCTCGGTGTCTTTTCTGTAGGCTCTACCGGTCTCTGTTTTTGGCGGGTTGTTTACATTTAGTTTGTAGATCTATATCCAGATCTAGTCTCTTCAACCTTAGATCTGATCGTCTTCTTCGGCCAATGCGTGTCTTCCAAAGAGATGTCTACGATGTCGTGCTCCTCTGCTTCTATTTGTGGGGTTTTTGTTTTTTTTGTTTTTTTTTTTTTGTCCTGACCTTTGGGTTGATGATAGATTTGTTGTCATGGCCTTCAGTTGAGGATGTAGTAGATCAATGTGGGGGCTTAACTCTCATGGCTAAATTTTTAGTTTCTTGTTATTTTTTTTATTTTTATTTTGTATTTGGGCTACTCATGTTTTACATATAGTCTACACGAAGCAGATTTGTTCTTTAAATGTAATTATACATGGGTTAGCGGAAGCTTGAAGTCATTTTTATGACTTTGTAATCTTCATAGCTTTTGGTTATGATTTTTCAGAGTTGTATGCTCTATATTGTAAGAGATTTATGCTCGTGAAATTTTATCAACGGAAATTCTATATTTTTTTTTTTTTAAAAAAAAAAAAAGTTGAATATTTAAAATGAGTAAATAAGAGGATAAATGTCATTTCTCAAATTATTATTTGTTTAAGGTTTACGTTTGAGAGTGATCCTTTAACAAAGTATCATGTATCGATGTTCTAACTTCCGACATACTTTATTGGGGAAAAAAAAAATTAGTGGGTTTTAACCTATTTAGAATCACCATCTAAGTTTTTTTTTTTTTTTTTAAGAAAAAAAAGTCACTCACTAAATTTTATTCATTTTAAAAATCACTTTCTCCATCAGATTTTTTGTCCACATGTACTAATAAAGTTTTTGACACATCAGTTAGTTAGCCAAGTCACCTACAACCACGTAATAAAATGGACATGTCATATCCATTATTTCTTGTAAAATTATAATTATATCTTTGAAAAATAATAAAATTATTTTTTTAAAAAAAACATTATCTCTTCCCCGGCCACTTTAATTTTTTTCTTATGTGAAATGATAAGCATGCATGACGATTCCATTTTATTATGTGGTTGCAGCTTGCAGGTGACTTGGCGACTGGCTGATGCGACAGAAAATCCTTCAGCAATTTGAATGAAAAACTAAAGGGAGTGGGTAATTTTCGAAGTGATCAAAACTTATGAATGATTTTATTTTTGTTTTGAAGACCGTACGTTTCTTTACAATACTTTTCTATTTTCCCTCACTTTTCTTCTTTGTTATATATATATATTTCAAATGATGATATCAGTTTACGATGTTGGAGAGAACCATACATATATATAGTGGTACCGGTAGGTGTTTGAGATTTTCCATGAAAGCTGAAGGAATATATATATATAAATATATAATTATTTATTTATTTCACATTTTGCTATGTACATTTGTCACGTACCGTCACTCTCCAATATTTCACGAAAATAAAAAAAATATAAAGAAGATTGCTGCTTTCACCGGCACCTTTACGCACACGGCACAACTGATGCATACAACCTAGAAAATGACAGTTTTAATTAAGTGACTTTTTGATCTCCATCTAGGGCGAAAGAACTCAAATGTTTATCCTTAAACTATACAATATTTATTCTTATTATGCCACTTGCTTTTCATAGTGGTCCACTACCTACATATATTATTTATTTTTATACCCCTCGAATTCATGAACATCTCCTTAAATGTTGTCACAATATACCTAACCTGCTTATCATATTGTAAAAAAAAAAAAAAAAAAAAAAACATTTTCAGAGACACAACTACCAATGATCGAGCAGCCTGTAATAGGCCCATTATAAGCAAAACCACAAACAAAAACAAATTGAAATTTAGTTTAAATTTAATTAACTATAATATGGCAAAAAAGAAAAGGTCTCCTTTCAAATGTCATACATGTACACTATGAAGAATGGATGCCAAAAGAGATAAGGGTCACGACTCACGTACAACTACAAAAATCTCTGTTGATTAAACACTTTTTTCCAAGCTTATTTGCTGATGGTGGGTGGTGGGACACATTAATTATTCAAATGAAGTATGGATTAAATATAATGTGATTCTACTTCTTTGAATAAAAATGTTTTCACTATCTAAATAATTAAGCCAACAAAGTTCAAATTCTTGTCTGCTTTTGAGTTTTCTATTAGCGGAAGTACAACTAGATAGGGAGTCAAAGTTACATTTCTTTACATGGTCAAAAGTTAAGTTACATTTCTTTACGTGGTCAAAAGTTATTGAACATCGATCCACGTAAATCGTTTTCATCGAATGCTGTTTGGAATAATAATATGTTTAGAATTTATTAAATTTATAAATCAGACTAACTTAGTCGTGCTAGCTAGCTGCAATTGCTTTCAATATATCACTTTGAGCCCTAATTTTACACCGTATGATGAAAGATAATTGGATGGCTATGAATAATTTGGAAAATTAATTCACAAAATCACGATAAATGAATTCATTCATTCTCAAGTTAAACAAAAAACAATCCAAGCTATGAAATGTCTGAGTCAGATTGCTTACTTTTAGAATAAATTTACGCACAAAAAACATAAAGGAAAAAAAAAAATACTTGGGCTATAAATTATTTATAGATGAGAAGGCGTATTGATGAGTTACAATATAATACACGTACCTCCCCCATTCACGAGGAGAGCAAGGATCGATCCTCCCCATTTTACTTTGAGAGAAGTCATTTAATAACCAAAATTTAATATTATTATATCTAACCGTATAAATTATGTTACATATTTAAATTTTTTGAATAATGTGTCAATTTATTTATTATTTTGAAATTATTTACACTATTAAATACAACATTACAACATCTAGCCTCTCCCTTAGCCTCCACCAGTTGAGCTATTTTGCTAACATGAGGTTGATATGGCAGCCTGTGAATGGTCTGAAAACTGGAGTTAATATAGAAAATATGATGTGGTTCGATGTACACGTGGCACATTGTTTTATGGTGACATGGATATAGGTAGCAAAATAGCCATTGTTATGTTTGACAGAACATTAACAAGGTATTAAACCAAAAAATGTGTAAAATTCAGGTCGTACAATTGCTAGTTTTAAAAATTTGGGTATCTAATAATAAAACTGCCAAACCACATATACCAAAATGGTATTTAACCCAAAAATAAAAAATAAAGATTATAGAGGTAGAAAAGAAAGAACATAATAGTACTACTGTTATCGATTTGGTTTTGATGAAAAATGGAGAAAGAAACCAAAACCCTTTCTACATACGATATCTTACTTCTTCTTTAGCTTTGGCATTAGTAATGACAGTACTGTTAGTTTAGGATTGATTTCCTGTTATTCCATATCAAAAGAGAATGTGATTGAATAATAATAAGAGAATAGTGTGAGGGCCAGGGTTCTCTTGCTCAAGCAAGGGAGCTCTTGTCTGTGCAGAGGGCTACACATGTTGATCTTTTATACGGGACGGGTAGAAGCAAGAAATTCTCTCTCACATTTTCTTGTCCAAATAAGAGAGGGCGTGAATAAGAGGAGGAATTCCTAATTATAGGATTCCTACCTATTAGTTTGTGGTGGGCCTCGAGGAATAAGGGGATGTGAATTATGTGAGCCTAAGAAGATTAAAAGGACAAGAATGAGGTGGACCAGGTAGTTGTGTGTGTGTTTTTTTTTTTTTTAATCTTTTTTTTCCTTGTCAATCAAGGCAGAGTTGTTTTCCCATTGATCCAAACTTGAAAATTAAAGAGAATCAAGTGGATGACACGGCTAAGAGATTAACCAATAGACTTTCTTTTACGTATGTCTTATATTAACGTGGCGTTTGGTTCGTGGAATCTAACATTCCCCCAACAACCACATTCTCAAAAATGTGATTCCTCATAGTCCGCATAATATCCCTAGCATAAATGACACCACAAAGATATTAACGAATAGACTTTCTTTTACATATATGCCTTACATTTACATGACATTTGGTTTGCATAATCTAGACATCCACTTTCTCAAAAATGTGATGCTTCAGAGTCTGCATGATATCTCTGCTATTAATTATTAAATAAAATGTATTTAAGTGGATTTTCTGTTTGGAATCAATTTATAAGTAGGCCTGGAGCGTGCAAAATTTTCATTTTGGAGTAAGCAAACTGTCCTTGAAGACTGCTATTGGGGTATGAAGAATATTCGAGATGGTCCTGCAGATTAGCAGGGGACCCCATGGTTTTGAGAAACAGATAGAACGGCTAAAAGCTCAGGATCATCTTCGAAAAAATCACCCCGACGGGTTTCTTTCACAGCAAGGTGGCTTGAATTTGATCCAAGTCACGAACATTACGCACGTTGCTGCAAGAAAGACAAGTTCATCACAAGTTGGTAGAGAACATGCATAGCTTCTGATCTGTGAACCAAGAAAAAATAATATGCCGCCTTTTTTGTTCCAATACATTGCACCACTAAGGCACTAATAGTCATTTTAGAAAGAGGATCTTGGCACGATCAAAGCAGCCACTGTGAATCAGAAGCTTCTTTCTCCGGGAAAATCCCACCATTCTGTTGAATTTACAAGGAACCTTTGCAGGCTTTTGAGCGAGAGTGCTGTCCTTCTAACCTCGCTTCAAGTAGTTTTGCCATCAATGTATTTTCCTTCAAGCCCCGAGGCAATCTCAAGGAAGATCCAGATTTTTCAAAATCTGGGGTTGTCAATTTTGACATCCACCGTTGTACTGGACTTGCATTACTTGTTAATACTGATCGATCACAAGAATCTTCTCTGCAATTACTTTGGGGATGAATCTTATCAACCTCCAATGACAAGGATTGACTTCTAATAAGGTTATCAAGCACATGATTTGATTTCGGTCCACAGCTCCCGCCGCGTTTACTGTTTCTTTCTTGTAGACCTTCTCGGGTGGCATCAAACGTCCCGGATGCCTCAGGATAGTTCATTACATCTTGCCTCTCTGAAAACTGGCTCCTGTTTCCATTACATGGGGCGGCATTTGCCATATGCTCTTCAAACTGACCCTGCAAACCGGATGGTTTACAGATGTCATCAGTTTGCCATGATCCAACCTTTGCTCTCATGGAATTGGACTTCACTATCTCTTTGTGATGGCTTTCTGCAGCATGTTTGCCCTTTTGTTGAGAGCTGCCTTTGCTTTGTTTTCCACCAGAACTCTTGTTTTGTTCAAAGCAATTAGGATCACCAGCTGAGAAGGCTTCTTCATCAGCAGCGTTTTGAGGAGCACCAACAGTCTCATTCAAAGAAAGGGACTCTACCGAATGTCGACATGAGCAATTTTTGTTTAGCTCCTGCGGGGACAAGTTCTCATTTTTTCTTGAGTCAATAGATCGTTTAGCTTGAAGAAAATTTTCTATATCAAAGCCTAACTTGTCCACAATTGTATTCTTCTCTGCAATATCATTTTGAGCTTCTGCTAGCTTCATTTGCATCCGTTCATCAAGCCACGCTTCTGAAATATGGAGAATTAACCTGTCAGGGTTTCCCTTATCAACCCTATCCTTCTCGTTCTTGTGCTTCAAGGACCGCACTTCTTGTTCATAATCTCTTATACCTTTAGCAAACTCGTCACACAAGTTTTCCAACAGGATCCGTGCTTTTCTCTCTCTTTCAAGCTCTCTCAAAGCACTAGAAAAAGAAGGTTTCAATTCAGAAAGCTCTCGAGCTAGCTTCCGGTGCAGGCTTTCTGAAAGCTTTCTTAGCTTCCTCTCATCTTCTAGCTCATCCCTGATTGACTCAACCACAGCTTTAATTCGATCTTGCTCCTTATTCTTCCTAACAAGTTTATCCTCTGTAACTAGCTTCATCAAGCCATCCAATTCGTGCCCATCTGATTGCTTCTCTTCTAGCAATTCTTTAATTCTAGCTTTAGAATGATATAGTTCCATTTTCAGCGCTTTCACCAATGATACATTGGATGCATGTTGTTCTTCTAGACCCCAAATCCGATTGAGCACCTTGACTAACTCCGTGGATGTTTTAAGGCTATAACTTGATTCGCCCATTCTACCCTTCAAGTCCAAAGAACTTGTGGGAGTGACAGGAGGGTTATACGGTGCCACCTGTGGAAAGAAAGGTATCAGAATTCATAGGCTCAAATATCTGTTAAATTGATGGACTGTTTAGAGGAGAAGGTTATAATCAGAAGATTTAGAGCAGTAGAGTTGATGAATCTATCATTACAGTCTTATGGCAGAAACTGCAATTCCACAAGGAAGTTAACAAATCATCAACTAGTACAATTGCGTCTGTCACCATTTCATGACTAATTAATCAAGTATATGAGAGTCATGCTGCTCAACGGCAAGTGTTTGACTATACTGAAGTTGTAAAAATAGGGTCTTTGGCATATTTCTCAAGCATTAGAGGCAATGAATAATACAAGTACTGGTGGAATTACAAGAGATATTGCAAGTGAGCCTATTTTATAATGCAAAAAGTTCTAAAACTGAGATATTATGCAACTTTATCTAGGAAATTGTTTATACGGCCTCCCTTTTAAACAATATAATGAGCGAGTGTTGTGAGAAAAACTTTAGCAAAGGTGGTAAAACGCCTAGATTTTGAGCTTAGTGAGCAAACCAACATGTTCAATCACACAAAACCTGAAAGGTATGCGGCAAATGCAACTTGTAGGTTCTTCACTTGTTTTAGTAACAAAAATTTTTAACCATACAAAATCTTGTTCTAAAAGTCCTTAATACAACATTGTTTCTATCTCAAGGGTACTTGTATCAGGAAATCCTGTGCTTACAAGTTGTAGTATCAATATTGACTTTTCAAAATCCAGCTACTACATGCGTAAAATCTGTACCTTTGAAATACCAGTTGGCAAATGTTTGATATATATATATACCCTTCTATGCACCAAACACAGATCATCAAGGCAAAGTTTATGAACCAAATACTTCTCTCCTTTATTATCGTTTAGCAAATTGTTGATCTTACAGTACTATTACAACTTTACAGGCTATCATGTTTCCATTTAATTCATCATTAAAAAGAACAAGAAAAGAAAGAAGAGACCAGAAAAAGAGAATTGTGGATGGTTATGCAGGATAAGTCATACCTCCATTGAGCTACCACAACTTGCGGGAGATACAGGCTGCAATGCGCAAAGATTTCTTTGAACCGATCGACGGTGTTGTACAAGTGATGCTGCAACATGCTTCCTCAAGCTACTTGCACTTGCTGGCTGCAATGAGAGAGAGAGGGTAAATTTCAATATTGGATAAAAAAAAATACTTTAAAAAAGACGAAGAAAAACCTTGGAAACCCTAAGGGTTTAGAGCTATAAAAATCAGATCATAAGTCATTACTCTCTTTTTCAAGTGCTTACAGATTCCATCTATGCAACTGGCACATAATCCTTCCTTCAAGATACTGCTTAACCAGATGTAAAACCTTTGCCAATTACGTCCCCATTTCAGCCATAAGACAGCTTTCTATTCCTAGTAACTAAGTCATATTTTCACATGCTTTTAATTCGCCCCTAGGTAGAAGCAATTTCATATTTCTATTACAAAAGTACTGGTATTATAAACCCAGGAAGCAAGATCAACTGATCAAAACAACTGCAATTGCTGAAAAATGCTCAGTGAATGATGCAAGATAGGAACACAATAAAGAAATTTTCTACAGAAAAACAGATGGACAGAAAAAGGTTATGATGAAAGTGCCTCCATCCTCATTAGAAAATGTCCCTTGGAGGGAGCAAGAAACAGAGCTTGTAGAAAGGCATGGGACTTAACAAAATAGAGAGGAATTGTCAACTACCAAAAATGTAATAAAATCCATCTATCTCAAGAGAATTCATAAACAAAGAGTCCCAATGAATGCATGATTCGTAAAAATGCAAAATACATTCTCCAATGTACATAAACATAACCGGATGTACCCATGGACTAAATACCCCAGGGAAAACAAACAAACAAAAAACAAAAATCATAGACCAACGAGAACACAGGACAAGCAGGTAAACACAATTAGACAACCCAGAAAACCAGTAATCCAACAAAACAACCCAAAAAAGAAATTCACAAAGAAATCCAAAAAAAAAAAGACCCATTAACATTTAAGCAACCAATAAAGGAAAGAACAAAAAGTAAGGTAGGTAAGGTAAAGTTGTACCGAGTCAGGGGGACTCTGAGGGTCAACCAAGTGTTTGGAAACCTCAAAGCCTTTGCCCCTGTGGTGGTGGCGATGGAGCCTAGTCCTAGCACCACCCTTTCTCATTTTAGCAAGTGGGACAGGGACGCGCTGGTGGGGTTGAATCTCCCAGAGGCTGGCGCAGAGCTTTCTAGCTGAGATTGATGTGGTGGCAGTGTTGGGAAAGGTGAGGAATTCTTGAGTGTCAGCAGTGGTGTTATCATTCTTGTGAGATGAAAACTCAAGCCTCCATGTAGGTGGTGGAGTACATGGGCCTCCTCTTTTCCCTACCAACACACCGCGTTTCAACTTTTTCACCATTACACCCTGCTTTTTGGCTTCTCTGTCCACACCTTTTTCCTTGCTTTCCATCTTTGTTTTTCTTTCCCCAGAACTCTCTTTCTCTTCAAATTTCAAACTGTGAGTGCTTCACCGTTTCACCCCATGTTTCTTTTTCTTTTTTTTCTTTTTTTTTTCTCTTCCAAATATTGTGTTGACTCAAATGCTTCTATAGTTTCTGTCTCTCCTTCTTCACAGTTCAGTTCAGACAGTGCTGCTTCACAGCTTCCTCTTGAAGTCAGGGTAGATCAATTCACCCCTACCACTCTAGCCACATCATCCTTGAGTGAGCGAGCCTGGGTACCCCACTCAATTGGGCCCACTTATCATAGCAGACGTTGAAAAAAGGCGCAGAAACAAAAAAAAAAAAAAAAAAACAAACAAACAAACAACTTAAATTTCTTCTAAATTAATTTAGAGAAAATATTTTTCGATCCATTTAAAATAATGTTAATTGTTTATAAATATTTAAAAGATATATTTTTTTATAAAATAATAATAATAATAATAATAATAAAATAAAAAGAAGAAGAAGAAGGAGGAGATTGATGATTTGCAAGCATCTAACTTGCATACTCTTTATTTAAGATATTTTGAAAAAAATCCAAAACTCATTTACCATCAACCGACCTTCACATTGACTACACAAAAGTTTTTCAGTTGAAAAAATGAATGCGCATGGGAGGCAAATTTGAGAGGCAACCCAAAGTTAAAACAACAAACATCGAGACTGGAATCAAATCAAACAACCTATGATACAATTGTTCAATTAATAATAATTATTGACTATTTACCTTTACAATTTTAATGTTTATGTTGAGTTTCTTTATATATATAAACACAATGAGTTTTGATTATATGATTTCACTCTTAATGATGGAGCTATGTGGAGACTTAGGGTCATAGTTCCGCCAAATGAAAAGTTTTACATTAACCATTTGTTTTTTTCTGATCGTTTTACACTAATAACTTGTCACATCTCAGGAAAAAAAAAAAAACTTGTCACACAGGTTGAAATGGACAATCGACAATCGTTTTACCAGCTAGTAGTATTATACCTATAAACTATTATTCTTACAAGAAAGCATCATTTCACCTAAATCTGATTGGCATCATTGGATCTTATAATAATTATTAGTTAAGATATAAGAGGAGACCTGCCTTCAGAGGTAGCACAGAAATAGACAGTACTAAGATATGCACATACCTCTTTTTTTTTTTTTTTCTTTATTTCATGCTATGCTATCCTAGGCTATTTTATTCTGTGCATCATTTGAGATATAGGCTATAGTTATTGTAAATTAGTGAAATAATTTTGTGTAATTATGGCTAAATATTTATCTTAGTTCTTAGGGAAGGTTGTAATATAAGTCCTAGTAGTAAGAGCTTTGGTCTTTGTGGTAGTCCATGAAGTCTAACCTTCGAATCTTCTGGGTGCAAACAATTCATTGGGGCCAGCCCGCTGGTGAAGCTAAAGTATTATCCGATCTGTGTAGAAAAGATGCTTTATACGGGTCCGAGATTTACCTAACAATGGTGGGTACACGAAATGACCCTGTTTTAAAGGAGTTCATCGTTATAAAAATAAATAAATTAAAAAAAAAAAAATCATTATTAAAAACTTACTTATGATGAGAAGATTTTCAAAAGTTTATATACACATGTTTAAAATTGTACTTAAATCATGTGTGGCACTTAAGATCTTACACTTTGCAGTTGACGTTTACGGCAGTGTAATATATTCTATAAGCCATTCCTTTTGTGACTTGAATCATAACGTAGTGTATGAATATAATACTAAATAATAAAAATCACAAGTAGAATTCATCTTTAAAAACCGTCTGGCAAGTTCACGAGTTTATTATATATGGCGTGCTTAAAATTATAGCTAAACCATATAAAGCGCTTAAAAGATGCTAAGAGATGGAAAGGGGTCGATGTTTAACTTTTAAGCTTTAAGCATGCATGCGGATTATGGCAATTATGGGATGGCTCGCACCCAAACCGACGGTACGGAGTCAAGGCTCGGAAGACAACCTCAACCTGTGCAGTGTGCACCATCGACCAACCCCAATAGTGTGGTCCACAGCTGATGAGCTGATGAAGCTTACAAGTTTGCATATATTGAAAGGTGGTCCCAACACAAAAACATCTGTCAGAACAGAGGTGTGAAGCAGACTTAACTTGTGGTCCATTAGGATACCCACGTGGGCTGATTATCCAAACAATTCCTACGATACTGGGCCCATTTATCCAACAATTCTCAACCAATCGATGCCCAACTAACCTTCATTACAAAGAATCACACACTTCTTGGAGTTGGACCACTTCACACTGATTTATGTGGGTTCGGCTTTTTTTGATTGACTGTGGTCCACGCCATTGCTTTCGACAACTCTCTCTTCCCCAAACACAATCATTAGGCCTTTTACATCTGTCTACCACCCTCTTTCTTTCTTTCTGTTTTTTTTTTTTTTAATTTTTAATTTTTTTAAATCTTGTACGTAGCACTACACCCTGATATTTATTTAATTTCATGGCGGCTGTGCCTCGCTCCCTTACTAAAAATAGATTAATTTTTTAAAATTATTATTTGTTTGAAATTTAATACTGATCAATCACAAGCCTAATACATTATTCTTAAAGTGACTAAAAAAAAATAAAAAAACACAAGAATAACTTCTAGCATTTCTCATAAAAAATATTTATACGAAAATTCGCATACCCTATTGAGCCCGGTACTTTCTATACACGATAATCCACGCTCCTCATATAATCCATTTCATGCCCATAATGCTCGTGCCATGCATGAAATGGACGGCGAGGGCTCCTTCCATGATTGGAGCCCTTCAAGGTTTTTCTAAGACACACGCAACGTGAACAAAATAATAAATGAAAGAGAATGGTACGTAGTTTATTCAAAATTAGTAGGCTCTCATGCAATTATCATACAACTATGATGATGTGGTAGTGAATATAAATTATTCATTTTTATTTCTACAAGCCCTTATTGATCCAAAGTTTAATTTTTATTACCATAGCATCATAGTTGTATGACAATCGTAATAGAGTCTACTAAATAGTGTTACTCTAACTATTATTGTCACCTTTTTATTTTTTTAATATACTTTTATTGTCACCTTAATAAGCAGTGATAGAACTATTAGTAAACCAAGGGAGGCCATGGCCTGTTTCCCAATTTTTCTTATATATATATATATATATATATAAACTATGCTTGACACTTTGGTTCACACTATAACCCACCAAATAAAAGAAGACGAGGTCTACCCTGCATGTTGTAGACCCCCCCTTATAAAAAAGAAGAGCTTTTCAATAAGCTTGAGGTGGGCCGTGGGCTTGGTGTCATGAAGCGTGCAACAAGTAGATACGATAAGAGGGAACTCCATATTTGACAGAAAATGAACAAACTTTTTTTTTGTAAGATATTATAGGCTAATATATAGAGCCAGCCCTATGCAATTCAAAACATGGCCCAATCCCCAAATAGGCCCAACATTGCCCAATCCTCAAACAGGCCCAATATGCTTCAATTGGCATCTAAATCTAAGGACCCATTTAGTTTGCGAAATAGACTCTTGGAATGAAATGGTTATTCCTATAGAATAGTCATTCTTTTGTTTGGTAATAGTCTATTCTTTAGAATAATTATTCATATGGGAATGACTAATCCTATACACATATGAATAAATTTTCCAAAATATCTCTTATTATTTTTTATTTTATTTTAAACTTTAAAAATAAATAATAAATAATAAAAAATAAAAAATAAAAACTAAAATAACATAAAAAATAAAGTGGGTAGCCGACCACCATAATGGGTGGTTGACCACCCACAGAAGAGGCCGGGAGTAGCCGCACCACCCCCTGTCGCCTTGAAGGTGGTCCCTCAAGGCGTCCGGGGGTGGTGTGGCCACCCTTGAGGGCATTTGGGGAGCTTCGGGGTGGCTGCGACCACCCCCGTGGGTCCTCTGGGGTGGCCGCAGCCACCCACGTTGCTTATCGGGGGTGGCCTAGCCACCCCAGATTTGCCTATGGGGCGGCCGCGCGGCCACCCCATAACTTATCTGGGCCACCCCGGTCGTTTCTGTGAGTGGCCCTCCTCATATGCCTTACTTTATTTTCTTTTGTTTTAATTTTTTTTTTTTAATGAGTTGAAAAAAAAAATAGCATGGGTTTTTAGTAATTTCGATTAAATTTTAATTAAAGTATGTATGTTGTTACCAAACTAAGGAATATGAATTATTATTCCATTACATCCTCTTTTATTCCCAATAATAACTATTCCCTTTTCTAATGAAATTCGCATTCCGCGAACCAAACGAGCCCCAAAATCATGAAATCCAAGGAACTATCACCAAAAGTAATTATTTAAAATTGAAACTAACATCATTTATTGAAAATCCTAAATAGATTCGAGCAACTGCAGCATAATACAAACTTCGAATGAAGAGCAACTGGACCACTTGAATTCGGAGCAGTGATTAAATCAATGTGTAAATACATTTTTTTTACAATTAATTTCCGTTGCAATAAACACCTAAAAATACGAAATTTTTTTTTCATCAAAACAAACAGAGCCTTGGTTAGAATCTGATTCTGCCTCACATGCATTGCATAAAAGAGGCACAACCCCAAACACATCTCCTACTTTCTCCTAAAACCTATAATTGAAAAGATGATAGATCATTGGTACTCTCAAACACATGAGGGCCATAAACATCCTATGAAAACCAGATACAACGCAAGTCAATGTTTCATTATCTAGTTCGAATAGTACAATTCTTTCACAAATGAGTTAATACAAGAGATACACCTAACCAAAAATCAAGAAAATCCAAGTATGGTACAAATACAATCAAGTATTCTAATTAAGTATATCTGCAAAATACCATTCAAGTTTTTCCTCTTGCATA
The DNA here is from genome assembly GCF_901000735.1 of Corylus avellana. Lineage (NCBI taxonomy): Eukaryota > Viridiplantae > Streptophyta > Magnoliopsida > Fagales > Betulaceae > Corylus > Corylus avellana. The sequence goes on along the minus strand of NC_081547.1, from coordinate 5,315,061 downwards.
TTCAAGACAAAATACATCTAGCATAACAGGTTCTTATTAGCCTAAAAAAATATTCACATTGTTCAATATATGATTTCAATGCAAAATGTTATTTCACTCCAAAAAAAGCTAAGATAATAAAAGTGGGCTTAAGTAATTTGAGTGCTACTAAATTAGATTATTCGGCAAGTATCATATTTCCCCAGGACTGGACTAAGAAAATATATCTAGTAATTTGACTTATATATTGGAGGTAAACCAACAAAAAATTTTAACATATCTATGGAACCCAAGATCACATATTCCACAAAATCAGTTAAATGAAAAATTAAACTTTAATTAATTAAAACATAAATAGAAAAAGACATTTTCCAATAATTTAATTATAACAAAAGTCAACATATTTAATTAAGAAAAAACCACTTATTTAGGATTTGTACTTCAAACGTTTGCATCGTATGGCTCATTTTGTTTCAAAGACTTTTAAAACATAACCTCGTTAGCGGTGAAAAGAACAGGTCCTTTGTTGTGGATCTCAAACAAATTAAGTTGTCAAACTTAAACATACAAAGCTCCTTTAATAAAGTTCACATTTTAAATTAAACTACTTTGAAGTCTGCTTTTTGATAGCACAAGAGTAAAAGTTAAAACATATTGCATAACCTAATTACAGAAAAGATGAAATGAATAACATACGTCAGTTTCTACTCCTTCCATCCCTAATTTATGGCTGTTACAAAACATTCGTCAATTTCCCCTCAAAACAAAGAAATATATCATATCAGATTGAAAGGCCTGGCAACCCTACCATAGCACTTCTTCCCCCACGAATTTCTGATCTTCCAATAGTTTGTCCCATTTTTTTTTTCAACTTCTTAGCCAACCAATAAAAGAGCTTGAGTTTCTTCTTGATTGGGATCACAAAGGGGCATAAGATCATGGTTCTATTTGATAATGTATTTTTTGAGATATTTTTAGTTTTTAGTTTTTTTTTTTTTTAAAAAAAACTCTGAAATGATATAAATATAAAAATTACTTTTGTATTTTTAGCAGTATTTTGTGTTTGAATTAATTTTTAATATTTTTGTTTTGGAAAAAAAAAAAAAAAACATAAAACAATAACTTTAACAAAGGTAAAATGTTGGCAAATATAAATCAGTATAAGGACAAAAGTTTAGTGTTCACGAAGAACCTTATTCCTACCAAGATTTGATCAGAATCTTTGTTGTATTCCCCACATCCAATGAGAGGGAAAACATGAGACGCGCTAAAAAAAAAAAACAAACAAGGACACTAGCACACGATAAGCACCTCCCATCAATGTGTGGTCTGTATGCATTGCTGGGAATTTGGGGTAGCCCACTAGCCTGCGGCACGAAGCAGCACAGAGCACCACGTGATTGATTGACGGAGAATCAATTAAAAGCATATAAATAATCCAAACAACCAATAGGAGAACGACGTACGATCTTGGCAAATCGGTGCATATATTCAGATTTCAGAGGAATTAGAACCGATACGTATTTGACGCCAACGGCTCTGGACTTGCCCGTCTCTGATTACGATCTCCGGATTTTGCGCCGAGTTTTCTACATTGCTACGCTGAACCCCCGGCGTACGACGTACCTAAGGATGTAATTTCAGAAGCCTCGCCCATCTCAGTGTTTTCTGATTTCATCTACAAAAGGACAATTTTCTTAAATTATAAATAAATCACTCGAAATATAGAATCTTTGTTAATATTTAACTTTCATAAGCATAGGACTTGCTTGTTCTTAAAAAAAAAAAAACATTATTGATTTTAAAAATAAAGAAAATAGTGGTCGCGTGAGGACCCTCATTGATGAAGAAGATGGTCACCCAGTCACTTATCTTGATAAGAGATGGTTATGCTCAATTAGCGAGTAAGTTGGTGTTATATATATATATATATATATGACTACATGAACATTTCATCATCAAATATTGTATCATCATATAATTGTAATAAAACGTCATTAATACGAAAAGATGCTCTTTACTAAAATCATTTCTTTCGTAAATGTTTATCATTTTACTAAAAACATAAAAATAACATTTCTGGAAACATTTATTTCGTAAAGATTTCAGTCGCAAATTTGTAAGCTAAGCTAGGCTTAATAAATCATTAATTATGACTTAAGGGAATAAGGAACAAGGTTTGGCATTAAGATTATGAAGACTTACAACGTGTCATCAATACAGATGTCATATGGGAAGTCCTAATGTGATGCATTCCAAGAACCTACTCGAGAGGTTTGTTAGCTAGGCGTCATGACAACTTTATTTTTTTTATATTTTATTTTTTATATAAGTACCTCAACAAAGAGATTACAACAGACAAAACACCCCAATTGATGCTCAAGAGATAGTTTACCCACTCGACTTAGGAGTGGCTCAAATTGAAATTGATAGTCTCACACAATCACAACCTGTTTCAATTTAGATAGGTCACCAAAAAAATCCTTATAGAGGGTTGGTCCATACCTGGCGCTGAGACCCTCTTTCAAGGTGTCCCACGTTATCTCCTCTAGTTCTACCCCACGAAAAATTTGATACCACAGCTGGGCATCATCGTCCAAATGGTAGGCTGCTAGGGTAATCTCTCGTCCTTGCTCATTCCATGAAATTCGAAGAATTGCTCGACCCGACAAATCCAACTAGTCGGATCCTCCTCGCCACAATATCATGGAAAATCCAACTTCGCCACCTTAGGGATTGTCGATCCCTTGCTACATGAACCTGTCCGAATTATCTGTGGGCCTCCGTTATGATTATAAGACCTAGTCTCAGTGTTTGTGTGTCGATCCTCCAACAATTGATCAAATTTAGAGCTCATGTTTGCCACAATAGTCTCCAAATGTTCCAGCCGTTCCTCAGCAGGTGAAGATGATGCGGAAGACATTGTAAGCTCTGATACCAAGTTGTTACGAGCCTGAGTAAGAGACCTCATAACTGGACCTTGGGTGTGTAGGAAAACAGGACGAGTCCAACGTTTCCTTCCTATGAATGCTGATAAGTAGGGATCGTTAGAGAGACCCTAGACCTCACAACACAGAGTGTTGATTTGCTGAAATATTCTCTGCCAACTTTATTGAAAAAAACTGCTTAAATAAAGTTACAACCGACTTAGACTTAGGTTGAAACTAGTAAACCTATTCTGACTTGTGCTAGGAGATGTGAGGGGCCTTACCAAGAAACCTCTTACAACTCTAACTTGGACTAGGACTCCTAATAAGGAAATAAAAGATACGACACTTACAAGGGATTAAAATACTCATAGTCAATAAAAGAGAAATAGATAGAGGCTAACTAATAGATCTAGGGTTGTAATAGAGGGAGGTCGGAGTTGACAGTGAGGAGGGTTTAGATCCTTGAGATAAAGCCTCCGTAGAGATGGATAGAGCCTCAAAAGAGACTAGGGGAGCTAAAGAGAACTCTAGCTGGCTTTGGGCCTCCAAAGAGGCTGAAAAAGAGGGGGGTAGGAAAGTGGGGAGGAGGGGAGAGAGATGGGAGGGTGAGGAGGAGGAGGTGGGAAGCAAGAAGTACTTCCCATGGCAGACGGAGGAGAGTTTTCTTCAGAGATGGGGTTTTTCAGAGAGAAAAATTTTTATGACACCTGAGAGGCATTCTGACATAACTACTAAAGCATCATGACACTGTTCGAAGATCCGCATACGTTCAAAGAGTTTTTCATTTGCAATGCATATATAGTTAGGGTTTTTCATCATTTTTCTAGATAAGGATGTCTTTGGTTGATTGGAAACTAGGCCTAAGCTTTTAAAGGGTTTCATATTGTTGATTAGCTTCATCTTTGTTGGAGCTTCTGTTTGCTTATTTCTCTTAGAGTTGATCATCAAATTAAAGCACTTTCTTTCGTTCACCAACCATTTGAAGGAAGATTGAGTGAGGAGCTAAAACTGGAGCTGCTGCGGTAGGAAGCAAGTGTGGGTGCTTGTCTCTGCATACAGAAACCTAAGTCCATACAAGGGGTTTGGCCTGCTTTGGGGTGGAGTGGAAGCTGATGGAGGTGGTGGGGCAGCGTGTAGACGAATGTGGAGCCAAAACATAAAACAAAAGAGAGGTTAATAAAAAATAAAAAATAAAAGGGAATTGGGGGATTGACGCGAAGCTTTTTTAACCTTTTTTCCATGCATTCATAAAAGAAATGAGTTGTCTCTTGGAAGTAACAAATCTCTTCCTAGAGGAGTGGGGGGAGAACTTATGTTTTAGTGTTTTACATAAAAAAGGAAGAGAGAAGAAAGAAAAATCCCCTTTCACTACTTTAGTTGAATCCAACTTGTTTCCTAGTAGCATTTGATATATGGAAGTTTGGTCAACATCATGCTTATAAAATACCTGATTATACCTTTAATAATTAATCTAGGGTCATTTTCATGAGCGTTTCATTTCACCAAAACTTACATAGCCTATTATATATATATATATATATCCATTAAAAGCTCTTTTGTCCCTATCTTTCTTTCTTCTCTCTCTCTTTTTTTTTTTTGGGGGGGAACAATTGTCTCTATCTTTCTAATTGCCACTAATATGATATATTTCAATTATCACGCTTTTGTCCCAACTAATTAATGAGCTCATAGATTTTTATTCTTCTTCAAACTTCCAAATAATGCAAATCATGTAGCTCAAATTTCTATGGCAATCCTCCTCCTTCGATTTGGATGGATATATTCTCGTAATTATGCTCATAATCGACCAGCTTAACACTAACTACAACCAACTACTTTTGCATTCACCAACCTAATAATTAGCAAAATAGATAGTAAAATCCAAAAGCCCTACACTCTCTTGGTAGAGGTTGTCATTTGGTGAGTCAAAGCATGGACTGAAAAAGAAATGGAGGGTAATCTGCAGGAGAGGAACCCAATTAATCTAATCAATCAAAATTGTATTTCTTTTCTTCTAATATATTTTATGAATTTAAGCCGATAAAAAACGGTGTATTTAATTAGTGTAACACTTCTTTTCACGTATGGCTTAATTACACTATCTAATAGCATGATAAATTGCTCGCTATTTATCTCAAGAATCCAAAGTGATGAAAATACTCAATTTAATCAGTAATCTAATGTGACATTTTGAGTGGCACACTACAAAAAAAGTTAACATGCTTTGGGGTTACCTTTCTTGTACGTGTACAATGTACATATAAGATTGCTTACATTAATGGACTAAGATTTTATTAATTGGGACTGATAAAACTTCACAAATTTGCTTAGAAAGGAAAAAAAAAAAAGCCTCATATATTTTAATACACGAAAAATGTCTTGGATTAAAGATATTTAATGAGTAAAAAGTGTAAATTGAGTATTAATTCTTAAAAAAAAATGGAGAAAAAGGTGGGACACATCAAAAAAAAAAAAGAAGCAATGGAACCAACACACGCCACATTAGAAACCCATTGGTTATAAGATGAAAAAAGATATAATTAGATAAGACATACATGCTTATTGAAAGACCCCACAGATTGCAATCACCAATTGCCACCAATCTTTTGGACCACATGGTTTGACATGGATTGGGACAAATGATGATCACATAAACTGATTTTCTTCCACATTCCGGATTGAATTCCCTCCCATCCACAATTCCTCACAAGACTATGAGCATTTTGAGGTACTTTTGGTTTGACATGTTCCTAGGAGCTTCACTCATTGTTCTCAGCCCATTTGCATGACCAATAAAGCCGCAATAATTCTCTTTTAGATATTGAACCATGTGTTGTCCCTTTTCCTTCATCACCAGCTCCACTAACTCCCTATAAATTGTACCTTTTTCTATCATGCATTAGGTATTGAAAGCCAAGCCTTTGTTCTAAGTAGGGTCAACTCTTCACCAAATTACTCTATAGAGAGGAAATTAAATGTTGCCCACATGCTATATTTTTATAATTTAATTAAATTCGTCTTCTATATTGAAATCCATAGCCAATATAGCTTATAAATAAAAAGCCTCTCTATTTATTTATTTATTTTTATTTTTTTTAATGTCGGAGTTCTCTAAATTATTTTTCGCTGGTGTTAAACCTGATTAGGATGAAGGAAAGGGGCAACTCAGTATTTATTATTAATATCATTACTAAATAATAATAATAACTTGGATTAACATATATTATTATTGTTGAGTTCTGTTTGAAACATCACTTTCAGATTCTGGTTACAATTTCTCTTTCATCCCATGTCTCGATGTTTTGAAATGTATCTGGTTGCTTTTCCTCAACGGATTCTAAAGCTATCAAGACAAAACCATGCACATTAGGAAATTGTATGGGAAAGAAAGGTGAATAAACTATTTGAAGTGAGGCATGACTTAATGACCAGAAGGTGGGTTGGCTGGAAAGAGGGGTTTATGGTGGTGTTGCCACTATATACCAACTTTTCTTTTTTCTTGTTTTTTTCACATCTCTGTATATCGTACAAGCAGTATCTGATTGAATTGTTTGAAGGTCAATGCCCACATGGCCTGTGACATGTTCTTTGGGTTGCCTAATGAGCCGCCTGCTGAATTTTCCTTTAATTTCTTCTTTTATATATATATATGGGGGTAGAGAGATGGATGATCAATGTGCTGATGAGGCTCCACTCCACGTACATGCGCATTAGCGATAAAAATACAAATTATTTACAGTAATCCCAATTTTGTTTTTATTGTGAAAATATTGATAGCGTTGGAGAAAATAACAACATTCCATCGTGTTTGCACTGCTTGATTTTTTTTTGGAATTAATGAAATTGGAGATCGCGTATCTTACATAGTGCTTCTTCTATTCCTTTACTTGCTTTATCCCTCAGTGCCTTCCTTTAGGTAGAGAAAGAGATTGACGAGACGAAAGAACAGAAGCAAACCTCTTCAAAGTTCATGTTTATCTTCTATAACTAGTAATTAGATGTTTGTCTTCTAGCTTGTAAGAGTATTTTCAGGGTCGGTTTGCGATTTAAAATTGTGATTTTTAAAAACACAGTTAAGCATTTGGTAAAATCACATTTTGACTTTGAAAATCGCAATTTAGCATTTAAAATTATACATTTTTAAAAAAGTACATCATTATCTGCAATTTGAAAATATAAATTTTCTACGTTTTTCAAATCATTATTTTTTAAAAACACAATTCCAAACAATTCATTTTTTGTGATTTGGTTTAAAATTGCACTTTTTGTCTATGAAATCATAATGCTAAACGCGTTCTTATTTGGCTAGTCGGAGCTGCATACAATTCAACAATTTGAAGAAAATTTTGGTGAGATGCTACATCACCAAATTTGTTGAACATTGTTCAAAAAAAAAAAAAAATCTAACATTTTCTCCTCTCAATAAAGAAGTTCTTAAAAAAAAAAAGAAGTTAAATATAATAGTGAATGTACATGGTCAAAATAAAGAGTGAGATATAGGTGTTTTGAAAATTTGGGTAGTTAAAATATATTAAATTATTAGTTATTCTAAAAAGGTTAAGCTAGTAGGAAGAGGTAAATTTAATCACTTAACATTTCCTTTCACGTGTGGGTTCAAACTCTCTTTTAATAAGTGAGGCCCAACACGTGGAATATTTAATTAAATGAGGGATGAATTAATTGAGTCAATGTTCAATCCCAGGACCTTTGACTCTGATATCATGTTAAATTACAGCTATCCTAAAAGCTTAAACTAGTATGTAAAGGTAAATTTAATTACTTAATAAAATAAAATTTAAAAATAATTTTTTAACTAAAATAGAGATAAAGTATGTTGAGCAAGATGTGAATGCTATAAGAATAAGCACATTAGATTGTTTTGTTAATTAAAGATTTTGCATAATTATGTGCAAATTCATGCATTATAAGGTTATTATCTATGTTAATTAATACGAATCAATGCTAAGCAACTATGCTTTTGGTTTTTATTTTATTTTATTTTGAAGATTCTATTAACTAGATTATACAAGATCTCATGCGGCAACCAACGTAAGCCACTAACTATGCTACACGCGTTTGAGCAAGTTTTGGAAGATCTTGCGTGTAAAGAAAGGTGACGGTAGAGAATGAACTCTTTAATCAATCATTGCTTGCTATTTATAATTGTTATATTACTAAATCTTTTAATGCATCGGACAATCTAAGCCTATTTGGAAAGGTAAAAACATAAGGCTATTTTTACCAATGGTGTTGAGACTAAGAGCCCCATTTGGGATTTTCTATTTTTTTATTTATTTATTTTTAATGAGTGAAAACTTTTACAGAAGAACACAAACTTTGCTGTTGATGTATTAAAAGCATTTTTTAAATTCCAAAATGCAATTTCAAATAATTAATGCATTAAAACTGAGTCACGTTTCAGTTAGGTAAAGGAGGCCCAAAGGCACAGTGCATCTCTGACTAGCCGAAAGGAAACCGAGGTCCAGGGGGGGGTTGGTTTCTTTCACTATTCAAAAGCAAATTGGGAGAAGAAAAGGAGGATACCCATGTGGGCAAGGGCAACGATGGGTAAAGTATATCCCTTGATTTGAGAAAGGGAAATGAAAAATGAATATGTCCAAAACAAAAAGAGGAGAAAAAAATGAAGAAATAAAAAATAAAATAGAAATAGAGAAATAAAAAAGGGGGGAGTGGTGGGCAAAGAGGGGCGGCATAATAATATTTTTGGGAATGTATATCTTTTTATTTTTGGTTGGTGGCAAAAATTCCCAAGGGTTTTTTGTTTTTTCTGCTTTCATTAAAATCCCATCAAATTGCTTAAATAACCCCTCAACCCCTCTCTCTCTCTCGCACATCCCTTGTACGCAACCAAACGCTCGTTTACACGCGTCTCTCTTTCTCTCTCTCTAAAGTAAAAGCCACACAACTTCTGTTGGAAAACCGCCCTCCTCACTTCACTCTCTGCCCGTCGTTTTTGTTATATCAAAAAAAAAAAGCCAAGGGAACGACACTCGCACACATACACACTCACTCTCTCTCTCTCTCTCTCTCTCTCTATTGGGGTTGCCTAGGCGGGTTTATCGGCCAAATCTAAGCAACCCATTTCTCATTTCTATGTCATTTGAAGGGGATTTTCCTATATAGTCCATTTCCTTTCCTATATGTGCTTTAATGCTTTGTGGAAGGTAGTGGGATACTCCGTGTGAAATATGAAGAAATTTTCTTTTCCTTGATTTAGCATTCACGGGCGTTAAATCTGGAGGCTTTGGCCAAATCTAGGGAGACCCTTTTGGTCAGTGACAGAAGAGAGGTTCTCAAACGAGGTGTGTTCATGATGGGTTTTATTCTGGAAATTTTTTTATTATTATTATTATTATTATTTTTTTTTTTCTGTTCTTGCCTTTTGAAATTGTTTTCTGTGTTTTTGCTGATCTCTCTGTCTTTTAGCTGTGTTATTGGCTTAGTTATTGATGTTGTCGCTTTTCAGTTATGTGGGGTTTTGATGTTTGATTGACAGCTCTCCGTGGTCCAATCTTTGTCTACTTGAAAGTATTTTTTTTAAAAAAAAATTAAATCGAAAATCTCTCTTAGGGTTTGATGTTAAGAGTACTGTCAGAAAAAACCACAACTTGTTCTTGGACTGGAGACCCATTATGGTGAGAAGTTTCCATTTTATATCAATTTGTTGCTTTGCATTTTCATGCTTTTCCTTAAGCGATTTGCATTTTCTGTTGTTGTTCCTAGAGGAGTTAAATGTAGTTTTTAGTTAGCAGACATATGTCTTGCTTAATTTCCTTTATAATGATATTTTCTCCTTCTTGAGTATGTATATGATTTCATTTGTGGCTGCATGTTGTTTCAGTTTGTTATTATTTATTTAGTTAATCTTTTATTTGTATGTATGTAATTTCATATGTGATCGATTATTTATCTGAATATGACATTAATTCCTTTTGGTCATGGATATTACCTCAGTATATCTGAAAAATAGGTTCTGTAATGTTGAATTCTCTCTCATTTCACGATATTAGAGACGTGGGGTTTTTATCTCATATACAAGGGGAATCCATAGCTCCAATAGCGTAGTTACAAATCCCTTGTCATTGGAGACCCTGTAACCCCAAAACAGGGAAGGTGGATAGAATTTGGTTTCAAATCCTAGTGCTTTCAGTTTTAAAGTTTTGATATTTTTGTTGGGTGGTATAATTGTTTCTTTTTTGACAATTTAGTCCGAAGGTTGATTCCTCTTTTTATTAACAAACTCATCGATGAATTCATACCGTCTTTCCTTTTTTTTTTTGCAACAGGAAAGTAGGAAACTCAGTTGTGGATTTCTAAATCTGATATGAATTATTTGCTGGATTGTCTTTTTGTTAGCATATTGAATCTGTGTTTTATTTTTTAGTTCCCATGCCTTTTCAATTACTTTACTTTTGATATATTGTTGGATGCTCTTGTTTATGTTGGCCCAAAGCTCCAGGCCTAGGGTTCTATATTTTTTGCGATCTAATGTAAAGGTGATAGTAATCTTGTGATTTGTTTCTTGTTGAGCATCCAAAGTTTCTGATCTCTTTTCCTGTGTAACATAATTTTATTTTAATGTTCTTATGCTCAGGTTATTGGCTTTAACCCCTCTTGGTCATGGAGGGAGAATCATCATGGATCAACCATAGTTTTGATGACATGAAAAGAGAGATTGGAGAGTTTGATTCATTCTCAGAGCTGAATGATGATGGCAATCAAGAAGCTACTGGAGTTTCTCTGGAGTTGATGCTGCCTGATGATCTGTTGGAACGGATCCTAGCCTGTCTTCCCATTGCAAGCATTTTCAGAGCAGGTTGTGTGTGTAAAAGGTGGCATGAGATTGTTAGTTCGAATAAGTTTTTTTGGAACTTTTCGAATGTCTTGTCACAAAAACCATGGTATTTTATGTTTACAAGCTCTGAAGAACCAACTGGTTATGCTTATGATCCCATCCTTCGGAAGTGGTATGGTATTGAACTCCCCCAAATCAGGGCACCCGATTGGTCCATTGCTTCGTCGTGTGGATTGGTTGGCTTCATGGACACTGACAGTAGAAGCGAGCTATATGTCTGCAACCCTATTACCAAATGCTGGAAGAAGCTTGAGGAGCCCCCAGGTTTGAAATTTCCTGATTACAGTGCGCTTGCTATCTCAGTGAACAGGATATCACATGGTTATAATATAACAGTAGTGAAATCTAAGGAAGTCCCTGGAAATTTTTTCCAGTGGGACATCTCAATTCATATTTATGATTCCGAAACAATTATGTGGACAACCTCTTTGACAGAGGTTTTAGCAGGGTGGAGAGGTGGTGATGAAAGTGTGATCTGTGATGGGGTTTTATACTTTCTGATTTATTCAACTGGGAGTGGTGGACCGGAAAATCGTCATGGCCTAATTGCATATAATCTTTCCAGCCGTTCTTCCCATGGTTTGTTGAAAAGGAGTTTTATTCCAGTACCTTGCCCTCTTACATGCGGCCGTCTAATGAGCCTAAAGGGGAAGCTGGTGATGGTTGGAGGAATTGGGAAACAAGATAGGGCTGACATTATTAAGGGGATTGGCATCTGGGTTCTAAATGGGAGGGAGTGGCAAGAGATTGCACGTATGCCTCATAAGTTTTTCCAAGGATTTGGGGAATTTGATGATGTTTTTGCTAGCAGTGGTACTGATGATCTCATATACATCCAGAGCTATGGAGCTCCAGCACTTCTTATCTATGATATGAACCAGAAGCAATGGAAATGGTCACAAAAGTGCCCTGTGACAAAGAGGTTCCCACTTCAGCTCTTTACTGGTTTTTGCTTTGAACCCAGGCTTGAAATTGCTCCCTAATTTGTTTCACTCTAGGTTTATGTGGTGTTATTCATGAATGTCTTAGATTCCCATGGTTTTCTTTTGTTTTCATTTGCCTTTATATTCAGTTATTATGAAATTTGTATTCGGAAAAGTTATACACAATGTAAATGCAGATAAAACTGCTTATTCATGATTATGGGGAATATCATTCTTTGCATTCAGAAACACCGCATGGGTTAATACGAGTTTTAGACTCCTTACTGGTATGGTTCTGTGTACGTGACTTCCTATAAGTAAGTTTAAGAACCATTGCTACCACTTTTTCCTTCAGGGTTCCCTTTCTGTTTAATGCTTTAACAAATGTACAGAACTGAACTTCACGTTTGATTGTTAAACAATGGCTTTATCCCCTCATTCAGTTGCATGTCTAAGTCCAAATGTTTGTCTTTTACATATCCCATATCTGATAGTCCTAGGGCTGGGGATCTCCTTCCATCCCCAAGGGAAAATTTGGGGATGGGGGTTCTCTTCTTCTTTTTCAGATTTGGTAATTCTTCCATCCCCAGGTCAAAATCTTGAGATTGGGACCTTTTTTTATTCCCTCTTTCCCAGACACGGGATTTCCTGCAATCCCAAGTTACAAATTTTGAGATGGTCTCCCATGCCAAGTGACTTCATAACTATTTTTCAAGACTTTTTTTTTTTTGATAAGTAATAAAAAGTTTTATTAAAAAGCGTAAAGGCGTTCCGGAGTACACTAGGAGTATACAACAGGATCACCTAATTAGAAGGGAAAAATCGAGCAAGAAAATCATCATAACTAAACGACACCGGAAAGACATGCGCAATGGATCAAAGATACAAAGTATGAAAGCAAGAAGCTAAGATGTCTTCTAATGTCTCCTCAAAGCACCTATTATTTCTTTCCCTCCATAAACACCAAAAGAAGCAAGTAGGCACCTTCAGATCCATCTTCCAATGTCTCCTCAAAATCCTCAAATCCATAAAAACCGCTGCACTCTCCCTCCTCCTCGAAGACCACCAACAGGCGAGTATATCCGAAACCCGTCTCAGCATCACCCAAAACAACCCAAACCGACCAAAAAAGGCACACAACAAAGCATAAGCAACCTCACAATGCTAGACTGGTTGCCAAGTTAGGAATAATATGTGCCGGCAAAACCCCTAACATAGTTTGTACTTGTTAGCTGTCTAGACAGTGAGAGATCACCAAGTGGCATATGCCATTGTTCTAAGAATCCACTTGCTGGTGCTAATTTTTTTTTTTTTTTAAAGTACTGTAACAAACAACAAAGCTAGATACTCATAGGTATATATGTCTTTTAAAATGGCATATATATATATATATATATATATATATATATATATATATATATATTGTAAAGTAGTTTTTGTTCCAGAACTAGGAATGGCAACTCGTAAGATTGAATTATTAATATAAGATTATATAAGTTAGTTTTAATCCGATTTATTTAATTAAATAAGCCATATTTGTTCCATTCACACGGAATTAGGAGTGGCAACTTGTAAGATTGAGTTATTAATATAAGATTATATAAGTTACTTTTAATCTGACTTATTTAATTAAACGAGTCATATTCTTTAATCATAATCTATTAATTTTATGTTGAATTTGTAATTTTATCCCTAGCATAACTAGGGCAAGATATGCAATTTGTTCACCCATTTTAAATATTATTAATACCCTTTCAAGAAAGGAGAGCTTTTGGGAGTTGGTGGAGGGAGAAGTGTAAGATGGATTTCCCTTGGTTAACAATATTCCATTTTTACTTGGCATCTTAAAGTTGAATTGCCATTTTCTGTAACTAGAAAGGCTCAAACGAATGGCCGACCTCAAACCCCTATTGGTAGCTTCCAAGGCACTGGTAAAGTTAGTCTAGCAGGAGGTTTACAGCTCAGAAAGTGACCCAAGCTGCTGCTACTGGTTTTCTAGACAAACGGATGATTGTCTTAAATTGACAGCGGCTATTCAATACTCAATAATTCTTCTGTGTTTATTTATTTTGCAAGTTTTATCTTCTCAAACATTAATTAAAAAGTTGGAAGTCTAGAATCGTATCTCCAAGAAAGTGACCTCTTATGAACAAAAAGAATTTTAAAAATAAAATAAACAAATAAAAAGTAAAGAAGAAGATCATAGGCTAATAATACTTGCCAGTTGTATATGGAGTTTTGGAGTTACTTAAGTACCATTTTGTAAATCTATAGTGATTTCAACAGCCCATCAAAGTTGACCATCTTGTATTATTCTCTCTCTTTTTTTCTTTTTTCTTTTTTTTCTTTTTTTTTTTTAAAAAGAAAAAAATTATCTAAGATGGTTAAATAGTTATTTAAAACTATTTTTTTTTTTTAAGGGTTGATGCTCTTTTGTCACCATGAGCATCCATCCTAGTGCCTTATTCTATTTCTGTCTATAAATAGTTATTTAAAACTTACTTTATTTATTTTAGTTATTGGCTTTTCAAATGCACTCTTTGTTTGATTATTTGTTTTTCTTTTTTATATATTATTTTTGAAAAAGTACATTTATCCCTTCAAAACTACATTAATTCTCAAAGCCATGAATATCTTTCTACTGCAGTCCCCCGATTATCCTTCTATCGCTCACGCACCCACATGTGAGTAATGAGTATCATGCACTGGCCAGAGTGTCTCCAATGTCTTGCATCGGCCCTTCCATTGATGTTGCTACTGCTTGTTGGGACTTTTTTTTTGCTTTTTTGTTTTTTCTTTTGTAAACTTGTTTTGTTGTATTTGTATTTTTGTTTATCGCTGTATTTACTGTTTTGTTCCTTAGGTTTTGTGGGTTTTAGTCTTCTTGTTCCATTGTGGTTTATTCTTAAAGTGGAGGCTCGTAGTACCGGAGATAATACTCCCTCTTCATCTGTTCCTGTTTGACGGTGTCCTTCTTGCTTCGACTTCCTTCCGAGGGTTGTTGTAGTTCGATAGCATGAGTTTAAATAGATTTGCTCTTATCTGTGACCATTTTGCATTAATAACCCTTTTATGTGGTCTTTCAAAGATGATCAGATCACTTATTTGATCAATTTCCTACTTTTTAATTGTATTCTTGCATTGTTATTGTTTTGGGTTTGTTGTTGAGACTCACTCTCTTTTTAGTGTTTGATCATTTTGTAACCATTTCCCAATTTGATTAGAAAAAGGAAAAAAGGGATTCAACGGGATGTGTCTGCACAAGAGGGAAGGAGGGGGAATTCGGACAATGGATGAACCAATTTTGTTGGGCTTTCAATTCAAATATTCAAAACTCTTATCCTAGCTTAGTAAAATAACAAGCTGTTTGAATCCGGTCCAATAGATCAGGAAGATTAGGTTAATGAATTTCATTTAAGTAAATCCTTAGCCTCAACTCAAGGGAGGTATGAAGCGATGAAATTTTTGCTTAGCATTTGTAGAGGCCTGGCCCATTAAGCAAAATATTCAAAACTATATTTGCCCCGTTTAGACAGTGCATTAACATAACTCATTCTTGGATTCAATGGATTGAAATGCCCATCCTAGCCTATTGCCTGATTTGGGCCCCCAATAATTATGGAAGACCTTAATAAATACACAGATTTTGAATTATAGTTTCCCTAAACATTTGTGTCATATAATATCAATCAATTATGTAAAAACAATGTCAAAGTGGACGCAAAGGCTTTCAAATTATTTTCACTGAAAATCTGAACTATCTTTTAACAAAGAAAAGAATTAGTATTCAACCATGTACATTTAAGATGGTTGAACACACGTACCATACTCACAGATTCTCAAGATGATCTCCACCGTTCATCAGCAAATGAGAATCAAAACGAATCAGGACCGTCGTTTACCTTTCCATGTCCTGGGACCCACCCAAGACACCCTGTTTCATCCGACGGGCTAAAATCAAATTTCCTATGCATCAACAAGCCGCACAGCAATCCAGCACCGTCCGATGCACGCAAACCCTTCGTTCCCGCCAATTCTCTAACCCCATTCCAGTCTTTCAGCACAGTTGATGCCGACGACGAGGACGACGTCGAAGACTCACCACCGTCCGAAATATCCCCCGACTCTGCACAAGAATTCTCGCAAGACGCGACGGAAAGTCCATCGCCGTAAGCCCACGACTCTCTCCGGCGCCGGCGCCGCTCGGACTCTCCCACTTGCTCGCGGTATCCGATGGCGGACCTTCCGTCCAATGCTGGGAAATCGGAGCCGACGAACGCCGCTGCTGCGATGTTCAAGACACCTTGGAATCTTCCGGAGGGGCGGCGGATCTGGACGGCGGTGAAGGCTGGGATCCTCGAGCCGGATCGGACGGCGGGCGGGAAGTTGCCGGTAAGGAATCGGACGGTACCGATCCGATGGTGGCGGAGGCAACCGACGGCGTAGATCTCGATGGAGACGGCTGAGGTCTCACTGGAGAGGAACTCCGGGCTGACTTTGAAGAAGAACCTGTCGTTCCAGGTCGGGTTCTCGCCGCCGATCCGGTCGGTTCGGGTCCTGACCTTGTGGCTAGGGTCTACCCAGACGAGTGCGTAGGTTTGCATTCGGCGTAGATTGGCGGAGGGGGGTTTGAGATTCTGCGCTGAGATCAAGTTGATCTCCAAGGCAAGCATGGGCTCTCTCTCTCGCCCCGAAACCCTATCTGCTCTCCTCATTGTTCCGGCAGAATCCACAGCTGTGAATCGATAAAGAAAGACTAGAGATAGTCCCGATCCGATCAAGAAAGAAGAACCAAAAACGGTTCTTGATCGGATTCAAGAAACGAAGTCGCTGTGTAACATGACGCGGAGAGGGAGAAAGATAAGAGTTTACAAAAGAGTGTACGCTCAAGAGATTTCAAGAAGGTGAGTGAGTCACGCAGTGGCGCGTGGACTGTGAATTAACATCTTTCCCCTTAACATATATATGGCTTGTACACTTTAGAAATTGGAATTGATGGTAACTAATTTTCTTATTATTTAAAAAATTGTAATTGATCCCTTAAACTATTAGCCCTTGCGGTTTAGCACGTAACTCAAAATAATAATAATAACCATGTTAGATTATAAAAAAAAATCATCATCCAGAGTCCAGAGACTCACGATAATTTCACATATCAGACCGAAGTTATAATGAACATTTTACACATTTGCTATTGAAGTTATCAAGAAATTCAAATCGACCGAGATTCTATCGACCAGGACACCAAGTGAAATAGGTTAATAGTTTAGAGAGTCGATTGTAATTTTTTTAAAGCTTGAAGAGAGGACATTACAAATTTAGATGGAGTAAATGTAGTTTCCCTTATAACATTAAACAAATAAAAATAGATACAGAAGGAGGGAATGGAAGCTCCAACGATCACCCAGTACAATACAGTACATTAAAAAATTGACTCGGTCCAATAACTCGTTGGCTCACATATATATATAGCAGTATTTGAAGCAGTCATAAGAATGGACAACTTGGTGAGACGCCTGTAGCAACAACAAAGAGACGTGGAAATCACAATGGGAGCTACAAAAGTGCATTAGCTTATAGAAAGGCAAAGGAGGGAGACGAGAAGGGGCGTACGTATATAGCTCATTCGTTGATTTTCAGTTAACATATTTTGACTCTTACACTTTTGGATGACGTGACTGAGTTTTAAAATCCATGTTAAATCAAAATTTTAATACTTATCTATCTTAAATTTAATAGTCATTTTAAAATTCAATTAAAGAGTATAAGAGTGAAATAGAGAGCGAGTGCAGGAGAGTTACTTGAGTAATGTTAGAAGTCTCTTTCTCGTGTTACTCTTGCATGTATTCTTTCAAGGATGATGTAGTTCATTGTTAGGAAAATTGATAATTAATTGGCAACCAATTTCTCATCAGCTCTTTGTGCGAAAGACAAGTTTGCCTACGTTCACAAGGCGTGATCCAGTTTCCTTCTTTACTATTGAGAAATATTGAGTACAATAGTACAAGCCTGAACCGCTCAAGTTTAATATTTCAAACTTAAACCCTTAATCCTTTATACATCCCACTCAACTGTCCCTCTCAAATACCCGGTAAAGAAAAACTCTCTACACTTTATAAATGCCACAAAGTGTTCTCACCAATTTGGATTTTTCAGATCCCCAAGGACTGCATGTCCTTTTATAGAGGCTTAATCACGAAAAAAGAGGAGAAACAATTATAATCCAATTACTGCTGGAAAACGAAACCATCATGGATACAAAGTTTTTTCTATGATGAAGATAAGCATTGCAGCCCCATATTTATCCACACACATTTTCTCTAAAAATCCAATTCTAAGTTGTTCTTGGACTCCTTTTAAAACTAACCTTATCCTCTTATAAATAAATATGACTTAAACCCACAAACTTGAATATTGATATTTTTCAGCAATTATCTTCGCACTTGTTGACAATTTGAGCCATTATCAACATTCATGATTGAGCGTTATTAAATTTTGATTAAATTGTAATTTTAAAAGTCACTTTATTTTTGGAAGAACACAAAAATAATACAAGAAAAACTTATAAAATTACTCGTACTAACTTAGTGTCACCTAATGATAAGTAGAAAATCGATGCACACCAAACTCCACCTCTAGATATGGCCTTATTATAACAAAAAATAATTTTATACTCAAATTGTAAGCAATTAAAAACTGAACTATGAGTTTAATGCCCATTAATAGAACTGAATTAGCATATGATCATGACACTAGCTAGCTACTTAAAGCCTTCAACCCTAAAAACTATTTAGTGAAACAGGAAATAGAGGAGGTCGGAAGACAACAAAACAATCAATGGCGTTAATTTGCTTAATTAGTATTACCATGAGCGTAGGCATCGTTCACAAATTAAAAGAAAGACAAAAAAGAAGTTTATTGTACGTACGTACATGCAAGAAACAAGATTATGGGCTGCTATCACCGGCGCTTAAGCACAAGAAGGAGTACCGATGTTTCTTGCGCTTATTGGCGCTCCTACTCCCACTTTGATATCCCATGAATTCATCATATTCCATTGCCATATTCGGCCACGTAGAATCCCCAACGCATGAGATGTATTCCTTAACACCCAACTCCACCTCCAACATTCCCTTAATTTTGCAGCCCTTGTACACATTAACCCAAGTCGATGCCCCATCATCATCATCGTCGTCGTCGTCATCATCATCATCAGTAGTAGTATCCTTGTTGGTGTCATACATGTTATCATACCTCGGATCCTCATCATCGTCCGAGGAGCTGTTGTGATCAGTATCGTATTCGCACGCTTCTTCATCTCTTTTCCCTTCAATCTCGGCGCGCTTAAATAGTGACTTTAGGTCGCACTCGGCTGTCCCTATCAGCGAGTCTCGAAGCAACCTACGTGCCCGGAAAACCTCGAACCTGCACACACAAGAGTTGTCGGAGATTGAAAAAACAAACTTGTCATCCCATACGGGTGTTGACCCTCCGGTGGAATTAACCTTTGTTTGGAGCTTCGTTTCTGGGCGGATATATGCATTCGCATAGGTCTTTACATTGCTCTTAGTCTTCAGACGAGCAGATTTAATCCTGACTTCCAAAAGTCTGAATTTTCCGCTCATGGAATTGGAAATTGCCATGGAAAATCCTTAGGAAATTAAGGAAAAGGCAGCAGATTTAATAAGTTTAATAGAAGTACTCCACCGGTTTCGATCGAGTTTCAATATCGATAGAAGGTTTTGCAATAAATACTTTGATTGGTGCATAGGGAAAAAAAATACATCCTTGTGTCCTGGTTCTAGTTGGACTCGAAGAAGTTTTATTTTTTATTATTTTTTTTTTAAAAAAAGGGTATGTAGGGGGTTGGGTTTCTCTCACTCCATGTGGAATCTTGTACACCATTTGAGGTAAAACGTGCAGATAGGAGGGTCCTACAGTACCAATGTATGTGCCCTACAGTGAACGACTAAATTGAGTATAAAATTTATGTTGAAATTTATTGGAACAGGATGGAAATGACTCTCAAGGCGAAATACAGTAATTGTAAGAAGACCCACAATGGAGAAGGCTAAATCATCTATGGAAAATGTTTCAATAATCAATCTTGAGGATAAGATTGTTTTAATTCAGGGCAGAGGAATGATGGGATATATTCTCGAATAATCCCATGATTTGCTTCCTGATTCCTCTTGATTTTGTTTGGTTTCTATATTGGGCTTGTTTTGCCCCTATAAATAAGCTCTATTTGTAGAGGCCCAACCCTTGCAAACGATTTTAGTTTGATAAGAACTTACGCTTCTTACTAGTCTATCCTGTGATCCAGTTTCTATTTTCTAATCTCTATTTTTATTTTTATTTTCCCATAAATCCTATCCAAGACTTTCTGAAATCATCTGCTGTTATGTTTACTCTTACTGTACACAATGGGATCAGCTAGATAAAAGCCATAACAAAGGTAACTTTTTTCCGGTGTATAAAGGTAAGTGTTATTAGTTCTAAATGCAAATTTGCCATAAGCAGAAGGCGTTTCAAATTGTCTAATTTAGTAAAATATAATAAACAAGATTATCTCTTTGGCAAGTATAGTGCAAGAGCAGAGTTAAATATCATAAAACCAACAAATTATGATGGGAAAATATGATACACCACTAACAAATATAAAAACATGACAGGTTTAGGATACAATATAACTCAACCATGCACAATTGGTTTACATTGCAACACCAACACCCCTCTCCTTCAGGGGTTTATTTACAGGTTTGACACAAGATCTAGATGGTCCGTACTGTCTTGCCCTCAGTTTTTTCCTCCTAGACAACTTTTTCTCCAAGTCTTTCACTCTTGCATTCAGGTTGGATATAACAGTCAGCTGCTCTTTTCCTGCTTCCATCAACCTCTCCATTATCTCCTTCAATTTCTCATTCTCTTCAACAAGCCTTTTATCACTTCCCAAACCTAAGTCGTGTTCATCAACACATACCTTTTCCACTTCAACCTTCTCCACATGCAGTGGAGCCTCATCCTCCTTGACAGTTTCAGATCCATTAGTCTGGTCAATCTCAACTTCATCCTGGCTTTCTTCTCCTGCCTCTGGTGCCGCTTTATTCTCCTCTCTGATTGCCACAGGCTGCTCGTCATGATCATCTCTATTTTCAAAATTTGGCACTTCTGTCTCTGTAGTAACCCCTGTATCTGCCAGTACAGGGGAGCAAGTATAGTTAACATCATTTACTCCTCCAAATAAATCTCCAGGCACTTCACCGCGGCCTTCTGTCTCAACTACTGAGATGATAGGCTGGGGTTCTGCCGACTCAGAGACAACCAAGCACTCTGACGGTGGCTCCACTGCTACTTCAAGAGTTGAATCTGGAGATTCAACAATAATCTGCTCCTCCTGAGGGACTTCGAGTGCCTGCTGCTCAAATTGAGTTACAACTTGAGTTTCATCATTTGGTGAAGTCACATTAAGTGCCACATCGCATTTCCTCCCTCCATCAACTTCAACTTGTTCATGCTTCTTAAAATCGGAAACTGCAGGGCCTTCTTCAATTACTCTCTCTGGTAATTCTTCTAACTGATCAGCCTCTGGTCCTTCATTAGTTGTCATCAGATCATCAACTTTGGCAGACAAAGCGACATCACTAGACACATTGGATTCCACTCCACTCTCTTGGACTTCATTAGTCACCAATCTGACTTGTTCATCCTTCTCAGACTCAAAAACAGGAGGCTTCGCATCAGTTACACCGTGCAGCAGCTCTTCCATCTCCTGTACAGGAATACCATGAAAGGGACAATCAACATCAGATGATGTTCTCATAATCCGTCCCTCAGATTTAAACTGGTCTTCTCCAAACAAAGGAAGTTCAGTGGAATGTTCAAGCTCAGAATATAGGGTATTCTCCTTTTCTATATTTTTCGGCTCCACTTGACTAATATCAAGCTCAACATTAACCACCTCATCAATTTGCTCCATATTTTTCTGTAGCCCAGCCTCTTTGGGTAGGACACCACTTGCCACCGGTAGACTTCTATTTTCAACTTCAGATTTCTCATTCCCCTCCTTGTTGGCAAATGGAGACCCCAAATTTTTCTCCATTTGGGAGCAGGACAAAGTGGTCGTGTCAAGAAGCAAACTTTCATGTGACTCCATCAATTCTTGATTACTATTGCAGTTTTTATCAAAAGTGCTTTCCCCAGGTTCTGCTGCTGCATCTGTTCCCTCCTCTTGCATGCAAGAACCACTGTGGGTCTCAACAGGATGCTGTTCCATATGCTCCGAGGTCGATGCCTCCTCGATAGCTTCTTCAGACAACTTAATCATCAGAGAATCCAGCTTCTCATGTAGGGTTACAAGCTCCTTCGCCAAGGATTTTCTAATATCTCTAACGGTTGGGTGCAAGCCCTGATCACATGGTAAGAAACAAGTAAGTACAACATAAAATTCAATATTCAGAAACAATGGCCATTTTCCCTGCTCTTCTTTTTTTTTTTTGGGCAACAAGTATTTCAGGAACAGGACACTAATAAACAAGACAAATAGCCTAGCAAAAACAGAAACAAAAACATGATCGTTGTTCTTAATTTCATTTATGATGTAACAAGGTACAAGAAAAAAAGAAGAAGTAAGGATTTAAAAATACAAACCTGAATTGTATCCAGTTTTAGCAGAAGCCGCATTATGGTTTCTCCAATTACTGCAATTTGCTTGTTGTCTATTTGGAGATCAGAAGACGACTCTAGAATTTGAATACGATTTCGAACATCAAGCATCTGATGACGAACTTCAGCTATTTGCTTCAGTTTCTTCAATGGCTCCCGTTTCCTCACCTCATAACCATGGTAGGCAGACTGAATACGCATGGCAGCTTCTTCATCAGGCAGGGTCTTTTTCTCAAGTTTACCTTCATCGCCAGCTAACTTAGCAGAATCGTTCACTTTCTTTGCTTCATTTGGTTCCTCAGTTGTGATATCTCCTGCCCTACTCACTCCTTTATCCTCTTGAATCTTACATTCTTCACCATGTTTTCCAGTTTCCTCTACAGTTGGCTTCACTGATACCTCCTCTTGAGAACCCTTTGGCAAGTTAACAGGAATCTGAGTTTGAGACTGGCCTCCCTGCTCTCCATCATTGTCTTTACTGGTTTTCCCTTCCATCATCTCAATAACCTTCTCCTTTCTGTATGTCTCCATCTCCTTGCCGCTGTTTAAAATACTATTCTGAGATCTTGAATCTTGATGAGGGTTCTCATTCAAGGCTGATGACGTGGTGGCCCTGAAAGCGTCATTTGAATGTCCTTTGAGATGAGGAGGACTAAGAGATTGCAAATTGCCATATCCATTTTTCTTCCTTGGCAAAGGATCAACTCTCAAACAAACAGGAGATAACTTGGGCGTCTTTGGTGGGGATGAGTATTGCCTTTTACTGCTGGTACCAGAAGCCTTGTCCGTTGTATTAACAGATCTTCCTCTGCTATGAGTTTCCTCAGAACTTTCCTCCTTATGCGATTCCATTTTCTTCACTGGAATATTTTTCTGATTAGTAGTTTTTTCCTCCACTGGAATGCTTTTCTGATTGGCAATTTTTTCCTCCATAGTCGGTGAACCACCCTGGTTCTCAAATTTCTTTTCATTTGCTTTAGGTGAATTTGTGAAATCATCACTTTGAGGAGGATTTACCGCGATGGAGTTATAAATATAAGGTGGCTCTTTGGCAGATTCTGGCTTAGGATCCATCTCCTTCGTGTCCTCCTTTCCAGCTTCCTCCTGCTTATCATGGTTTGGCATCCAGATAATGGGAAATGGGAATTGCCTCATCTTGTCCTCATTTTGCTGATTCTGAGTTCTCTTCCCATCTCCACCCTGCATCAAAGAATCATTTTTGTTCATGTCGAAAGGGACCAATCCATTCCAGACTCTTGGCTCACATTCATTAGATTTCAAACTCTCAGGAGGCTTCACTGCACACAGAACCTTGTCGGCCTCTACAGCCTTTGATTCGCATGGCTCTCCATCCTCCTCGTTATTCATGTACTCTTGCGGAATCCACACAATTGGATATGGATATTTTTTCATCTGAACAGGAACCACAGAATTACTCCCTTTCCTTTCGACATCTGGCTCCTTCTCCTGGATCTTCACACCTTTATCTTCCTTCTGGTTGTGAGTGTGATTAGGACAACCACAGCAATGATAGTTTCTGGGCATATTCTTGTCATACTCGTATCTAGGCAGATCCATCGAGTAGTGCGGAGGAGGTACATCATGAACAGGGTGGTACGCTTCATGATATGCAGGATCACCCCCACAACAATGCATTGGTGACAATGGTGGAATATGTGGATAAGGAGGTCTAAAATTATAATAACCAGGGAAGCTGTTATGATTACAGCAGGAATTCCACGGCATTGGGTAATTATAGTTGCGACCACAAGGCCAAGATTCATATGCAAGATAAGGCTTGGTGGGATCAATCCTCATATGAGGTGGAACCACTTCGAAGCCTGGATGATAGTAAGTGAAAGGCATTTGGGTTTTCTGGTGGGGGTACGAGTCCATGCATCTGTAAACAGGTATCATTTTCCCCAGATTCTTAAAGGTAGAATCACTTTGAAGCGCTGGGAAAAAGTTGTAATCCCTTGCTCAGTAAACTACCAAGGGTTCTGGCGGTTTATAACAAAAAGCGAACACAAGATCTGATGGGCAAAGAGAGGACAACTTAGTCCAGAATCACAGAAGTGATTGAAAGGGAAAATCAACGGAAACCAAAAGATTTAGCACCGAAGAAAAATCACATGGACGGAAGAATGACCATATTGTCCATTGTTACTAACAATTAGAACGAAAGGAGGAAGAATTTCATGAAGAAAGCTACTTTTTATGCAAGAAATAATCTCCAGCAGTACATACAGCTACATGAGCAATCCAAAACCAAAACTACTTAAAAGATTTAGCACCGAAGAAAAATCACATGGACGGAAGAATGACCATATTGTCCATTGTTACTAACAATTAGAACGAAAGGAGGAAGAATTTCATGAAGAAAGCTACTTTTTATGCAAGAAATAATCTCCAGCAGTACATACAGCTACATGAGCAATCCAAAACCAAAACTACTTAATTCAAAGCACAAGAAGAAAAAAATCTCCATATGCTATCAACTGGTTTAATAAGATTCAATGACTATATAACAATTACTTGTCAAAAATCTGGTGAACATATTCAAAGAAAATTACAAAGGTACCATATATACACCATCCACATAGACCAAAAAGCAAAAACTCAAAAAGTTTTCAAAGAAATAGTCCTAAAAATGCACGTAGAAGAGGGAATTTAACCATACTATAAAACTGATAAGAGCTGAAAGATTATGCCATTAGTAAATTGCATGTCACACAAATATTTTGAATTTACACTTTTGGTCGTCCAATTTTCATTACTGTTTCACGGCGCCACTCTTTCAGCATGAATAGGGATGAAAACATACAGTTAAAACAATGATAAAAGTTGAAGGACAGAGTTGTAACAACTGAATAAACACGACCAAATAGAAACATCAGAGAAAAACATGTAAGCTCCCAAGTTCTAAACTCTTATCTTGCTTTACCACATAGAATTGAACCAGAGAGTTGGCAGAAACCAATTGACGTTCGAAATAATATACAAAAGAAAAGACTCAGAACTACTCGGTGTCGTGTCAATTTCCAAATCCATTTCCATTTCATCTTACTTTCCCACATTCCCATACCCAACAAACAGAGCACTACTTCAAAACGGCCAATATAAGGTAGAAAATTTAAATTTCATACATTTTCCCAACAAACAAACAGAGCATTCTAACATCCACTGCCTGAATTTCGCTACCCTTCCTACTCTCTCATCAGCAACCAAACAGAACATACTTCATAAGAGAAGAGAAATCAATGACTTACGTTCTCTTTCCTCGACGGAAAGAAGAGAAAACGCAGGAGCACCACCACAACGGTTCCCCACAATCCGAATGACTCGGTTATCGGCGCGAAATCCGTCCACCAACCCAGCAAACTGCGATTCAGATTCTTGTAGCTCTCTGTCTCTCTTACTCGCGATCAGTACTTTGTTTTCTCCGAGATTAGAGTGACCTGGACAATAGCCTTTTATACTAATTACGGCACAGAAGGAGAAAGAGAAAGATCTTTCCTCTTCCAGATCTTTCGCGCGTCTCCATCCGGCGAACTGTCTAGAGTCTCTGGACCTTTCTTGCCACGTGTGTGTACTTTAATAATGTCACAAAAAGGTTCGGAAAGTCACCAAAGTTAGGAGTAGTCCATTGCGTGGCAGTCTATATGTGGGCTATTGCATGGGAGTGCAAGGGTTGTAGAAAAGCTTGATTGCAGGGGAATCTAATTTAGGCCCATCCCACATAGATTAATTTGGGTCTACGACCCATCGTGGGCCTTGACCATCAAGTTAGCCTGCCGGTTTCTCTCGAATCAGTGGCTGTAGTCCACGGTCCTCTTCGGCCCAATCTTTGGAAATTTTTGTGGAAGATTCACCTGCATGAGCGGCTGAAGATATCCTCTCTTCTAAGGTGTGGCTCTCTGAAATGCTCTCCTCTCATCTCCCCCAACCTGTCTGCTCCCTTTGCTAAGGAGATGATGAATCTTTGGAATGCATCAATTTCATTAGAAGCAATCATATATAAGAGTAATGTTATAGATTACATTTTTATCTTTCAATTATTTTATAATACGGTTGAACTTCGTGGTTTAAGTAGCTAACAATCATTTGGTATATTCAGCAAAGAGATAAGAAATATTTCTTAGGGCATGCTTGGTATGCGGAATAGAACCCTCTAATGAAATTACTATTCCATCATTTGCTTAGTGTTTTTTTTTTAAGGTAAAGTCCACTTAACCCTCTCAAACTGCTACTTCAATGACAATCTACCCCTCGAACTATCAATTGCGACAATTTACCTCATAAACTACCAAAACAATGACAATGTACTCCTAAATGCTAGCAAACTGACGAAATTACCCCTATAGAATTTTCAATAAGATAAAAATACCCTTAAAATTTTGACAAAAAAAAAAAATTAGTATTTTAGTATTTATTTTAGTAAGGGTAATTTTGTCATTTTGTTAAAATTGGGGGTAAATTGTCATTGTTTTGGTAGTTTGGAGAATAAATTGTTGCAATTGAAAGTTTGGGGTATAGATTGTCATTGGGGTGGTAATTTGAGAGGGTAAAATGGACTTTACCATTTTTTTTAATTAAAAAACAAAAACAAAAACAAAATTGCCTTAAAAAAATGTAAATTTGAATTGTATTATAATGATGTTTTAAAATATTTTATTAAAATATGATTCCATTCACATCGTATTGCATTGTACCAAACAAATTAATAGAAATAATAACGACATAAATAATTATTTCATTTCAATTTCTTTTATTCTTCTTATAGCTAATATCTTTCTCAATAGAATAGTCATTTTGCGCACTTTGCTTATTTTATACGTTTCCTTAAATGTTACGGTGATAAGGTGATCACTAAATGCACAATCAGTTTGGGTTTGTCTTGACGTATTGCATCCGGCAATAAAGACTTTTTTCCACACGGCAGCCACCTTCCAAATTCTAGGTACTTGGAGCGCGGAGGAATAGAAAATCTAGACAGTTGAGCCCATAGGGTCTTAACTCTTAAGTTTGCTTCTTTTTCAACTACTTTAATGTGGTTTTTTGACTATTGAATATAGTTCACATTAACTTTCCCTACATGAACTTCAAGTCTTCAACGTATACAGCAAGAAAAATCAACGCGAAAGTTCGGCCATTTTGCGGGAATCTTCTGCCACAAAACGTATTGACTGGGGCTTAATTAAGTAGTATTTTGGTCTTTCCCACATATGCCTATAAATAGATCCTCCTTCACCATTGATTCTCAGGCCAAGCAGCAACTAATTAAGCAAAGCGCAGTAATGGCTCGGCAACTACAAAACCCATTAGCCTTGTTCTACCTTTTACTCGTTGTCCTGATCAATGGCTCCCAAGCGGGCGTAATCACGGTGTACTGGGGCCAGGATGGAAATGAGGGCAGCTTGGCTGATGCTTGCGCCACAGGCAATTATGGCATTGTGAACATAGCTTTCCTATCCACGTTTGGCAATGGTCAAACCCCCTTGATCAACCTTGCCGGCCATTGTGATCCAACCAGTAATGGGTGCACCGGTTTAAGCAACGACATCAAAGCTTGCCAAAACCAGGGTATCAAAGTCATTCTTTCTATTGGAGGCGGTGCTGGTAGCTATAGCCTTTCCTCGGCTGACGACGCCAGGCAAGTATTAATGCTTAATGTCATTGTAATTTTGTTGACGTTCTACTTCGATCTTATTTTTAAAATGACATTATATTTCAAAGAGGCTTATTACACAATCAACTCTTTCTGAAAATTCAATAGGTCAATCATTAGATTTATGTACTCATGTGGATTTTACAAAAATTTAATGATAAATTCATCTATTCACTACATGGGGATGGTTGAAAGATGGTCCAAAGAATGAATTTTATTATTTCTCTATTTCAAATATGAAATTCCAAAAAGTTTCGGTTTATCTGTCTTTCTTTTCATTTTTAAAGTATATATAGTACACATATTTTAATGGTTTGTCACTGAGTGAAAGCTAAGGGATAGTGTTTATGGATCGTATGCAAAATAGTTATAAGATAATAATGTGTTCTAGCATTACTTTATATATATATATATATATATATACATGCTTTTCGTGTTCGTGTGTTAAGTAATTTGGATCGTTGTCGACAAATGAGTATAAGACTATTAAATCAACCATAATCCGGCCAATTTAATTAAACGGTTCAGACTCCTCAACCATAATCTACTAATTTCATGTTTGGTTCGTATCTGATTCACGGATTATTTGAAAAATTGTCATCCGTTATGTCTTGTGTCGGATTCAAATTATGTCGAAACATGTGTATAAGACTATATATACAAGTCAATCATAACCTGACCTATTTTGATTATACAAATAAGACTTCTTAACCTCAAACTACTAATTTTACGTTAGATTTGTGGGTCGTACGTGGCTCGTGAGTGAAGGCTAGGGGATTAACAGTGTTCATTGATAATGTGCAGGAGTGTTGCAAACTACTTGTGGAACAATTTTCTTGGGGGCCAATCAGACTCTCGTCCATTAGGTGATGCAGTCCTAGATGGCATTGACTTTGACATTGAGGGAGGCACGAGCCAGCACTGGGACGAGCTCGCAAAGGCCCTATCAGAGTTTAGCCAACAGAAGAAGGTCTACTTAACGGCGGCTCCACAATGTCCTTTCCCAGACGCTTGGCTAGGAGCTGCAATAAACACAGGCCTATTTGACTACGTTTGGATCCAATTTTACAACAATGCCCCGTGTGAATATTCTGGCAATGCCGACAACCTTAAGAGCTATTGGAACAATCAATGGAGCACAATTCAAGCTGGTCAAATATTTTTGGGGCTACCTGCAGCCCCAGCGGCAGCTGGGAGTGGCTACATCCCGTCCGACGTGCTTATCAATGATGTGTTACCTTCTATTAAGAGTTCTTCGAAATACGGGGGTGTTATGCTTTGGTCGAGGAGTTTTGACAATGGCTATAGCTCAGCTATTAAGTCTAATGTTTAAACTACTTTGCTAGCTAGCTCCTAATTACTAAACAGTTTCATTTTACATGTTTCACTTTATATATGAGATGTAATAATAAAACAAAGCATATCTACGTAATAAAACATGGAGCAGAAAGATTAGCCGGTTAGCCGGTTTTTATCTATAATTTGTTCGATTTATATATATATATATTTTACCACATTGTGAGTTAGTGCTTGGGAAGAAAACAAATAGGAGCAAAAGAAATTAATGAATATGAATGCTTCTCAGTTAGCCAATATGGAAAATATAAATTTTCCCAAAAAATTAGAAGCATAGTATTGAGAATGGCAAAATGGCAACATGCATGTACTATTTCGTATTGCACAAAATTAACTACGCTCAAAGTTGTTATCGCAGAAATGTTTACCCAAAACTCAGAAGGGAAGAGGAAGAAGAGAAAAATGTAATTTTTTTGTTACGACCCAAAACGCACTACTTGTCACATCTATATCATATTCCAAAAAAAATTAATCAAAGTTACAATTTAAATTCTATAAAATTACTTATAATACTCGAAGCACGTCTAAATTACAGTCGTTCTGCTTAAAGTTCAGCAATGTTGTAACTGAACCTTAAACTCTAGCCTGCCATCAGCTCCAACGAGTATTTAAAACTCTGTTCATGTCTGATTTCAATAACCGTAATGATGCAGTGTGGTATAATGGTTCACAGTTTAAACAATTACACAAGCTAGTTACAATTCTTTTACAAAATCAAGAATTCTAGGAAAAATCGAAGAAAATTTACCTCTAGGAAATTTCTTATTGAAATGTAAGAATAAGCAGCATTGCATAACTTGTCGGCCAAAACGTCCTTATTAAGCTTTAATAGAAAATAGGGTCGTATTTTTAAAAGAAACAAGGTCAATAAATACCATATATATTGCGATCTCGATTGAAAACTAGATCAATCTAAATATGAAAATATGCATAGAATCCTAAGAAAACATGAATTTTGATTATCAAAGTATTAATATAATTTATTTTATATCTTTTCTTCCATCCTACTTTCTTTTAAAGAAAAAGAAAGAGAAAGAGAAAGAGAAAGCCAAAGGGAAAAAAGAAAAAGACAAAGACAAAGAGAAAGAGAATAAAGATAATAAAGATTTCCACGAGTTATATTCTAAAGCAGAAAGATGCCTTAATTTCTTTTAAAGAATTAATTGCATATCGTTAAAGAAGACTTAGAGTAGCTTCATTTTGATTTTTTTCTAAGTTTAAGGAATACATTTATTTTTTGTTTCCCTATCAAAATATATTTTATAATAACTTTCTTCACATTTCTTTATACAATTAAAATATTATTTTTTTACAAAATATAAGTTTTCTACCTATACTCACATTTTTTACAAAATTCAACACAATCCTCAATGAAAGACAAAAAGATGAAAGATGAGAGAGGAAAGGGAAATGTTCATATTAAAATAATGTATAGGAAACCACTTTTGGTTTCCTACACATGCATTCCGTAGCTACCCAAGAGTATTGGTTAAATTTATGGGAATTGATAGGAAAGTGTTTTGAAACGTTGTTGCGGTAGAAGAAGAGGGTGAATTTAGAGTAAGAGAGACCGACGTGATTTAGGGTGAGAGAGATAAATGTGAGTTTATAAAACGAAAGGTCAAAATGAATTAATTAAGGAAAAATTGTGTTTTAATAAAAGGAGAGATATTAATGCATTAAGACACTTAATTTATTAAAGAAAAAATCGTGATTTAGGGTGAGAGAGATAAACGTGAGTTAATAAAAATAAAGGTCAAAATGAATTAATTAAGGAAAAATCGTACACTTAATTCATTAAAAAAAATAGAAAAATAATTCATTAAAAAAAATAGAAAAAGAAAAAACCCCTTTCAATATTTGTACGGTTTAATTATTAAAAATTATAAGTAAAAATATTTAAAATTAAAAAAAAAAAAACGAACACGTGAGTTAATAAAAAGAAAGGTCCAAATGAATTAATTAAGAAAAAAATCGTACACTAAATTCATT
The DNA here is from genome assembly GCF_901000735.1 of Corylus avellana. Taxonomy (NCBI): domain Eukaryota; kingdom Viridiplantae; phylum Streptophyta; class Magnoliopsida; order Fagales; family Betulaceae; genus Corylus; species Corylus avellana. The sequence goes on along the minus strand of NC_081547.1, from coordinate 5,283,672 downwards.
AAAAAAAATAGAAAAAGGAAAAACCCTTTCAATATTTGCACGGTTTAATTATTAAAAATTATGAGTAATAAAATTTAAAATTTAAAGAAAATATTGTTGGTGCGAAAAAAAGGTTATAATTTCATTTATATTATTTGTTTCCTTATTTGATTCGGATATTAATAATTCTTAATTTATTGAATAATTTATGTATGGAAAACTCTTGAAATATAATCAACATAATTAATTACACTAATTAATGACCGGAGGTAAAAATAAAAAAATGGTTCAGATATTAAAAACATGGACACGTGTCGCAATTCTAAGCACTCTCTACGTCAAAACTCGGCTTTTATATATATATAAAAAAACAAAAGGTTATTCAACAATATATTGTTGAACATAGTGACACAATTACACATAAGTTTGCATGAATATATATAAATCACATAAAAAATATACTATCATAAGAACCATATATAATTTTACTTTTAATCCATATAAATTAAAATATATTAAAAAATTCTCATATGTGTAATTTAAAACCAGCTGGAATGAGTTAAAACATAAGACCCTTAAATCATAAGACCCATAAAACATATTAAAATATTTATTCTCATAGGAGTAGTTTTATTTCTTTCATCAAAGAAAGAGATAAAAAATCGTAGAAGAAATATTGGAACACAAAAAAAATAATGAACAACAAAGTCAATTAAATTTACAAAAGAACAATAAGAAATTTGAATGAAAAATAATATATAAATTAGAATAGAAAGAAAGAGTAACCCTAAACCCTATAACAATATATTGAGAATGGTAGCAAAACTGAGAGTAACTCTAAACCCAATAGGTTTTTGTGTAATACCTATTATATTTCAATACAAATAAAACTCATAAAATTCTTGACATTTAAAAAATAATACAAAGCAAAATAACAATTTTTTTTTATTTTTTATTTTTTATTTTTTTTTATTTTTTTATGGATACAAAAATAACAAAATCTTTCACTCAATATTTAATGCAATCAAATAAATCATTTCAATCTTCCCTTAATCTAAAAAATAAATTAAAACAACCTAAATTTGTCCCCATCTGTGTAATTTAAAATGAAAAGCATAAAGAAAAAAAAAATGAAAACTAATAGAAAATTAGAAAAGAAAAAAAAAAAAAAAAAAAAAGGCAAGAAAACATGAATTTTGATTATCAAAGTATTAATATAATATTAGCATAAAATTTTAATATTTTTGGTGTAGTACCTATTATATTTTAATACAAATAAAACTCCTAATTCTGAACATTCAAAAATATATATGAATTTTTTTTTTAAAAAAAAAGTTAAGCAGGGGCGCCTGCCCCTGCATGGCCCTTGCTAAATCCGCCCCAGTCGATACACAACATCTATAATGAAATAAGATTATAATGTATCAATAATAAGATTATAATGAAAGCAATGCTTGCTTGCTTGGCGTCTTCAGCTGAGGAAAGGCTGTATTCAGTTGTACGGCTGCCTCCAATAGAAAGCATCACTTTGATACCCTGTATAGAAAAGCTACGTTCACAATACCATAATAGCCAATGGCACAAGCTTCAACCAAGTTACCCTCACGTCCATCTTGGCCCCAGTAGACCGTGATAATGCCAGCGGCTTGCGAGCCATTGTTCAGGACAGTCGACATGAGCAAAAGGCAGAACAAGGCTAATGGGGTTTGGAATTGCCTAGCCATTACTAGTGTGCTTTGCTTAATTGCTTGCTGCTTGGCTTGGTGAAGGAACATCTATTTATAGGCTTATGTGGGAATTACCAAAATACTACTTGATCGCACATGTCAGTACGTTTTGTGGAAGAATATTCCCTCAAATGCTAGTAGCTAGCTAGTTAATATTGTCTCGTGCACCATATTTTCCACCGCTATGTCTATCATGCTACGTACTACCACCTTCTTTAATCAACTTTTTCTATCACGTTACACGTACACGTGCATGGCCCTAATCCAATAGTACTACCACCTTCTTTTAGGGGTGCAAAGGCGGGCGGTTTTCTAACCGCTAACCACTATAACCGCCAACCGCCTAACCGCCTAACCGTCTAACCGCATTAACCGCTAACTGCCTAACCGCTATAACCGCCTAGCGGTTAGCGGTTAGCGGTTATTAGGTCTACTAACCGTAACCGCTAACCGCTAACCGCTTTTTTATATAATATATTTTTATAATTATAATTATAAAAATATTTATACATATAACATAATCACTTGATCATTAAATCACAATTTTTTTTAAAAATAATTAAATCACAATTTGAGTATTAATATATTATCACTATAATTTATATGATTATATCATATAATCACTTGATCATTAAATCACAATTTTTTTAAAAAAATAATTAAATCACAATTTGAGTATTAATATATTATCACTATAATTTATATGATTATATCATATGAGATTGATCATTAAATCATTTGATTATATAATAACAAATTATACATATATAATATGACATAACTCATAAGTATACCAATTCATACTAATACAACAATTAAATATCTAGAGACTTATTTCCAATGTATGTTATAAACTTATAAGTCTATATATGTTATAAGTCTATATAAGTCTATATGTATATGAATAATATAAATGTATAATATCAATACTTAATCATATGATTCAATGACAATTCAAATACTTTATTCAAGACTTTAAGTGAATCATATTATTAATGTACAATGATGATATGATTCGTATAATATCAAATTAAGTAATTGACATTAGATTAAACAATGACCAATGTGTTACTTATAAACACAATTTAAGTATTAATGTATTATCATTATAATTTTAGTAATTTATATATTATCACTATAATTGATATGATTATATCACATGATGACTTGATCATTAAATCATATGATTATATAATAATAAATAATACATATATAATAGGACATAACTCATAAGTCATAAGTCTACAAGTTAATCATATGATTCATGTACAATGATAATCACAATTGATTCAATTGAATTAAACAATATATTACTTATAACTACAAGTCTACAATTTAATTAAAGCATTATTAGATACTTTAGGAATTTAGGATTTAGGAATTTGAACATTACCATTTACCATTAGATATTAAGTTCAATTCAAAGAAAAAAGATTATAAGTAAATATGATAAGAATTTAAATAATTAACCGGTTATGATTTAATATTTAAGGAAATTTTTTTAAAGTACAAGTAAATGTAAATTTTGGGTCAAATATTTTTGATTTTTCAATATGGGCTCTTTTTATAGCAATTGGGCCCAAGAAGATATTAAAAATACAAGAAAAAAAAATGAGGGTAAAAAAAAGCCCAAAAAAATAAGTCCAAAAAGCCAAAAAAAAAGCCCAATTTTAAAAAAGCGGTTAGCGGGCGGTTATCTATTTCGCTAACCGCTAACCGGCGGTTAACCGCTAACCGTTCACCACTAGGCGGTTAGCGGTTGCGGTTAGTAAAATCTACTAACCGCTAAGGCGGTTACGGTTAGCGGTTATTGCCACTAACCGCTAACCGTAACCGTCTTTGCACCCCTACCTTCTTTTGTCAACTTTCTTTGTCACGTTACAAGTACACGTGCATGGCCCTAATCCAATAGTATTACACTGGCGTTGGGTCTCAAATTTACCGCTGCTCTTTCGATTTATGATTTCAGAACTTGTAATTTGAAACTGCAATTTTTAAAAATACTGATAATCGTTTAATAAAATCTCTGTTTAGCTTTTCAAATGGTATATATATATATATATATATATATATATTTTTAATAATACGTCTATTTGCCTACGATTTGAAAATGTTAATATTCTATGCTTTCTAATCACAATTTTTTTTAAAATGTATTTCTAAACAATACATTTTCGACAATTTGATTTAAAATTACATTTTTATTCTACGAAATCACAGTAACAAACACAGTCTACTACTCTATCTAGGTAGACCCATCCTGTGCATCCACAATTGCAAGGAACTAATACTTCCAAAACAAACCATAATAATAATAATAATAATAATAATGATGGTCGTTATAAAGAAAGGGAGTCCTTGCTCTCCATCATGCATGTGGCCGGGGTCTTGCTCAAGAATCATCTTATCATCTTTGCAGCATGTTTCCCTCACGTTCTTTAAATTTATTTTCTATTTTAATTAAAACATTTTTTCTTATTTTAGTTATCTCTTTTCTTTCTTTTTTTTTTTTTTTTTTAAAGTATTTATATTGGACCCAACAAATTAGGGATTCATTTTTCATTATTCCGTTTAAATATATATTTTTTAAAGATTCTTTATTTTTATTTTCTCCAAATTACATATATTTAAAAAATTTAACTTTTCTTAATAGTCATGTTTTAAAAGCTTGTCATTTTTCTAACTGTGATATTTTTCAAATTTTATCTTTTCTTAACGGTGAGGCGTTCCTTAATTCTTTGTGGGTTTGGGGAGAGTATGCGAGAGGGGAGACAATATCCGCACAAAAGCACACGTATACACCCATCCAAAGAACCAATATCTTTTATCGATCTGTCTAATAATGATTTATTGTTTGGTTGAAACAGTAAATAATTTCTTTTAAAGAAAAGGAATACATCAAAATCAATTCTTATAGTTGTCTTAAATTACAAACCGGTCCCTCCTTTTATAAATTAGGAGCCTTAGTCAGTGGCTTAAGTGGTGTAGAGACATGCTATATATTCTTCCGTCTCTCATCCATCTTCCATCAATCAACTTTTCAAATTTATCATTAGATAAATTTGCATTACATCTTATATATACAATGGTGAATTTGAAAAAAATATATATAAATGGATGGAAATGGATGAGAGATTTTTTTTTTTTTTTTTTAAAAAAAAAAAACATTTCTTAATCAATTGGTGTAAGTGCACTAGCAGAGAGAAAAAATAAAGTCATTTAAATATTCTCAAATAAATGCCATAGAAAATAGAGGAAAAAAAAGTATTTTTTTATATTAATATAATATTACCATAGGGAGATTGTTGCATGTTCTTTAAGAGCCTTTTCAACATTTGGGAAATGGATAAGAATGTAGGAATAGTACTGTTGCGAGTGTTCTAACCATCCAACTAGTCTCGATAAATGCTCAAATTTAAATCGCAATGAAGTGGTAGTTTAATTTGAAGAAATCCAAATCGCAATAGAAACATGTGCGACCCAAAAATATGAATTGTCAACATCGCATTGTTGTCAAAATTTAAGCGGGGCCAAAAACCTTAACTCAACTTAATGAGTAGGTCAGAGTGAGAGTGTGACCCATGTCGAAGCATCAAATGGTTGCCAAAAATTTAACAAGGGCATCTAAAATTGCATTGGGGGACCAATAAGATGATGAAAAAGAGGGCGCGATAAAAAGAAACGTGTTCCACAGAGCATTCTTGTCAACATTTTTGCCAAAAACCTTATCAACTCAAATTTTATGAACACGTACGTCGACACGTGGATGCATGGAACCAATATTGAACCTCGTCGATCCAGGCCGCGCCAGTTCTTCTCGTGCAGCTGCAGCCTGCGCGCAGGCATTAATGGGTATCTACACGTATAAGTTTTGCCTTTTACTAAGAATTAGTCTTCTAAGCATATATAGAAGTAATTAATTAAGAAGATGACCGCAGTGGTAATATTACAGATATTCCAAAATCAAAAGCAGTACTGTTTGAATTATGTTGTTGAGAAATTTGCAGCTGTTAATGAGTTTGTGATATTTCTTTTCCCCATATCAAACTTAATTAGTAGCCCAAGTGGAAAAGAAGGAAGAAAGTCCAATCAATAATTATCATCAATGAGACATGTGGTTCTAGGCTTCTACCCATTTTTCGTCTGATTTGACTCCAAACTTAATGAGAAGTATGACATTGCAAACTTATTAAACTAGAAAATAAGATGTATCATTTTATCTAAACATCTTCTCCATTTCAAGTTATTTTATGGTCAAGATTTTATTTTGCTGATCTAACTGTATACATAATATCATGTGGTGAATATGTTGCCATGTCATTTAAACATTTGAAATATCATAATTACTTAAGAGTTTAGGGAATATAAAGGTCATTCCACCCCTTAATTTGTCAAATTCACTTATGGTCAAGGGAATTAGAGACTCTTGTAGGATCGAGAAATACTTCAAACTCTTATGTTATAGATGGATTTTACAGTTTTACTAACCTTATATCCATGAAGCTCGAGCTAAAGCCCACCTTGAAGCCTAGGAACACACACCTCTAAATTCCCATAGATGGACTTTACAGTTTTACTAACCATATATCCAAGAGATTTGGGGAACTCTTATAAGTATGACCGGCGGCCCGCCCATGAACCACCTAAGTAACAATAAGGCCCATACCCGAGAGAAGACCCAACCGGATTTAGGAAACATGGCCCAAGCCCTCAAGCCCAGGAGCCCTCAATCTCTATGTCCGAACCCAGCAAGGGACTTGGTCACTTGAGTCTTAAACCTACCGAAAGAGGCCCAGAACCCAGCAGACTCGGAGATACGTACCGCCCTGTTAAGTAATTTTCGTAACTTACTATATTGGAATTTGGTATTATGGTGCTGTTGCCAAGAGAATATTGCCATTGTTTTTGAGGAGGGAGGAAGGTGTGGCTAACCTCGTCACCACCCACAATGTCCATTCCCAGACAAGTACCTAAAAAATGTGGATATTTAACTACGGTTTTGAATATATATGTTTGGGTTCAAGTTAATTTTTAGGGGTAATTGACTTTTTTGGTACATATGGTTTAACCCAAAATCAAATATAATCCTCTATAAAATTATCACAGATGCATGGTACTTGTACACATACATTCAATAAATGTACGTAGATAGTACGTTCATCTATATTCCGTTCATAAAATTAACAATGATCCACGTCATCAACTCCTATATAGTCCTATCAAAACGTGACATGTCCCATATGGGCCATATGACAGTTTATGACTAGTTTGATGTGTTTCCCCATTAAAACTATGGATAGACGTACCATCTTGATATTTAAGCTTAAGATAGGTACAATTTACAGCACTTTTCAAAATCGAGATGATCATTTGATATTAAGGCATATTACAAGTAACTCAAAGGCACTTAACACTATTTAAAATTTGTTTCGAATTGCGTTAGAGAGCTTAAAAAGTACTTTTAAAACATAAAAAGTTATGTCACACAAAAAGCTGACATATTTGGTAAAAAACTCTAAAAGTACTTGTTTGACTTTTTTACTCTTAAAAATGACAAAACGCATTTTTGGCATAAGTTTAAAAATGAAACGTTTTTAGAAGGCTTTTTTGACTTAAAAACTCTATTTCTCAAATACAATCTTAAATATGCTCTTAATCTAAATTGATGACGTAGAAGCTGTTGGCCGGGCAATTCGTTGTGATGAATAGCCATGATTTGGCAGATTGCACCTCTTGCAATCGTAAGTATTGTAAAGGATCTCAACAACTTAGGGGCAACCCCATGATATTACAATTTTAAAAGTTAAAAATAGTTTTTGAGTAGCAAAAATATTATAATTACCTAAAGGAGATTGCAAGTTTGGGATCGAGGGTTAGGGCATGCAATTAGACTTTTTGAAGTAACATGTCATGTTAAGATCATTGACAAGAAACACCAGCTGGTGCATCTTTTTATTGATTAATGAGATATAAGTAGTCTCATCTCACAAGTTTGGTAGAATACATATCAAATTATAATTCACTAGCTAGCTACCTGCTTATTGAAGATAACGACAAACTTAAAAAGATCGATGACAAAGGAAATGATGAAAGATTACAAAGGCTGCAGAGTAGACACCCAAATGCGCGCAGGTAGTTTTACGTTAACACGATCGATCTGAGGAGTAGTTCAAAGTTCAAACATAGGGCTTAATAATTGAGCTAAAGTTACTCAATTTGTCATAATACCTATTCCAAAGCGTAACACCCCCGTATTTTGGATTATCATGATCAATCACTTTTAACTCCTGCTCTACAAGAGCACGGGGATTCACGTAGCCACTATCAGCTGCTTCTTCGGCTGCAGGGAACCCCAAAAGTAATAAACTCTTAAAATCTTTGATGTGAGTAACCCATTTTTCAATAGAAGCCTTAACTTTATCGAAATTGTACTTAAACTCGCACTCCTGTTGTAAAATTGGACCGAAATGTAGTCAAACAGGCGAGTGTCTATTGCATCTTTTAGATGAGGGTCTGGAAAAGGACATTGTGGAGCCGCAGTTAATAAGTAGGCCTTCTTCGTCTGCTGCGTGTAAAAACTTGAGAGCTTCCTTGCCACCTCGTCCCAGTACTCGCTCTCTTTTTCAATAGCGAAGTCAACGCCATCAAGGACCGCATCACCAAACGGACGGTCACAGTAAGATTCGCCCCCAAGATAATGGTCCCACAAATAGGTTGCAAAACTACTGCACGCACATGCACCAAATATCAATGAACGTGCACTATTCATTCGATCCCTATATATATACTTGAAGAAAGAGGAAAGGAAATACAGAAAAACCCAAATTAACTTTTCTATTTTCCTATTTGAAATATAATGTCTCAATAAGAATATAATGAAAATTAGCTAGCAATGCTTGCCTGGCGTCAGCAGCTGAGGAAAGGTGGTAGCTACCACTTCCGTTGTGGCCTCCAATAGAAAGCATGACTTTGATATTTTGTTTTTGACAAGCTTTGATGTCGTTGCCTAAACCGGTGCACCCATTAGTGGTTGCGTCACAATGGCCGGATAGGTTGAGCGTGGCGGTGCCATCGCCAAATTTGGATAGGAAAGCTATGTTCACAATACTATAATTGCTACTAGTACCGCAAGCATCAGCTAAAGTGCCCTCACTTGCATTTTGGCCCCAGTACACCGAGATTATGCCAGCGGCTTGTGAGCCATTGATCAGGACAATCATGAGTAAAACGTAGAACAAGGCTAATGGGGGGGTGAGTAATTGCCGAGCCATTACTAGTAGTGTGATAATTTGCTTACTTGGTGCTTTGCTTGAGAATCGATGGTGAAGGAATATCTATTTATAGGCATACAAGGAGAGAGTATCAGATTCTTTTTTGTGTGTAGAGGAAATTACTATCTCAACCCTGAAATTTGACAAATGACTTAATAAAGTTTAATAGGCTAACTTCATTTATATTTCTAGTGAAAATACATGTTTAATTTCCTCAAGTGCTTAATTACAGAATGGTCTATCCCAGAATCCCATTATGTACCCAACAATAAAACTGAATATGCTAGTCAACTTAAACGGGAATAAATACAATAAAAAAAATCCTATTCACATGCGGCTTAATTATCATAATAATTTACTCTCCATTTTATATATATATATATATATATATATATATATATATTAATTATCTATTTTTTCAAAGCCACTACATTTGGTCTCTATTTTTAACTATCCACTTTCATGATTGCAAGAGCGTATGATGCATCAACTAATATGATCAAGTACCCTAATGCGTATTGATTTGGATATATATGCCCATTAGACCAAATGCCATCCACAGATATTTTCTCCCTGCGTTGAAACAAATTATATTGATCCGGTAATTAGAGAGAGATCAGAGAGAGAAAAAGGAAACAAATATCGCTCCTATAGTTCATCCTCGATCCATATCATGAAGAACAAAACTTGTACATAGCCTAAATCCTTTATTTTGAAGCCGATTGGTTCAGTTCGTCCGAATTAATCTCTCGTACGTGCACCATATTTTCCACCTCTATTATTCTACTAACACCTTCTTTTATCAACTTTCTCGGTCACATGGGACGTCTAATCTAATTGCAAACTAGTTGGGTCTTAGATTTATAGCTCCCGTTTAGGTTTATGATTTCAAAACATTCAATTTAAAAATATGATTTTTAAAATTTTATATAAATATTTGGTAAAATTGCTGTTTAGCTTTTAAAGGCGTACGTGTTTTAAAAATACATTCATTTGCCAACGATTTGAAAATGCCAATATTTTTATGTTTTCAAATCACAATTTTTTTTAAAAAAAGTATTTTTAAATAATACATACAATCTCTACAATTTAATTTAAAATTACATTTTTAGTTTAAAAATCGCAATACCAATCACACTCTAAGAAAACCCATCCGTAATTGGAAGTAAGTGATACTTACAAAACAAAAGTGGTCCTGATAACAAAAACGTGTTCCTGAAAACAAAAAAAAAAACAAAAAAAACCTCTTCTGGTCGTCCAGATAATACTTCCAAAAAAAAAAAGGACGAGCGTGGTCCATGATATATAATGCTTATAAAAATAAAAATAAAAATAAAAGTGGTCCTGATAATACTTATTAAAAACAAAAAACAGAAAACGTGGTGGAGATAATTGATAAAGAAAGGAAGTCCTTGCTCTCCATCGTGTGGGGTCTTGCTCAAGAATCATCTTATCATCTTAATTTGCAGCATGTTTCCCTCATTTTCTTTAAATTATATTATATTATATTAGCATATAACCGGCTAATATAATATATAATAGAAGACAATATCAGCACAAAAGCACATGTATACACTCATCCAGAGAGCCAATATCTTTTATCTGTCTAATAATGATTTACTGTTTGACTGAAACAAGTTGTTATTGGGTTTCGAAAGCCCATACTTTTTCCACTTAATTGAGCAAAATCCCTTTTACCACTTAATCGCAAAAATTTACCTACTTTATTCACATTCTATCAAATGAATTCCTTGTCAATTTATGTCTATCCCAAACAAATGAATTCAACTGGCATAGTAATTCTATGAATTTTGTTGATAAGAGAAGATGCAAGGGTTGCCTACTTTTGCCAACGTGGGCACTACTGTGTGTGTTGTGTTTAACATGGTGTTACTTTACGAACTTGATGTATATGCTGCTTAGGGATATATTTTAGTTTTCTTATACAAATTATTTGACATTTTCAAGATCATAAATGCCATGTGCCTGTAGTCCCGTGGACGTACATCATAATATTCTCGAGATGAATATTCTCAATTTCAAATAAAATGAATGATAATCACCAAACGGACGGGCATGAATATCACGTCCTTTGCACCATTATTTATTTATTTATTTATTTCCTTTTTTTTTTTTCTTGTTAGTATCATTACTAATTATTGTCCCATCAAACATATATAAGACGCTATGGCAGCTTGACAATTGACAAATAGGAAACTGCCCGGGCCTCGATTATGGACTATATGTTGCCTGTTACATACCAGTTCTGGTGGGAGCAAATATTTTCTTAAGAAAAGTGATGTTGTAACATGCATTAGGAGCATTTTAGTTTTCTATATTTTCTCCTATTTTTCTAACACTATCTTTTCCTCCCGCTACAGCTAAATCCATGTTAAAAATGTGAAGACATACTTTTGTGACTTTGTCTATTTTTTTTTTTTTTTTTTTTCCAATGGCACGACAAGTTTTTGACCACTAGATTCGTTCCTCGAACTAAATTGCCAACTTGTACGTTGTGATGAGTCGCTTTAGGCGAATTTACAATGACATTACATATATATGAATCAATTGACACATGAAACATGGTATCACATGGCGGTAGTGCTGTAAATGAGCCGAGCTTGGGTGAGCCAGGGCCGTCCAAGCTCGGAACATTTAAAAATTTCACAAGGTCAAGCTCGAGCTGAGCTCATGCCGAGCTCAAAAATTTAAGCTTGGCTCGGCTCACCAAGGAAAATTCTGTGTACAAGTCGAGCTCGAGCTTGTCTAGTAGGCAAGTCAAGCGGGCGAGCCGAACCGAGCCGGTTCAGCTAATGAAAATTTAACTTAAATGACTCATCATACCAATGAGACAAATTAAATTAAATTTAATAATAATAATAATATATTAGTAAAAATGTTTTACTTCCCAATCAACAAATTGAGGGCAACTTTGTAATTCAAGCCTCTCCTTTTGAGACATTCCATGTGGGATAACTAGAACCTTGGCTCAGTAAGAGAGGCTTGCATCATTTTTATATATTACTTGGGTGAGAAAGTTTTTTTGCTTTTTCATGTGAGACAGACAAGCTAACTATTATTGTAAGAGATGTGTACTTGATTTTATTTTATTGGTGTGGGACACTTATAAGCAAACAAATACAAGGAAAATAAAAAAGAGTTTACTCTTAACACTTAATAGTAGCAAAAACATGTTTAATATTACTAATATATGAAATTGACTTTGATAAAAAAAAAAACCGTTTATTATATATACAAATTATCTAACAATTTTATTTTATTTTTATTTTATTTTTATTTTTTATTTTTTTTATATTAACCAATTAGCTCTCTATATAGAATAACTAAACCAATTAACTAATTAGTTAACTTAGTTTAATACACACAATACACTAGTTAACTATAAATAGTTATACACTATATGACTACATTATTAATATTTTAATTATATATAT
>NC_081547.1:5245672-5271140 GCF_901000735.1 Corylus avellana | reverse complement strand
TTTTAAAAATACATTCATTTGCCAACGATTTGAAAATGCCAATATTTTTATGTTTTCAAATCACAATTTTTTTTAAAAAAAGTATTTTTAAATAATACATACAATCTCTACAATTTAATTTAAAATTACATTTTTAGTTTAAAAATCGCAATACCAATCACACTCTAAGAAAACCCATCCGTAATTGGAAGTAAGTGATACTTACAAAACAAAAGTGGTCCTGATAACAAAAACGTGTTCCTGAAAACAAAAAAAAAAACAAAAAAAACCTCTTCTGGTCGTCCAGATAATACTTCCAAAAAAAAAAAGGACGAGCGTGGTCCATGATATATAATGCTTATAAAAATAAAAATAAAAATAAAAGTGGTCCTGATAATACTTATTAAAAACAAAAAACAGAAAACGTGGTGGAGATAATTGATAAAGAAAGGAAGTCCTTGCTCTCCATCGTGTGGGGTCTTGCTCAAGAATCATCTTATCATCTTAATTTGCAGCATGTTTCCCTCATTTTCTTTAAATTATATTATATTATATTAGCATATAACCGGCTAATATAATATATAATAGAAGACAATATCAGCACAAAAGCACATGTATACACTCATCCAGAGAGCCAATATCTTTTATCTGTCTAATAATGATTTACTGTTTGACTGAAACAAGTTGTTATTGGGTTTCGAAAGCCCATACTTTTTCCACTTGAGCAATCCCTTTTACCACTTAATCGCAAAAATTTACCTACTTTATTCACACTCTATCAAATGAGTTCCTTGTCAATTTATGTCTATCCCAAACAAATGAATTCAACTGGCATAGTAATTCTATGAATTTTGTTGATAAGAGAAGATGCAAGGGTTGCCTACTTTTGCCAACGTGGGCACTACTGTGTGTGTTGTGTTTAACATGGTGTTACTTTACGAAGTTGATGTATATGCTGCTTAGGGATATATTTTAGTTTTCTTATACAAATTATTTGACATTTTCAAGATCATAAATGCCATGTGCCTGTAGTCCCGTGGACGTACATCATAATATTCTCGAGATGAATATTCTCAATTTCAAATAAAATGAATGATAATCACCAAACGGACGGGCATGAATATCATGTCCTTTGCACCATTATTTATTTATTTATTTATTTCCTTTTTTTTTTTTCTTGTTAGTATCATTACTAATTATTGTCCCATCAAACATATATAAGACGCTATGGCAGCTTGACAATTGACAAATAGGAAATTGCCCGGGCCTCGATTATGGACTATATGTTGCCTGTTACATACCAGTTCTGGTGGGAGCAAATATTTTCTTAAGAAAAGTGATGTTGTAACATGCATTAGGAGCATTTTAGTTTTCTATATTTTCTCCTATTTTTCTAACACTATCTTTTCCTCCCGCTACAGCTAAATCCATGTTAAAAATGTGAAGACATACTTTTGTGACTTTGTCTATTTTTTTTTTTTTTTTTTTTCCAATGGCACGACAAGTTTTTGACCACTAGATTCGTTCCTCGAACTAAATTGCCAACTTGTACGTTGTGATGAGTCGCTTTAGGCGAATTTACAATGACATTACATATATATGAATCAATTGACACATGAAACATGGTATCACATGGCGGTAGTGCTGTAAATGAGCCGAGCTTGGGTGAGCCAGGGCCGTCCAAGCTCGGAACATTTAAAAATTTCACAAGGTCAAGCTCGAGCTGAGCTCATGCCGAGCTCAAAAATTTAAGCTTGGCTCGGCTCACCAAGGAAAATTCTGTGTACAAGTCGAGCTCGAGCTTGTCTAGTAGGCAAGTCAAGCGGGCGAGCCGAACCGAGCCGGTTCAGCTAATGAAAATTTAACTTAAATGACTCATCATACCAATGAGACAAATTAAATTAAATTTAATAATAATAATAATATATTAGTAAAAATGTTTTACTTCCCAATCAACAAATTGAGGGCAACTTTGTAATTCAAGCCTCTCCTTTTGAGACATTCCATGTGGGATAACTAGAACCTTGGCTCAGTAAGAGAGGCTTGCATCATTTTTATATATTACTTGGGTGAGAAAGTTTTTTTGCTTTTTCATGTGAGACAGACAAGCTAACTATTATTGTAAGAGATGTGTACTTGATTTTATTTTATTGGTGTGGGACACTTATAAGCAAACAAATACAAGGAAAATAAAAAAGAGTTTACTCTTAACACTTAATAGTAGCAAAAACATGTTTAATATTACTAATATATGAAATTGACTTTGATAAAAAAAAAAACCGTTTATTATATATACAAATTATCTAACAATTTTATTTTATTTTTATTTTATTTTTATTTTTTATTTTTTTTATATTAACCAATTAGCTCTCTATATAGAATAACTAAACCAATTAACTAATTAGTTAACTTAGTTTAATACACACAATACACTAGTTAACTATAAATAGTTATACACTATATGACTACATTATTAATATTTTAATTATATATATATATATATATGAGTCGCGCTAATTGCGAGTCAAGCCCCTATGTTTACGAACTTTAAACGAGCGAGTCCGGTTTTATACGAGTATGTATCATTTAATAATCGAGTATAGTTTCGTGTCCACGAACGACTCATTTAATAATCGAGTCGGGCACGAATCTAGCTTTATCGAGCCGATCCCGAGTGAACTAATAGGTAGCTTTGTTTGTTTATAGCCTTACATGGCTGGATCAGATCATGAGTAATGTTAAAAATATTATTATTATTTAAATTGATGAGACTCTTAAAATTAATATTGGATCAAAATTTAATAATAATTTATCTAAAATTTAATGACAATTTTAAAAGTTATACCAATAAATAAAAAAATTGGTCTAAGAAAGAACCAAAAAATATATATATATAATAATAATAATAATAATAATAATAATAATATAAATCCTAAATCCTCTTCTTTTTTTTCTTTTTTTTTGAAAGCTGGAGAAGGGGAAAGGGGATCCTAAATACTCTTCTAGATAAAAGAAATCCTCCTAGCTACTTGCCCGAGCATAGTCCCACTGGGCACTAAATTGTCCAATTTACAAAAAACGTCAAATCCCAATTTCTGAGTGAGTAATGTTTTTAATTAGTTGTATATTTTTCTCATCTCTTATCCTATCATTGAATTTGGTCCTTACATATTCAATAATGAATTTAGAAAAGATTTGACAAAAAAGAAAAAAAAACGTGTAGAAAAATGCTACTAAACAATCTCTTTTCCAATAGGATCGACAGACCCACATGATGGACAGCGAAGGATCGACTTCCTTTCTTTATCACAATTCACAACCACGGTTTTTTTTTTTTTTTTTTTTTTTTAAGTATCATATCATGGGCCACGTTATTTTTTCGGAAGTATTATCAGGACAATTTTTTTTTTTTTTAAGGCTTTAAGTAATCAGGACCAGTTTTGTTTTGTATTGTGGATGGGTCTACATCGATCTTTATATTCGTTTCTTTCGTCTGAATCATGTCGAGAGATACAAGGGAGCACACCTCTTTTTTGGTTTTATAAGGATCGTCCACTCTTTCTTACTTTTGGATAAGAATGAGAAAAATTATTCCTTATAACCCTTTTTCCTTATTCAATTAAAAAAAAAAAAAAATGGAAGTAGGAAGATGACCGCAGTTGTAATTACAAATCCAAAATCAAAAGCAGAGTTTGAATCTCCAAATATATATATATATTAAGTTGCCATATATAATATGATAAAATGAAAACCTGCTCTCTTTTAATTATGTTTTTGAGATATTTGCAGCTGTTAATGAGTTTATGATATTTCTTCTTTTGTTCTCAATTCCTTGAACCAACATCCTAGAAGTTGTACCTACTTTTTCAACGAACCTGCTAGCTGAATCATTTTACCCAAAGATACTTCATGGCGTGGTGATCAATCATTGCGTACTATTGTGGGTACAAAATTTGGGAGTATACTCAGGACGGAAATCAATGGAAAGTATTTAATTTCTTTTAAAAAATGAATACATAAAAAATCAGTTCTTATGGTTGTCCTCAATTACTAAATTAGAAGCCTTAATTAGTCAGTGGCTTAAGTGGTGTAGAGAACGGCTATTAATCTTTTGTCTCTCATCCATCTTCCATCAACCTCTTTTTCAAATTTATCATTAAATTTGCATGTAGATCTTACATATGCAATGGTGAATTTGAAAAAAAATATATCATGGAGTTTGTTGCATGTTTTTTAAGAGCCTTTTCAACATTTAGGGAATGGATAAGAATGTAGGAATACTGCTGCTAGTATTCTAACTATCTTGTTGGCCCGAAGGAATTCAAATCGCACTGAAGTGGTAGTTTGAAGAAATCAAAAAACATGAATGGATAAGAATGTATACTGCTAGCTACTAGTATTCTAACTATTCAGCTGGCCCGAAGGAATCCAAATCGCATTGAAGTGGTAGTTTGAAGAAATCAAGAAACATGTGCAACGGGAAAATATGGATCATCAACATCTCGTTGCTGTCAAAATTTAGGCGGTGGCAAAAAACCTCAACTCAACTTAATTAATGAGCAGATCGCAGTGTGACCCATGGAGCATCGACAAAATTGCACTGGGGTGGGGGCCAAGATTAAAAACAAAAAACAAAAAAAAAGTTCCACGAGAAAGTATGAAATAGATTGTCAATATCACGTTCCAAAAACCTTATCAACTAAATTTTTGAGAACTCGTGCATGGAACCAATGGACTTGGTCTTCCGTCTTCTCATGCAGGCAATGGCTATGTGCGGTGCCTACGCACGTACACAAGTTTTGCTCTCTTTTAATTATGTTTCTGAGAAATTTGCAGCGAGTTAATGATATTTCTGCTCTCCATAGCATAGTAGCCCCAAGCGGAAAAGAAGAAAGAAAGTCCAATCAATAATTATCATGCATGCTTCATTCTGATACTTGACCAGCTTTAATGGTGTTCCATACTTCCATTGATTCCAAGACACCGTATACATGCAATCATGCATGCTTCTAATTATTTATATTTAATTTCCTCGTTGGCTAACTGAGAAGCATTCATATTCACTAACTTGTTTTGCTCCTATTTGTTTTTTTTTCGACCACCAACTCATGACAAAGTCGTCAAAATTAAAGTCGAACAAATTCTAGATAAAAACCGGCTAATCTTTCTGCTCATCATCAATGTTTTAGTTTATTATTACATCCTCGAAAGAGGATTAATACATCAATCTATAATAATTCACTGCCTGCTTATTGAAGATAACGATAAACTTAAAAGGATTACAAAGGAAATGATAAAGGACTACACCAATGCTAGCAATGGATTTAAAAATGTCACAAAATTAAAGGTTTGAAAAAGGAGTAGTCCATTGCGTGGCAGTCTATATATAAATGCATGGTCCTCCATTTCTTCATGGGATTGCAAGGGTTGTAGAAAAGCTTGATAGCCGGGGAATCAAGCTTCATTTGGGTCTACGACCCATCGTGGGCCTTCACCATCAAGTCAGCCTACGGGCGGGTTTCTCTCCAATCAGTGGCTGTAGTCCACAATCCTTTTGGGCCCAATCTTTGGAAATCTTTGTGGAAGATTGACATCACATGGATGAGCGGCTGAAGCTCCTCCTTTGAAAAATTGCATTGGATATCCTCTCTTCTGAAATTCTCTCCTCTCATCTCCCCATCACTTAAAAAAAAGGGCATTTTAAGCCGTTTTGTCAATGTCATTTTATGCCATATAAATGATTCTAATCGGTTAACAAATGGCATAAATTTTGTAATTTGTGCTGTTTGTACAGTAAATGGCATAAAAACTATGGTTTTGTGCCGTTTGAGCGAAGTAGCATTAAAAAAATGCCTTTTTTTTTTCTTTTTTTTTTTGTAGTGCATCCTTGCCTGCTCCCTTTGCTAAGGTCCTAAGGAGATGATGAATCTTTGGATTGCCTCAATTTTATTAGAATCAGTCATACTGTTAATCTCAACGGCTTGAGCCTATTGCAATTTATCATTAATTATCTTTTCAAGAACCAACAACAATGTTAATAACAAAAGACAAATGGATAAAAAGTGATGAATATATTTTGCTTCTCTAGATGCGGCAACTAAAGCTAATTGTAACTTAATTATAAGCTAAGCAATGTGCATATATAATATACATATAGCTATCATAGCAGGGCGGAAGCATGTATAGGGTTGAAAAGTTATAAAAGAGTTATATGTATAACATTATTTTCCTTTTTAATTGCTATGAATAAAACAAATATTCGAGCATTATAAATTTTATTACAGTTTTCTTATAAACTCAGTCTACATAAATACCACGTGCTGCATATAAGTGAAGAAAATTAAGCAATATGAATTGGCAAATAAATGTGACTATTTAATGATCACTAACATAGTAAATAATGATTAACTGCTAGGTCAATTTATAAAAAATAATAATAATGAAGAAAAATGCTATTTAGGGTTTTTTAATAAATAAAAAAAATTGAAAGAAAATATATTTTAGCCCCCCCAAATTATCATATATTTTGCAATTACGCTTCAAAACTTTAAAAAGTTGTATCGAGTTTCCACATGCTATTACGGTAGGTCAGATTAGATATTTTTACATTTTTCTCTTCAAATTTCAAAATACCCTTAAAGTTATTAAAAAAATATAAAAAATAATCATTTGAAAAAATAAATAAAATAAAATAAGGAAGCTAATACGAAAAGTCACTCTTTTTGGCATTTTCAATTTTTTTTTTAATAATTTTAAATGTTTTTTTTAATAAATTTAAGGGTATTTTGATGAGAAAATACAGAAGTGTCTAGTTTGTCACATGACTCACATGGTAGTGGTATTGGATGCCTTTAGAAATATAAGTACAAAATAGATTATAGTTCAGTTATAATTCAAGGAGTTGTATCTCATCCAAAAAAAAAAAAAAAAAAACTGGCTATGGAATACGTCAATTTATTAAATTCAGTACCTGCTTATTGAAGATAACAATAAACTTGAAAGATTACAAAGGAAATGATAAAAAGATAACAAACATAAACGGTAATGCAATTATGCAGGTACGTAGGTAGTTTTTAGACTCCATCAAGGAGTTCAAACATGGGGCTTAATAGCAGGGCTATAGCCATTCAATTTGTCCTGATACCTATTCCAAAGCATAACACCCCCGTATTTTGAAGAACCCTTAATATAAGGTAACACTTCAGTATTAATCTTGTCAGGCTCGGTGTAGCCACTCCCAGCTGCGTCTTTGGATGCAGGCAACCCCAAAAATATTTGACCAGCTTGAATAGTGGTCCATTGATTAGTCCAAGAACTCTTAAGGTTGTCGGCATTGCCCCGATACTCACACCCAGGGTTGTTGTAAAATTGGACCCAAACATAGTCAAACAGGCCAGTGGCAAGTGCATCTTTTAGAGCCGCGTCTGGAAAAGGACATTGTGGAGCCGCAGTTAAGTAGACCTTCTTATTCGCATCATTGCTAAGCTTTGATAGGGCCGTTGCCAGCTCGTCCCAGTGTTTTGAGTCTCCCTCAATATCAAAGTCAATGCCATCTAGGACCGCATCACCTAATGGACGGGAGGCTGATTGGCCCCAAAGAAAATTGTTCCATAAGTAGTTTGCAACATTCCTGCAAAAGTATCATTAATTAATTAATTAATGCACACTATAATGAAATAAGAGTATAATATGTCAATAATAAGATTATAATGAAAGCAATGCTTGCTTGCCTGGCGTCTTCAGCTGAGGAAAGACTATTCATTTGTTGTGCTGCCTCCAATAGAAAGCATCACTTTGATACCCTGTTTTTGACAAGCTTTAATTTCATCGCTGAAACGGGCGCACCCATTATTATTGGCTGGCACACAATGCCCGGCTAAGTCGATCGTGGGGGTCCGACCACCGCCAAATTTGTATAGAAAAGCTATGTTCACAATACCATAATAACTAGTGGCGCAAGCTTCAGCCAAGGTGCCCTCACGTCCATCTTGGCCCCAGTAGACCGTGATAATGCCAGCGGCTTGCGAGCCATTGATCAGGACAGTCGACATGAGCAAAAAGCAGAACAAGGCTAATGGGGTTTGGAATTGCCTAGCCATTACTAGTGCGCTTTGCTTAATTGCTTGCTGCTTGGCTTGGTGAAGGAACATCTATTTATAGGCATATGTGGGAAAGACCAAAAGACTACTTAAGCCCTCAATACGTTTGTGGAAGAAGATTCCCACAAAATAGTACTACACTGGCGTTGGGTCTCAAATTTATCGCTTCTCTTTGGATTTATGATTTCAGAACTTGTAATTTGAAACTGCAATTTGTAAAAATACTGATAAACGTTTAATAAAATCCCTGTTTAGCTTTTCAAATTTTATATATATATATATTTTTAATAATACGTCTATTTGCCTACCATTTGAAAATGTTGATATTTCTATGCTTTCAAATCACAATTTTTGAAAAAATGTATTTCTAAACAATACACTCTCGACATTTTGATTTAAAATTATATTTTTAGTCTACGAAATTACAATAACAAACACAGTCTACTACTCTATCTAGGTAGACCCATCCTGTGCATCCACAATTGCAAGGAAGTAATACTTACAAAACAAAACCATAATAATAATAATAATAATAATAATAATAATAAACGTGGTCGTTATAAAGAAAGGAAGTCCTTGCACTCCATCATGCATGTGGGGTGTGGGGTCTTGCTCAAGAATCATCTTATCATCTTTGCAGCATGTTTCCCTCACGTTCTTTAAATTTATTTTCTATTTTAATTAAAACATATATATATTCTTATTTTAGTTATCTCTTCTTTTTTTTTCTTTTTTGTTTTAAGTATTTATATTGGACCCAACAAATTAGGGATTCATTTTTCATTATTCCGTTTAAATATATATTTTTTAAAGATTCTTTATTTTTATTTTTATTTTCCCCAAATTACATATATTTAAAAAATTTAACTTTTCTTAATAGTCATGTTTTAAAAACTTGTCATTTTTCTAACTGTGATATTTTTCAAATTTTATCTTTTTCTTAACGGTGAGTCGTTCCTTAATTTTTTGTGGGTTTGGGGAGAGTATGCGAGAGGGGAGACAATATCCGCACAAAAGCACATGTATACACCCATCCAAAGAACCAATATCTTTTATCGATCTGTCTAATAATGATTTACTGTTTGGTTGAAACAGTAAATAATTTCTTTTAAAGAAAAAGAATAAATGCAAAACTAATTCTTATAGTTGTCTTAAATTACAAACCGGTCCCTCCTTTTATAATTAAATTAGGAGCCTTAGTCAGTGGCTTACGTGGTGTAGAGACATGCTATTCTTCCATCTCTCATCCATCTTCCATCAATCAACTTTTCAAATTCATCATTAGATAAATTTGCATGTAGATCTTATATATGCAATGGTGGATTTGAAAATATATATATATGGATGGAAATGAATGAGAGATTAATAAAAAAAAAACAAACATTTCTTAATCTGTTGGTGTAAGTGCACTAGCACAGAGAACAAATAAAGTCATTTAAATATTCTCTCAAATAAATGCTAAAGAAAATAGAGGAAAGAAAAAGTATTTTTATATTAATATAGTGTTACGATAGGGAGATTGTTGCATGTTTGTTAAGAGCCTTTTCAAACTTTGGGAAATGGATAAGAATGTAGGAATAGTACTGTTGCTAGTATTCTAACCATCCAGCTGGCCTCGAGAAATGCTCAAATTTAAATCACAATGAAGTGGTAGTTTGAAGAAATTCAAATCGCAATAGAAATCTGTGTGATCGAAAAATATGAATTGTCAACATCGCATTGCTGTCTAAATTTAGGCAGCGGCCAAAAACCTTAACTCAACTTAATTAATGAGCAGGTCAGAGTAAGAGTGTGACCCACGTCAGAGCATCAAATGGATGCCAAAAATTTAATTAGCGAGGGCATCCAAAATTGCATTGGGGGACCAGTAAGATGATGAAAAAGAGGGCACGCTAAAAAGAAACGTGTTCACATAGCGTTCCTGTCAACATTTTTGCCAAAAACCTTATCAACTCAAATTTTATGAACACGTACGTCGACACGTGGATGCATGGAACCAATATTGAACCTCGTCTATCCAGGCCGCGCCAGTTTTTCTCATGCAGCTGCAGCCTGCAGGCATTAATGGGTATCTACACGTACAAGTTTTGCCTTTTACTAAGAATAAGTCTTCTAAGCATATATAGAAGTAATGAAGAAGATGACCGCAGTGGTAATTACAGATCCAAAATCAAAAGCAGTGTTTGAATTATGTTGTTGAGAAATTTGCAGCTGTTAATGAGTTATTAAAAACAAAAAACAGAAAACGTGGTGGTGATAATTGATAAAGAAAGGAAGTCCTTGCTCTCCATCGTGTGGGGTCTTGCTCAAGAATCATCTTATCATCTTAATTTGCAGCATGTTTCCTTCATGTTCTTTAAATTTCTTTTCTATTTTAATTAAATCATATTTTCTTCTTTTAGTTATCTCTCTCTCTCTCTCTCTCTCTTTTTTTTTTTTAAGCATTTATATTGGACTCAACAAATTAGGGATTCATTTTTCACTATTCCGTTTAAATATATATTTTTTAAGATTCTTTATTTTTATTTTTACTTTCTCCAAATTACATATATTTAATTAATAGTCATATTTTAAAAACTTGTTACTTTTCTAACTGTGATATTTTTCAAATTTTATCTTTTCTTGACTTCTTTGTGGGTTTGGGGAGAGAGGAGAGAAAAGAAGATAACGAAAACAAATTGGAACCGGAGACAATGATTGTTGTTGTTGTTGTTGTTTTTTTTTTTAAAAAAAAAAAAAGAAAAAAAAAAAGGAGTGGAAAACAAATATATCGATCATTTTAGCTCTTTAAAATATATTTTCAAATAACAAGCCGAATGTAAATACTCTTGATTATTTTATATTATATTAGCATATGAAGGGCTAATATAATATATAATAGTAGACAATATCCGCACAAAAGCACAGGTATACACCCATCCAGAGAGCCAATATCTTTTATCTGTCTAACAATGATTTACTGTTTGGCTGAAACAAGTTGTTATTAACTTATTGAGTTTCGAAAGCCCATACTTTATCCACTTGAGCAATCCATTTTACCACTTAATCGCAAAAATTTACCTACTTTATTCACATTCTATCAAATGAATTCCTTGTCAATTTATGTCTATTCCAAACAAATGAATTCAACTTCATAGTAATTCCATGAATTTTGTTGATAACAAGATGCAAGGGTTGCCTACATTTGCCAACGTGGGCACTACTGTGTGTGTTGTGTTTAACATGGTGTTACTTTACGAACTTGATATATCTTAAGGATATATTTTAGTTTTCTTATACATAATTATTTGACGTTTTCAAGATCATAAATGCCATGTGCCTGTAGTCCTGTG
The DNA here is from genome assembly GCF_901000735.1 of Corylus avellana. NCBI lineage: Eukaryota > Viridiplantae > Streptophyta > Magnoliopsida > Fagales > Betulaceae > Corylus > Corylus avellana. The sequence continues at coordinate 5,259,730 of NC_081547.1, read as the reverse complement.
GACGTACATCATAATATCCTCGAGATGAATATTCTCAATTTCAAATGAAATGAATGATAATCACCAAACGGAAGGGTATGAATATCACGTCCTTTGCACCATTATTTAGTTATTTATTTCCTTTTTCTTTCTTTTTTTCTTGTTAGTATCATTACTAATTATTGTGCCATCAAACATAGGATGCTATGGCAGCTTGACAATTGACAAATAGGAAATTGCCCGGGCCTCGATTATGGACTATATGTTGCCTCTTGCATACTAATTCTGGGAGAGGCAAATATTTTCTTAAGAAAAGTGGCGTTATAACACGCCTTAATTAGGAGCATTTTAGTTTTTTGTATTTTCTCCTATTTTTATAACACTATCTTTTCCTCGGGCTCCATGTTAAAAATGTGAAGACATACTTTTGTGACTTTGTCTATTTTTTATTTTTAATGGCACAGCAAGTTTTTGACCACTAGATTTGTTTCTCGAACTAAATCGCCAACTCGTACAATGTGATGAGTCGCTTTAGGCGAATTTACAATGACATTACACACACACACATATATATATATATATATATATGAATCAATTGACACATGAGACATGGTATCACATGGCGGGATCAGATCATGAGTAATGTTAGAAAATATTATTATTATTTAAATTGATGAGACTCTTAAAATTAATATTGGATTAAAATTTAATAATAATTTATTTAAAATTTAATGGTAATTTTAAAAGTTACACCAATAAATAAAAAAATTGGTCTCTAACCTTACTCGTTGAGTCACAGGCTAAGAAAAAACCAAAAAAAATATAATATTAATAATATAAATCCTAAATCCTCTTTTTTTTTTTTTTTTAATTAAAAGCGGGAGAGAGAGAAAAGGGATCCTAAATACTCTTCTAGCTAAAAGAAATCCTCCTAGCTAGCTGCGTGCCCGAGCATAGTCCCACTGGGCACTAAATTGTCCAACTTACAAAAAACGTCAAATCCCAATTTCTCAGTGAGAAATGTTTTTAATTAGTTGTATATTTTTCTTATCTCTTATCCTATCATTGAATTTGGTCCTTACATATTCAATATTAATGAATTTAAAAAAGATTTGACCAAAAAAAAGTGTCGAAAAATGCTACTAAACAATCTCTATTCCAATAGGATAGACAGACCCACGTACATGATGGACAGCGAAGGATCGACTTCCTTTCTTTATCACAATTCACAACCACGGTTTCTTTTCTTTTTTTTTTTTGAAGTATTACTGGGACCACTTTTTTTTCTTTTTTTTTTTTTTCTTTAAGTATTATACAATGGGCGACGTTATTTTTTCGGAAGTATTATCACGATCATTTTTTTTTTTTTTTTCCCTTTAAGTAATCAGGACCAGTTTTGTTTTGTGATGTGGATGGGTCTATATTTTTATATTCATTTCTTTCATCCGAATCATCTCCCTCCATCTCTCTCGATCTACATGGGTGCTTTTCAACATTTAGGGAATGATAAGAATGTACTATGTAGGAATACTACTACTAGTATTCTAACTATCCAGCTGGCCGAAGGAATCCAAATCGCATTGAAGTGGTAGTTTGAAGAAATAAAGAAACATGTGCAACGGAAAAAAATGGATCGTCAACATCGTGTTGCTGTCAAAATTTAGGCGGTGGCCAAAAACCTCAACTCAACTTAATTAATGAGCAGATTGCAGTGTGACCCATGGAGCATCGACAAAATTGCACTAGGATGGGGGCCAAGATTAAAAACAAAAAACAAAAAAAAGTTTCATGGAAACTATGAAATTGATTGTCAACATCGCGTTCCAAAAACCTTATCAACTCAATTTTTGACAACTCGTGCATGGAACCAATGGACTTGGTGTTCCGTCTTCTCATGCATGCAGCTGCAGGCAATGGCTATGTGCGGTGCCTACATACGTACACAAGTTTTGCTCTCTTTTAATTAATTATGTTTTTGAGAAATTTGCAGCAAGTTAATGATATTTCTGCTCTCCATAGCATAGTAGCCCCAGGCGGAAAAAAAGAAAGAAAGTCCAATCAATAATTATCATACATGCTTCTCATACTTAACCAGCTTTAATGGTGTTCCATACTTCCATTGATTCCAAGACACCCTATACACAGGGCCGGCTCAATGTTTTTGGAGGCCTTAGGCGAAATTTTGATGTTGAACCTTATTTTTTTAAATATTTAAATATTAATTAAATAATATTTATTTTAATAATATTATTATATTTTTATAATATTATTATTATTTTTATTCTCATTGTTGTTTCATGACTTTTAAGTTTAATTTTTATCTAGTTGCCCAAAAAAATTGATGTAACATATTTGTTTTTTTTGGATTAATTAGTCTTATTTTACAATGAACTTATTTTATATTATGGTCTTATTTTAGACGCCTTAAATTTTTATGGAAAAAATTTTTGGGCTTTATTTAAAAAAAAATTAGGCCTTAAGTTAAAATTAAATTAAAAATTTTTTTAGGCCTTATTAAATTTTTTTTTTGGGCCTTATTAAGAAAATTTTTGTACCTAACTAACTCGAGGCCCTAGGCGACCGCCTCAGTGGCCTAGCCACTGAGCCGGCCCTGCCTATACATGCAATCATGCATGCTTCTAATTATTTATATTTAATTTCCTCGTTGGCTAACTGAGAAGCATTCATATTCATTAACTTGTTTTGCTCCTATTTGTTTTCTTCCCGACCTCTAACTCATGATAAAGTCGTCAAAATTAAAGTCGAACAAATTCTAGATAAAAACCGGCTAATCTTTCTGCTGATCATCAATGTTTTATTTTATTATTACATCCTCGAAAGGGGATTAATACATCAATCTATAATAATTCACTGCCTGCTTATTGAAGATAACGATAAACTTAAAGGATTACAAAGGGAATGATAAAGGACAACACCAATTCTAGCAATGGATTCAAAAATGTTACAAAATTAAAGGTTTGGAAAAGGAGTAGTCCATCGCGTGGTAGTCTATATATAAATGCATGGTCCTCCATTTCTTCATGGGATTGCAAGGGTTGTAGAAAAGCTTGATAGCAGGGGAATCAAGCTTAATTTGGGTCTACAACCCATCGTGGGCCTTCACCATCAAGGCAGCCTACGGGCGGGTTTCTCTCCAATCAGTGGCTGTAGTCCACAATCCTTTTGGGGCCCTATCTTTGGAAATCTTTGTGGAAGATTCACATCACATGGATGAGCGGCTGAAGCTCCTCCTTTGAAAAATTGCATTGGATATCCTCTCTTCTGAAATTCTCTCCTCTCATCTCCCCATCCTTGCCTTCTCCCTTTGCTGCTAATTAAGGAGATGATGAATCTTTGGAATGCCTCAAATTCATTAGAAGCAAAGCAATCATGACCCTTTCAAGAACCAACAACAGTATAATAATACAAGACAAATGAATAAAAAGTGATGAATAACTTATAAGCTAAGCAATGTGAATAATATGAATAGAGCTATCGAGGCCGGGGCGGAAGGGGGCAAATATCCCCCTAAACATTTTCAAAATGTTATTAAAATATGGTTTCTTATAAATATATCCCAACAAAATTATATTTTTGTCCCCTCTTTAAAATTTTCTTTTAATTTTCTCCATTCTTTCAGCCTTAAAAAAAAAAAGAAAATAAAAAATGTCCTCATTGAATTAGTGACTTTCAGTTCACCACATTATTTTAGCTTGACTATAATGTTTTTAGGAACTCTCCTAAGAGAAAGAGTTCACATTAAATGTTTGAAGAGTTCACATCACTTAAAAAAAAAAGGGCATTTTAAGCCATTTTGTCAATGCCATTTTATGCCATATAAACGATTCTAATCGGTTAACAAATGGCATAAATTCTGTAATTTGTGACGTTTGTATAGTAAACGGCATAAAAACTATGGTTTTGTGCCGTTTGAGCGAAGTGGCATTAAAAAAATGCCATTTCTTTTGTAGTTCATCCTTGCCTGCTCCCTTTGCTAAAGTCCTAAGGAGATGATGAATCTTTGGATTGCCTCAATTTTATTAGAATCAGTCATACTGTTAATCTCAACGGCTTGAGCCTATTGCAATTTATCATTAATTATCTTTTCAAGAACCAACAACAATGTTAATAACAAAAGACAAATGGATAAAAAGTGATGAATATATTTTGCTTCTCTAGATGCGGCAACTAAAGCTAATTGTAACTTAATTATAAGCTAAGCAATGTGCATATATAATATACATATAGCTATCATAGCAGGGCGGAAGCATGTATAGGGTTGAAAAGTTATAAAAGAGTTATATGTATAACATTATTTTCCTTTTTAATTGCTATGAATAAAACAAATATTCGAGCATTATAAATTTTATTACAGTTTTCTTATAAACTCAGTCTACATAAATACCACGTGCTGCATATAAGTGAAGAAAATTAAGCAATATGAATTGGCAAATAAATGTGACTATTTAATGATCACTAACATAGTAAATAATGATTAACTGCTAGGTCAATTTATAAAAAATAATAATAATGAAGAAAAATGCTATTTAGGGTTTTTTAATAAATAAAAAAAATTGAAAGAAAATATATTTTAGCCCCCCCAAATTATCATATATTTTGCAATTACGCTTCAAAACTTTAAAAAGTTGTATCGAGTTTCCACATGCTATTACGGTAGGTCAGATTAGATATTTTTACATTTTTCTCTTCAAATTTCAAAATACCCTTAAAGTTATTAAAAAAATATAAAAAATAATCATTTGAAAAAATAAATAAAATAAAATAAGGAAGCTAATACGAAAAGTCACTCTTTTTGGCATTTTCAATTTTTTTTTAATAATTTTAAATGTTTTTTTTATTAAATTTAAGGGTAGTTTGATGAGAAAATACAGAAGTGTCTAGTTTGTCACATGACTCACATGGTAGTGGTATTGGATGCCTTTAGAAATATAAGTACAAAATATATTATAGTTCAGTTATAATTCAAGGAGTTGTATCTCATCCAAAAAAAAAAAAAAAAAACTGGCTATGGAATACGTCAATTTATTAAATTCAGTACCTGCTTATTGAAGATAACAATAAACTTGAAAGATTACAAAGGAAATGATAAAAAGATAACAAACATAAACGTTAATGCAATTATGCAGGTACGTAGGTAGTTTTTAGACTCCATCAAGGAGTTCAAACATGGGGCTTAATAGCAGGGCTATAGCCATTCAATTTGTCCTGATACCTATTCCAAAGCATAACACCCCCGTATTTTGAAGAACCCTTAATATAAGGTAACACTTCAGTATTAATCTTGTCAGGCTCGGTGTAGCCACTCCCAGCTGCGTCTTTGGATGCAGGCAACCCCAAAAATATTTGACCAGCTTGAATAGTGGTCCATTGATTAGTCCAAGAACTCTTAAGGTTGTCGGCATTGCCCCGATACTCACACCCAGGGTTGTTGTAAAATTGGACCCAAACATAGTCAAACAGGCCAGTGGCAAGTGCATCTTTTAGAGCCGCGTCTGGAAAAGGACATTGTGGAGCCGCAGTTAAGTAGACCTTCTTATTCGCATCATTGCTAAGCTTTGATAGGGCCGTTGCCAGCTCGTCCCAGTGTTTTGAGTCTCCCTCAATATCAAAGTCAATGCCATCTAGGACCGCATCACCTAATGGACGGGAGGCTGATTGGCCCCAAAGAAAATTGTTCCATAAGTAGTTTGCAACATTCCTGCAAAAGTATCATTAATTAATTAATTAATGCACACTATAATGAAATAAGAGTATAATATGTCAATAATAAGATTCTAATGAAAGCAATGCTTGCTTGCCTGGCGTCTTCAGCTGAGGAAAGACTGTATTCATTTGTTGTGCTGCCTCCAATAGAAAGCATCACTTTGATACCCTGATTTTGACAAGCTTTAATTTCATTGCTGAAACGGGAGCACCCATTATTATTGGCTGGCTCACAATGCCCGGCTAGGTTGATCGTGGGGGTCCGACCACCGCCAAATTTGTATAGGAAAGCTATGTTCACAATACCATAATAACCAGTGGCGCAAGCTTCAGCCAAGGTGCCCTCACGTCCATCTTGGCCCCAGTAGACCGTGATAATGCCGGCGGCTTGCGAGCCATTGATCAGGACAGTCGACATGAGCAAAAAGCAGAACAAGGCTAATGGGGTTTGGAATTGCCTAGCCATTACTAGTGCGCTTTGCTTAATTGCTTGCTGCTTGGCTTGGTGAAGGAACATCTATTTATAGGCTTATGTGGGAATTACCAAAATACTACTTGATCGAGCACATGTCGATCAGTACGTTTTGTGGAAGAATATTCCCTCAGGTGCTAGTAGCTAGCTAGTTAATATTCTCTCGTGCACCATATTTTCCACCTCTATATATCACTATCATGCTACGTACTACCACCATCTTTTATTAACTTTCTCTGTCACGTTACACGTACACGTGCATGGCCATAATCCAATAGTACTACACTGGCGTTGGGTCTCAAATTTATCGCTTCTCTTTGGATTTATGATTTCAGAACTTGTAATTTGAAACTGCAATTTGTAAAAATACTGATAAACGTTTAATAAAATCCCTGTTTAGCTTTTCAAATTGTATATATATATATATATTTTTAATAATACGTCTATTTGCCTACCATTTGAAAATGTTGATATTTCTATGCTTTCAAATCACAATTTTTGAAAAAATGTATTTCTAAACAATACACTCTCGACATTTTGATTTAAAATTATATTTTTAGTCTACGAAATTACAATAACAAACACAGTCTACTACTCTATCTAGGTAGACCCATCCTGTGCATCCACAATTGCAAGGAAGTAATACTTACAAAACAAAACCATAATAATAATAATAATAATAATAATAATAATAAACGTGGTCGTTATAAAGAAAGGAAGTCCTTGCACTCCATCATGCATGTGGGGTGTGGGGTCTTGCTCAAGAATCATCTTATCATCTTTGCAGCATGTTTCCCTCACGTTCTTTAAATTTATTTTCTATTTTAATTAAAACATATATATATTCTTATTTTAGTTATCTCTTCTTTTTTTTTCTTTTTTGTTTTAAGTATTTATATTGGACCCAACAAATTAGGGATTCATTTTTCATTATTCCGTTTAAATATATATTTTTTAAAGATTCTTTATTTTTATTTTTATTTTCCCCAAATTACATATATTTAAAAAATTTAACTTTTCTTAATAGTCATGTTTTAAAAACTTGTCATTTTTCTAACTGTGATATTTTTCAAATTTTATCTTTTTCTTAACGGTGAGTCGTTCCTTAATTCTTTGTGGGTTTGGGGAGAGTATGCGAGAGGGGAGACAATATCCGCACAAAAGCACATGTATACACCCATCCAAAGAACCAATATCTTTTATCGATCTGTCTAATAATGATTTACTGTTTGGTTGAAACAGTAAATAATTTCTTTTAAAGAAAAAGAATAAATGCAAAACTAATTCTTATAGTTGTCTTAAATTACAAACCGGTCCCTCCTTTTATAATTAAATTAGGAGCCTTAGTCAGTGGCTTACGTGGTGTAGAGACATGCTATTCTTCCATCTCTCATCCATCTTCCATCAATCAACTTTTCAAATTCATCATTAGATAAATTTGCATGTAGATCTTATATATGCAATGGTGGATTTGAAAATATATATATATGGATGGAAATGAATGAGAGATTAATAAAAAAAAAAAAAACATTTCTTAATCTGTTGGTGTAAGTGCACTAGCACAGAGAACAAATAAAGTCATTTAAATATTCTCTCAAATAAATGCTAAAGAAAATAGAGGAAAGAAAAAGTATTTTTATATTAATATAGTGTTACAATAGGGAGATTGTTATTTGTTGCATGTTTGTCAAGAGCCTTTTCAAACTTTGGGAAATGGATAAGAATGTAGGAATAGTACTGCTGCCAGTATTCTAGCTATCCAGCTGGCCTCGAGAAATGCTCAAATTTAAATCACAATGAAGTGGTAGTTTGAAGAAATCCAAATCGCAATAGAAATCTGTGTGATCGAAAAATATGAATTGTCAACATCGCATTGCTGTCTAAATTTAGGCAGCGGCCAAAAACCTTAACTCAACTTAATTAATAAGCAGGTCAGAGTGAGAGTGTGACCCACGTCGGAGCATCAAATGGTTGCCAAAAATATATATATATGGATGGAAATGGATGAGAGATTTTTTTTTTTTTTTTTTTAAAAAAAAAAACATTTCTTAATCAATTGATGTAAGTGCACTAGCAGAGAGAAAAAATAAAGTCATTTAAATATTCTCAAATAAATGCCATAGAAAATAGAGGAAAAAAAAGTATTTTTTATATTAATATAATATTACCATAGGGAGATTGTTGCATGTTCTTTAAGAGCCTTTTCAACATTTGGGAAATGGATAAGAATGTAGGAATAGTACTGTTGCGAGTGTTCTAACCATCCAGCTGGTCTCGATAAATGCTCAAATTTAAATCGCAATGAAGTGGTAGTTTAATTTGAAGAAATCCAAATCGCAATAGAAACATGTGCGACCCAAAAATATGAATTGTCAACATCGCATTGTTGTCAAAATTTAAGCGGGGCCAAAAACCTTAACTCAACTTAATGAGTAGGTCAGAGTGAGAGTGTGACCCATGTCGGGGATGGTTGCCAAAAATTTAACAAGGGCATCTAAAATTGCATTGGGGGACCAATAAGATGATGAAAAAGAGGGCGCGCTAAAAAGAAACGTGTTCCACATAGCGTTCCTGTCAACATTTTTGCCAAAAACCTTATCAACTCAAATTTTATGAACATGTACGTCGACACGTGGATGCATGGAACCAATATTGAACCTCGTCGATCCAGGCCGTGCGAGTTCTTCTCGTGCAGCTGCAGCCTGCGCGCAGGCATTAATGGGTATCTACACGTATAAGTTTTGCCTTTTACTAAGAATTAGTCTTCTAAGCATATATAGAAGTAATTAATTAAGAAGATGACCGCAGTGGTAATATTACAGATATTCCAAAATCAAAAGCAGTACTGTTTGAATTATGTTGTTGAGAAATTTGCAGCTGTTAATGAGTTTATGATATTTCTTTTCCCCATATCTAACTTAATTAGTAGCCCAAGTGGAAAAGAAGGAAGAAAGTCCAATCAATAATTATCATCAATGAGACATGTGGTTCTAGCCTTCTACCCATTTATCGTCTGATTTGACCCCAAACCTAATGAGAAGTATGACATTGCAAACTTATTAAATTAGAGAATAAGATGTATTATTTTACCTAAACATCTTCTCCATTTCAAGTTATTTTATGGTCAAGATTTTATTTTACTAATCTAACTGTATGTATAATATTATGTGGTGAATATGTTGTCATGTAATTTAAAATTTTGAAATATCATAATTACTTAAGAGTTTAGGAAATATAATGGTCATTCCACCCCTTAATTTGTCAAATTCACTTATAGTCAAGGGAATTCGAGACTCTTGTAGGATCCGAGAAATACTTCAAACTCTTCAAGGACATGAAGCTCGAGCAAAAGCCCACCTTGAAGCCTAGGAACACACCTCTAAATTCCCATAGATGGATTTTACAATTTTACTAACCATATATCCAAGAGATTTGGGGAACTCTTATAAGTATGACCCGCGGCCCGCCCATGAGTCAACAATAAGGCCCATACCCGAGAGAAGAGCCAACCGGATTTAGGAAACATGGCCCAAGCCCTGAAGCCTAGCAGCCCTCAATCTCTATGTCCGAACCCAGCAAGGGACTTGGTCACTTGAGTCTTAAACCTACCGAAACAGGCCCAGAACCCAGCAGACTCGGAGCTACGTACCGCCCTGTTAAGTAATTTTCGTAACTTACTATATTGGAATTTGGTATTATGGTGCAGGTGCTGTTGCCAAGAGAATATTGCCATTGTTTTTGGGGAGGGAGGAAGGTGTGGCTAACCTCGTCACCACCCACAATGTCCATTCCCAGACAAGTACCTAAAAAATGTGGATATTTAACTACGGTTTTGAATATATATGTTTGGGTTCAAGTTAATTTTTAGGGGTAATTGACTTTTTTGGTACATATGGTTTAACCCAAAATCAAATATAATCCTCTATAAAGTTATCACAGATGCATGGTACTTGTATACATCCAATAAATGTACGTAGATAGTACGTTCATCTATATTCCGTTCATAAAATTAACAATGATCCACGTCATCAACTCCTATATAGTCCTATCAAAACATGACATGTCCCATATGGGCCATATGACAGTTTATGACTAGTTTGAGGTGTTTCCCCATTAAAACTATGGATAGAAGTATCATCTTGATATTTAAGCTTAAGATAGGTACAATTTACAGCACTTTTCGAAATCGAGATGATCATTTGATATTAAGGCATATTACAAGTAACTCAAAGGCACTTAACACTATTTAAAATTTGTTTGGAATTGCGTTAAAGAGTTTAAAAAGTACTTTTAAAATATAAAAAGTTATGTCAAACAAAAGCTGACATATTTGGTAAAAAACTCTAAAAGTACTTGTTTGACTTTTTTACACTTAAAAATGACAAAAATGCACTTTTAGTAGAAACTTAAAAATGAAGCGTTGCTAAAAAGCTTTTTTTTGACTTAAAAGTTCTATTTTTTAAACACAATCTTAAACATACTCTTAATCTAAATTGATAACGTAGAAGCTGTTGGCCGGGCAATTCATTGTGATGAATAGTCATGATTTGGCAGATTGCACCTCTTACAATCGTAAGTATTGTAAAGGATGTCATCAACTTAGGGGCAACCCCATGATATTACAATTTTAAAAGTTAAAAATAGTTTTTGAGTAGCAAAAATATTATAATTACCTAAAGGAGATTGCAAGTTTGGGATCGAGGGTTAGGGCATGCAATTAGACTTTTTGAAGTAACATGTCATGTTAAGATCATTGACAAGAAACACCAGCTGGTGCATCTTTTTATTGATTAATGAGATATATATAAGTCATCTCATCTCACTAGTTTGGTAGAATACATCAAATTATATATATAATTCACTAGCTACCTGCTTATTGAAGATAACGACAAACTTAAAAAGATCGATGACAAAGGAAATGATGAAAGATTACAAAGGCTGCAGAGTAGACACCCAAATGCGCGCAGGTAGTTTTACGTTAACACGATCGATCTGAGGAGTAGTTCAAAGTTCAAACATAGGGCTTAATAATTGAGCTAAAGTTACTCAATTTGTCATAATACCTATTCCAAAGCGTAACACCCCCGTATTTTGGATTATCATGATCAATCACTTTTAACTCCTGCTCTACAAGATCATGGGGCTTCACGTAGCCACTATCAGCTGCTTCTTTGGCTGCAGGGAACCCCAAAAGTAATAAACTCTTAAAATCTTTGATGTGAGTAACCCATTTTTCAATAGAAGCCTTAACTTTATCGAAATTGTACTTAAACTCGCACTCCTGTTGTAAAATTGGACCGAAATGTAGTCAAACAGGCGAGTGTCTATTGCATCTTTTAGATGAGGGTCTGGAAAAGGACATTGTGGAGCCGCAGTTAATAAGTAGGCCTTCTTCGTCTGCTGCGTGTAAAAACTTGAGAGCTTCCTTGCCACCTCGTCCCAGTACTCGCTCTCTTTTTCAATAGCGAAGTCAACGCCATCAAGGACCGCATCACCAAACGGACGGTCACAGTAAGATTCGCCCCCAAGATAATGGTCCCACAAATAGGTTGCAAAACTACTGCATGCACATGCACCAAATATCAATGAACGTGCACTATTCATTCAATCCCTATATATATACTTGAAGAAAGAGGAAAGGGAAAGAGGAAAGGAAATACAGAAAAGCCCAAATTAACTTTTCTATTTTCCTATTTGAAATATAATGTCTCAATAAGAATATAATGAAAATTAGCTAGCAATGTTTGCCTGGCGTCAGCAGCTGAGGAAAGGTGGTAGCTACCACTTCCGTTGTGGCCTCCAATAGAAAGCATGACTTTGATATTTTGTTTTTGACAAGCTTTGATGTCGTTGCCTAAACCGGTGCACCCATTAGTGGTTGCGTCACAATGGCCGGATAGGTTGAGCGTGGCGGTGCCATCGCCAAATTTGGATAGGAAAGCTATGTTCACAATACTATAATTGCTACTAGTACCGCAAGCATCAGCTAAAGTGCCCTCACTTGCATTTTGGCCCCAGTACACCGAGATTATGCCAGCGGCTTGTGAGCCATTGATCAGGACAATCATGAGTAAAACGTAGAACAAGGCTAATGGGGGGGTGAGTAATTGCCGAGCCATTACTAGTAGTGTGATAATTTGCTTACTTGGTGCTTTGCTTGAGAATCGATGGTGAAGGAATATCTATTTATAGGCATACAAGGAGAGAGTATCAGATTCTTTTTTGTGTGTAGAGGAAATTACTATCTCAACCCTAAAATTTGACAAATGACTTAATAAAGTTTAATAGGCTAACTTCATTTATATTTCTAGTGAAAATACATGTTTAATTTCCTCAAGTGCTTAATTACAGAATGGTCTATCCCAGAATCCCATTATGTACCCCACAATAAAACTGAATATGCTAGTCAACTTAAACGGAAATAAATACAATAAAAAAAATCCTATTCGCATGCGGCTTAATTATCATAATAATTTACTCTCCATTTTAGTTAAATTCATATATATATATATATATATATATATATATATATATATATTAATTATCTATTTTTTCAAAGCCACTACATTTGGTCTCTATTTTTAACTATCCACTTTCATGATTGCAAGAGCGTATGATGCATCAACTAATATGATCAAGTACCCTAATGCGTATTGATTTGGATATATATGCCCATTAGACCAAATGCCATCCACAGATATTTTCTCCCTGCATTGAAACAAATTAAATTATATTGATCCGGTAATTAGAGAGAGATCAGAGAGAGAAAAAGGAAACAAATATCGCTCCTATAGTTCATCCTCGATCCATATCATGAAGAACAAAACTTGTACATAGCCTAAATCCTTTATTTTGAAGCCGATTGGTTCAGTTCGTCTGAATTAATCTCTCGTACGTGCACCATATTTTCCACCTCTATTATTCTACTAACACCTTCTTTTATCAACTTTCTCGGTCACATGGGACGTCTAATCTAATTGTAAACTGGTTGGGTCTTAGATTTATAGCTCCCGTTTAGGTTTATGATTTCAAAACATTCAATTTAAAAATATGATTTTTAAAATTTTATATAAACATTTGGTAAAATTGTTGTTTAGCTTTTAAAAGCGTACGTGTTTTAAAAATACATTCATTTGCCAACGATTTGAAAATGCCAATATTTTTATGTTTTCAAATCACAATTTTTTTAAAAAAAGTATTTTTAAATAATACAATCTCTACAATTTAATTTAAAATTACATTTTTAATTTAAAAATCGCAATACTAATCACACTCTAAGAAAACCCATCCGTAATTGGAAGTAAGTGATACTTACAAAACAAAAGTGGTCCTAATAACAAAAACGTGTTCCTGAAAACAAAAAAAAACCTCTTCTGGTCGTCCAGATAATACTTCCAAAAAAAAAAAGGACGAGCGTGGTCCATGATATATAATGCTTATAAAAATAAAAATAAAAATAAAAGTGGTCCTGATAATACTTATTAAAAACAAAAAAACAGAAAACGTGGTGGAGATAATTGATAAAGAAAGGAAGTCCTTGCTCTCCATCGTGTGGGGTCTTGCTCAAGAATCATCTTATCATCTTATTTGCAGCATGTTTCCCTCATTTTCTTTAAATTATATTATATTATATTATATTAGCATATAACCGGCTAATATAATATATAATAGAAGACAATATGATCAGCACAAAAGCACATGTATACACTCATCCAGAGAGCCAATATCTTTTATCTGTTTAATAATGATTTACTGTTTGAATGAAACAAGTTGTTATTGGGTTTCGAAAGCCCATACTTTTTCCACTTGAGCAATCCCTTTTACCACTTAATCGCAAAAATTTACCTACTTTATTCACATTCTATCAAATGAATTCCTTGTCA
>NC_081547.1:5230878-5245572 GCF_901000735.1 Corylus avellana | reverse complement strand
ATATATATATGAGTCGCGCTAATTGCGAGTCAAGCCCCTATGTTTACGAACTTTAAACGAGCGAGTCCGGTTTTATACGAGTATGTATCATTTAATAATCGAGTATAGTTTCGTGTCCACGAACGACTCATTTAATAATCGAGTCGGGCACGAATCTAGCTTTATCGAGCCGATCCCGAGTGAACTAATAGGTAGCTTTGTTTGTTTATAGCCTTACATGGCTGGATCAGATCATGAGTAATGTTAAAAATATTATTATTATTTAAATTGATGAGACTCTTAAAATTAATATTGGATCAAAATTTAATAATAATTTATCTAAAATTTAATGACAATTTTAAAAGTTATACCAATAAATAAAAAAATTGGTCTAAGAAAGAACCAAAAAATATATATATATAATAATAATAATAATAATAATAATAATAATATAAATCCTAAATCCTCTTCTTTTTTTTCTTTTTTTTTGAAAGCTGGAGAAGGGGAAAGGGGATCCTAAATACTCTTCTAGATAAAAGAAATCCTCCTAGCTACTTGCCCGAGCATAGTCCCACTGGGCACTAAATTGTCCAATTTACAAAAAACGTCAAATCCCAATTTCTGAGTGAGTAATGTTTTTAATTAGTTGTATATTTTTCTCATCTCTTATCCTATCATTGAATTTGGTCCTTACATATTCAATAATGAATTTAGAAAAGATTTGACAAAAAAGAAAAAAAAACGTGTAGAAAAATGCTACTAAACAATCTCTTTTCCAATAGGATCGACAGACCCACATGATGGACAGCGAAGGATCGACTTCCTTTCTTTATCACAATTCACAACCACGGTTTTTTTTTTTTTTTTTTTTTTTTAAGTATCATATCATGGGCCACGTTATTTTTTCGGAAGTATTATCAGGACAATTTTTTTTTTTTTTTTTAAGGCTTTAAGTAATCAGGACCAGTTTTGTTTTGTATTGTGGATGGGTCTACATCGATCTTTATATTCGTTTCTTTCGTCTGAATCATCTCGAGAGATACAAGGAGCACACCTCTTTTTTGGTTTTATAAGGATCGTCCACTCTTTCTTACTTTTGGATAAGAATAAGAAAAATTATTCCTTATAACCCTTTTCCCTTATTCAATTAAAAAAAATAAAAAAATGGAAGTAGGAAGATGGCCGCAGTTGTAATTACAAATCCAAAATCAAAAGCAGAGTTTGAATCTCCAAATATATATATATATTAAGTTCCCATATATAATATGATAAGTGAAAACCTGCTCTCTTTTAATTATGTTTTTGAGATATTTGCAGCTGTTAATGAGTTTATGATATTTCTTTTTTTGTTCTCAATTCCTTGAACCAACATCCTAGAAGTTGTACCTACTTTTTCAACGAACCTGCTAGCTGAATCATTTTACCCAAAGATACTTCATGGCGTGGTGATCAATCATTGCGTACTATTGTGGGTACAAAATTTGGGAGTATACTCAGGACGGAAATCAATGGAAAGTATTTAATTTCTTTTAAAAAATGAATACATAAAAAATCAGTTCTTATGGTTGTCCTCAATTACTAAATTAGAAGCCTTAATTAGTCAGTGGCTTAAGTGGTGTAGAGAACGGCTATTAATCTTTTGTCTCTCATCCATCTTCCATCAACCTCTTTTTCAAATTTATCATTAAATTTGCATGTAGATCCTACATATGCAATGGTGAATTTGAAAAAAAAAATATCATGGAGTTTGTTGCATGTTTTTTAAGAGCCTTTTCAACATTTAGGAAATGGATAAGAATGTAGGAATACTGCTGCTAGTATTCTAACTATCTTGTTGGCCCGAAGGAATTCAAATCGCACTGAAGTGGTAGTTTGAAGAAATCAAAAAACATGAATGGATAAGAATGTATACTGCTAGCTACTAGTATTCTAACTATTCAGCTGGCCCGAAGGAATCCAAATCGCATTGAAGTGGTAGTTTGAAGAAATCAAGAAACATGAATGGATAAGAATGTATACTGCTAGCTACTAGTATTCTAACTATTCAGCTGGCCCGAAGGAATCCAAATCGCATTGAAGTGGTAGTTTGAAGAAATCAAGAAACATGTGCAACGGGAAAATATGGATCATCAACATCTCGTTGCTGTCAAAATTTAGGCGGTGGCCAAAAACCTCAACTCAACTTAATTAATGAGCAGATCGCAGTGTGACTAATGGAGCATCGACAAAATTGCACTGGGGTGGGGGCCAAGATTAAAAACAAAAAACAAAAAAAAAAGTTCCACGAGAAAGTATGAAATAGATTGTCAATGTCGCGTTCCAAAAACCTTATCAACTCAATTTTTGAGAACTCGTGCATGGAACCAATGGACTTGGTCTTCTGTCTTCTCATGCATGCAACTGCAGGCAATGGCTATGTGCGGTGCCTACGCACGTACACAAGTTTTGCTCTCTTTTAATTATGTTTCTGAGAAATTTGCAGCGAGTTAATGATATTTCTGCTCTCCATAGCATAGTAGCCCCAAGCGGAAAAGAAGAAAGAAAGTCCAATCAATAATTATCATGCATGCTTCATTCTGATACTTGACCAGCTTTAATGGTGTTCCATACTTCCATTGATTCCAAGACACCGTATACATGCAATCATGCATGCTTCTAATTATTTATATTTAATTTCCTCGTTGGCTAACTGAGAAGCATTCATATTCACTAACTTGTTTTGCTCCTATTTGTTTTTTTTTCGACCACCAACTCATGACAAAGTCGTCAAAATTAAAGTCGAACAAATTCTAGATAAAAACCGGCTAATCTTTCTGCTCATCATCAATGTTTTAGTTTATTATTACATCCTCGAAAGAGGATTAATACATCAATCTATAATAATTCACTGCCTGCTTATTGAAGATAACGATAAACTTAAAAGGATTACAAAGGAAATGATAAAGGACTACACCAATGCTAGCAATGGATTTAAAAATGTCACAAAATTAAAGGTTTGAAAAAGGAGTAGTCCATTGCGTGGCAGTCTATATATAAATGCATGGTCCTCCATTTCTTCATGGGATTGCAAGGGTTGTAGAAAAGCTTGATAGCCGGGGAATCAAGCTTCATTTGGGTCTACGACCCATCGTGGGCCTTCACCATCAAGTCAGCCTACGGGCGGGTTTCTCTCCAATCAGTGGCTGTAGTCCACAATCCTTTTGGGCCCAATCTTTGGAAATCTTTGTGGAAGATTGACATCACATGGATGAGCGGCTGAAGCTCCTCCTTTGAAAAATTGCATTGGATATCCTCTCTTCTGAAATTCTCTCCTCTCATCTCCCCATCACTTAAAAAAAAGGGCATTTTAAGCCGTTTTGTCAATGTCATTTTATGCCATATAAATGATTCTAATCGGTTAACAAATGGCATAAATTTTGTAATTTGTGCTGTTTGTACAGTAAATGGCATAAAAACTATGGTTTTGTGCCGTTTGAGCGAAGTAGCATTAAAAAAATGCCTTTTTTTTTTCTTTTTTTTTTTGTAGTGCATCCTTGCCTGCTCCCTTTGCTAAGGTCCTAAGGAGATGATGAATCTTTGGATTGCCTCAATTTTATTAGAATCAGTCATACTGTTAATCTCAACGGCTTGAGCCTATTGCAATTTATCATTAATTATCTTTTCAAGAACCAACAACAATGTTAATAACAAAAGACAAATGGATAAAAAGTGATGAATATATTTTGCTTCTCTAGATGCGGCAACTAAAGCTAATTGTAACTTAATTATAAGCTAAGCAATGTGCATATATAATATACATATAGCTATCATAGCAGGGCGGAAGCATGTATAGGGTTGAAAAGTTATAAAAGAGTTATATGTATAACATTATTTTCCTTTTTAATTGCTATGAATAAAACAAATATTCGAGCATTATAAATTTTATTACAGTTTTCTTATAAACTCAGTCTACATAAATACCACGTGCTGCATATAAGTGAAGAAAATTAAGCAATATGAATTGGCAAATAAATGTGACTATTTAATGATCACTAACATAGTAAATAATGATTAACTGCTAGGTCAATTTATAAAAAATAATAATAATGAAGAAAAATGCTATTTAGGGTTTTTTAATAAATAAAAAAAAAAATTGAAAGAAAATATATTTTAGCCCCCCCCAAATTATCATATATTTTGCAATTACGCTTCAAAACTTTAAAAAGTTGTATCGAGTTTCCACATGCTATTACGGTAGGTCAGATTAGATACTTTTACATTTTTCGCTTCAAATTTCAAAATACCCTTAAAGTTATTAAAAAAATATAAAAAATAATCATTTGAAAAAATAAAATAAAATAAAATAAGGAAGCTAATACGAAAAGTCACTCTTTTTGGCATTTTCAATTTTTTTTTTAATAATTTTAAATGTTTTTTTTAATAAATTTAAGAGTATTTTGATGAGAAAATACAGAAGTGTCTAGTTTGTCACATGACTCACATGGTAGTGGTATTGGATGCCTTTAGAAATATAAGTACAAAATAGATTATAGTTCAGTTATAATTCAAGGAGTTGTATCTCATACCAAAAAAAAAAAAAACTGGCTATGGAATACGTCAATTTATTAAATTCAGTACCTGCTTATTGAAGATAACAATAAACTTGAAAGATTACAAAGGAAATGATAAAAAGATAACAAACATAAACGTTAATGCAATTATGCAGGTACGTAGGTAGTTTTTAGACTCCATCAAGGAGTTCAAACATGGGGCTTAATAGCAGGGCTATAGCCATTCAATTTGTCCTGATACCTATTCCAAAGCATAACACCCCCGTATTTTGAAGAACCCTTAATATAAGGTAACACTTCAGTATTAATCTTGTCAGGCTCGGTGTAGCCACTCCCAGCTGCGTCTTTGGATGCAGGCAACCCCAAAAATATTTGACCAGCTTGAATAGTGGTCCATTGATTAGTCCAAGAACTCTTAAGGTTGTCGGCATTGCCCCGATACTCACACCCAGGGTTGTTGTAAAATTGGACCCAAACATAGTCAAACAGGCCAGTGGCAAGTGCATCTTTTAGAGCCGCGTCTGGAAAAGGACATTGTGGAGCCGCAGTTAAGTAGACCTTCTTATTCGCATCATTGCTAAGCTTTGATAGGGTCGTTGCCAGCTCGTCCCAGTGTTTTGAGTCTCCCTCAATATCAAAGTCAATGCCATCTAGGACCGCATCACCTAATGGACGGGAGGCTGATTGGCCCCAAAGAAAATTGTTCCATAAGTAGTTTGCAACATTCCTGCAAAAGTATCATTAATTAATTAATTAATGCACACTATAATGAAATAAGAGTATAATATGTCAATAATAAGATTATAATGAAAGCAATGCTTGCTTGCCTGGCGTCTTCAGCCGAGGAAAGACTGTATTCATTTGTTGTGCTACCTCCAATAGAAAGCATCACTTTGATACCCTGATTTTGACAAGCTTTAATTTCATCGCTGAACCGGGTGCACCCATTATTATTGGCTGGCTCACAATGCCCGGCTAGGTTGATCGTGGGGGTCCGACCACCGCCAAATTTGTATAGGAAAGCTATGTTCACAATACCATAATAACCAGTGGCGCAAGCTTCAGCAAAGGTGCCCTCACGTCCATCTTGGCCCCAGTAGACCGTGATAATGCCGGCGGCTTGCGAGCCATTGATCAGGACAGTCGACATGAGCAAAAAGCAGAACAAGGCTAATGGGGTTTGGAATTGCCTAGCCATTACTAGTGCGCTTTGCTTAATTGCTTGCTGCTTGGCTTGGTGAAGGAACATCTATTTATAGGCTTATGTGGGAATTACCAAAATACTACTTGATCGAGCACATGTCGATCAGTACGTTTTGTGGAAGAATATTCCCTCAGGTGCTAGTAGCTAGCTAGTTAATATTCTCTCGTGCACCATATTTTCCACCTCTATATATCACTATCATGCTACGTACTACCACCATCTTTTATTAACTTTCTCTGTCACGTTACACGTACACGTGCATGTGCATGGCCATAATCCAATAGTACTACACTGGCGTTGGGTCTCAAATTTATCGCTCGGCTTCTCTTTGGATTTATGATTTCAGAACTTGTAATTTGAAACTGCAATTTGTAAAAATACTGATAAACGTTTAATAAAATCCCTGTTTAGCTTTTCAAATTGTATATATATATATTTTTAATAATACATCTATTTGCCTACCATTTGAAAATGTTGATATTTCTATGCTTTCAAATCACAATTTTTGTAAAAATGTATTTTTAAACAATACACTCTCGACATTTTGATTTAAAATTATATTTTTAATCTACGAAATCACAATAACAAACACAGTCTACTACTCTATCTAGGTAGACCCATCCTGTGCATCCACAATTGCAAGGAAGTAATACTTACAAAACAAAACCATAATAATAATAATAATAATAATAATAATAATAATCGTGGTCGTTATAAAGAAAGGAAGTCCTTGCACTCCATCATGCATGTGGGGTGTGGGGTCTTGCTCAAGAATCATCTTATCATCTTTGCAGCATGTTTCCCTCACGTTCTTTAAATTTATTTTCTATTTTAATTAAAACATATATATATTCTTATTTTAGTTATCTCTTTTTTTTTTTCTTTTTTTTTTTGAAGTATTTATATTGGACCCAACAAATTAGGGATTCATTTTTCATTATTCCGTTTAAATATATATTTTTTAAAGATTCTTTATTTTTATTTTTATTTTCCCCAAATTACATATATTTAAAAAATTTAACTTTTCTTAATAGTCATGTTTTAAAAACTTGTCATTTTTCTAACTGTGGTATTTTTCAAATTTTATCTTTTTCTTAACGGTGAGGCGTTCCTTAATTCTTTGTGGGTTTGGGGAGAGTACGTATGCGAGAGGGGAGACAATATCCGCACAAAAGCACAGGTATACACCCATCCAGAGAGCCAATATCTTTTATCTGTCTAACAATGATTTACTGTTTGGCTGAAACAAGTTGTTATTAACTTATTGGGTTTCGAAAGCCCATACTTTTTCCACTTGAGCAATCCATTTTACCACTTAATCGCAAAAATTTACCTACTTTATTCACATTCTATCAAATGAATTCCTTGTCAATTTATGTCTATTCCAAACAAATGAATTCAACTTCATAGTAATTCTATGAATTTTGTTGATAAGAAGATGCAAGGGTTGCTTACATTTGCCAACGTGAGCACTACTGTGTGTGTGTGTTGTGTTTAAGAGCATTCTCAATGGATGAGCCATATTTTTATGTAAGATAGCTTCTTAAAATTCACTTTTATCTAGTTTAGCTAAGCCATTTGTATATGTCTCTACATCCGATTAGCTATATTTCTATCTATTCTATTAAAATATTATTAAAAGCAATAAAAGTTTTGGAAAAAAGAGAACATGCAGAGAAAAGTAGGAAAAGATTTGGGAAAAAGAGAAAATAGGTGAGAGAAACAATGAAAAATAAAATAGCTCCCTTGAAAAGTGCTGCTACATTTAGCTTTTTTTTTAGCTCTTCCAATCAAATATCTATTTTACATTTTCTTTTGGCTAATCCAATGTAGAGGGTTTTTTAAACATTTGAAGAGTCATTTTAGATAAAAGTAACATTTAGCTCTTCCATTGGGAATGTTCTAACATGGTGTTACTTTACGAACTTGATATATATGCTGCTTAAGGATATATTTTAGTTTTCTTATACATAATTATTTGACGTTTTCAAGATCATAAATGCCATGTGCCTGTAGTCCTGTGGACGTACATGATAATATCCTCGAGATGAATATTCTCAATTCCAAATGAAATGAATGATAATCACCAAATGGAAGGGCATGAATATCACGTCCTTTGCACCATTATTTAGTTATTTATTTCCTTTTTCTTTTCTTTTTTCTTGTTAGTATCATTACTAATTATTGTGCCATCAAACATAGGACGCTATGGCAGCTTGACAATTGACAAATAGGAAATTGCCCGGGCCTCGATTATGGACTATATGTTGCCTATTGCATACTAATTCTGGGGGAGGCAAATATTTTCTTAAGAAAAATGACGTTATAACACGCCTTAATTAGGAGCATTTTAGTTTTTTGTATTTTCTCCTATTTTTAAAACACTATCTTTTCCTCCGGCTCCATGTTAAAAATGTGAAGACATACTTTTGTGACTTTGTCTATTTTTTTTTTTTAATGGCACGGCAAGTTTTTGACCACTAGATTTGTTTCTCGAACTAAATCGCCAACTCGTACAATGTGATGAGTCGCTTTAGGCGAATTTATAATGACATTACACACACATATATATACATGTGTCAATTGATTCATATATATATATCAATTGACACATGAGACATGGTATCACATGGCGGGATCATATCATGAGTAATGTTAGAAAATATTATTATTATTTAAATTGATGAGACTCTTAAAATTAATATTGGATCAAAATTTAATAATAATTTATTTAAAATTTAATGGTAATTTTAAAAGTTACACCAATAAATAAAAAAATTGGTCTCTAACCTTACTCATTGAGTCACGGGCTAAGAAAAAACCAAAAAAAATATAATATTAATAATATAAATCCTAAATCCTCTTCTATTTTTTTTAATTAAAAGCGGGAGAGAGAGAAAAGGGATCCTAAATACTCTTCTAGCTAAAAGAAATCCTCCTAGCTAGCTACTTGCCCGAGCATAGTCCCACTGGGCACTAAATTGTCCAATTTACAAAAAACGTCAAATCCCAATTTCTGAGTGAGAAATGTTTTTAATTAGTTGTATATTTTTCTCATCTCTTATCCTATCATTGAATTTGGTCCTTACATATTCAATAATGAATTTAGAAAAGATTTGACAAAAAAAAAAAAAAAAAACGTGTAGAAAAATGCTACTAAACAATCTCTTTTCCAATAGATCGACAGACCCACATGATGGACAGCGAAGGATCGACTTCAATTCCTTTCTTTATCACAATTCACAACCACGGTTTCTTTTTTTTCTTTTTTTTTTTTCTTTTTTTTTTTCTTTTTTAAGTATCATATCACGGGCCACGTTATTTTTTCGGAAGTATTATCAGGACCTTTTCTTTTTTTTTTCTTTCTTTTTTTTTTTTTTGCCTTTAAGGCTTTAAGTAATCAGGACCAGTTTTGTTTTGTATTGTGGATGGGTCTACTTCCTTGCAATTGTGGATGGGTCTACATTTTTATATTCGTTTCTTTCTTCTGAATCATGTCGATAGATACAAGGGAGCACACCTCTTTTTTGGTTTTATAAGGATCGTCTACTCTTTCTTACTTTTGGATAAGAATGAGAAAAATTATTCCTTATAACTCTTTTTCCTTACTCAATTAAAAAAAAAAATGGAAGTAGAAAGATGACCGCAGTGGTAATTACAAATCCAAAATCAAAAGCAGTGTTTGAATCTCCAACTATATATATTAAGTTGCCATATATAATATGATAAAATGAAAACCTGCTCTCTTTTAATTATGTTTTTGAGATATTTGCAGCTGTTAATGAGTTTATGATATTTCTTTTTTGTTCTTGTCTGATCTTCCTTAGTTCAATTCCTTGAACCAACAACCTAGAAGTTGTATCTACTTTTTCAACAAACCTAGCTGAATCATTTTACACGAAGATACTTCATGGTGATCGATCATTGCGTACTATTGTGGATACAAAATTAGGGAGTATATCAGGACGGAAATCAACGGAAAGTATTTGATTTCTTTTTAAAAAAATGAATACATACAAAATCAGTTCTTATGGTTGTCCTAAATTACTAAATTAGAAGCCTTAGTCAGTGGCTTAAGTGGAGTAGAGAATGGCTATTAATCTTCTGTCTCTCATCCATCTTCCATCAACCGCTTTTTCAAATTCATCATTAGATTTGCATGTAGATCTTACATATGCAATGGTGAATTTGAAAAAAATATATATATCATGGAGTTTGTTGCATGTTTTTTAAGAGCCTTTTCAACATTTAGGGAATGGATAAGAATGTTGGAATTGCTGCTAGTATTCTAACTATCCAGCTGGCCCGTAGGAATTTAAATTGCATTAAAGTGGTAGTTTGAAGAAATGAAGAAACATGTGCAACGGGAAAATATGGATCCTCAACATCACGTTGCTGTCAAAATTTAGGCGGTGGCCAATAACCTCAATTCAACTTAATTAATGAGTAGATCGCAGTGTGACCCATGGAGCATCGACAAAATTGCACTGGGATGGGGGGCCAAGATTAAAAACAAAATACAAAAAAAAAGTTCCATGGGAAAGTATGAAATTGATTGTCAACATCGCATTCCAAAAAACTTATCAACTCAATTTTTGAGAACTCGTGCGTGGAACCAATGGACTTGGTCTTCTGTCTTCTCGTGCATGCCGCTGCAGGCAATGGCTATGTGCGTGCCTACGTACATACACAAGTTTTGCTCTCTTTTAATTATGTTTTTGAGAAATTTGCAGCGAGTTAATGATATTTCAGCTCTCCATAGCATGGTAGCCCCAAGCGGAAAAGAAGTAAGAAAGACCAATCAATAATTGTTATGCATGTTTCATTCTGATACTTGACCAGCTTTAATGGTGTTCCATTGATTCCAAGACACCCTATACATGCAATCATGCATGCTTCTAATTATTTATATTTAATTTCGTCGTTGGCTAACTGAGAAGCATTCCATTAACTTGTTTTGCTCCTATTTGTTTTCTTCCCGACCACTAACTCATGATAAAGTCGTCAAAATTAAAGTCGAACAAATGCTAGATAAAAACCGGCTAATCTTTCTGCTGATCATCAATGTTTTATTTTATTATTACATCCTCGAAAGGGGATTAATACATCAATCTATAATAATTCACTGCCTGCTTATTGAAGATAACGATAAACTTAAAGGATTACAAAGGAAATGATAAAGGACAACACCAATGCTAGCAATGGATTTAAAAATGTCACAAAATTAAAGGTTTGGAAAAGGAGTAGTCCATTGCGTGGCAGTCTATATATAAATGCATGGTCCTCCATTTCTTCATGGGATTGCAAGGGTTGTAGAAAAGCTTGATAGCAAGGGAATCAAGCTTAATTTGGGTCTACGACCCATCGTGGGCCTTCACCATCAAGTCAGCCTACGGGCAGGTTTCTCTCCAATCAGTGGCTGTAGTCCACAATCCTTTTGGGCCCAATCTTTGGAAATCTTTGTGGAAGATTCACATCACATGGATGAGCAGCTGAAGCTCCTCCTCTGAAAAATTGCATTGGATATCCTCTCTTCTGAAATTCTCTCCTCTCATCTCCCCATCCTAGCTTGCCTGCTCCCTTTGCTGCTAATTAAGGAGATGATGAATCTTTGGAATGCCTTAAATTCATTAGAAGCAAAGCAATCATGACCCTTTCAAGAACCAACAACAATATAATAATACAAGACAAATGAATAAAAAGTGATGAATAACTTATAAGCTAAGGAATGTGCATAATATGCATAGAGCTATCGAGGCCGGGGCGGAAGGGGGCAAATATCCTCCTAAACATTTTCAAAATGTTATTAAAATATGGTTTCTTATAAATATATCCCAACAAAATTATATTTTTGTCCCCTTTTTAAAATTTTCTTTTAATTTTGTCCATTCTTTCAGACTTAAAAAAATTAAAAAAAAAAATTGAAAATGCCCTCATTTAATTGGTGACTTTCAGTTCACCACATTATTTTAGCTTGACTTTAATGTTTTTAGGAGCTCTCCTAAGAGAAAGAGTTCACATTAAATGTTTGAAGAGTGGTCCATTCTAAATGTTTAGATGGAGAGGCTTTTACAACGCAGCTGGCTGGTTAATTGGTTATGGATTAACAATGTTAAAAATTATTGCCAGGTGTACGACTATGATCTTGAAAATGGCCAAATAAATTATATCTTTAGAAACTAAAATAATTTGCGTGCCACCTTGCTATGAATAACAAAAATATTCGAGCATTATAAATTTTATCACAATTTTCTTATAAACCCAGTCTACATAAATACCATGTGTGGCATATATATATATATATATATATATATATATATATATATATATATATATAAGTGAAGAAAATTAAGGAATATGAATTGACAAATAAATGTGATTATTTAATGATCACTAACATAGTAAATAATGATGCACTGCGAGCTAGGTCAATTTATAAAAAATAATAATAATGAAGAAAAATGCTATTTAGGGTTATTTTTGTAATAAAAAAATTAAGCGTAAATATATTTTAGCGCCCAAATTATCATCTATTTTACAATTACACGTCCCAAACTTTAAAAGGTGGCATCGAGGTCGTGTGTCAAATTAGACACTTTTTATATTTTTTCTCTCCAATTAATACCCTTATAGTTATTAAAAACATATATAACAATAACCATTTGAAAAAAAAAAGAAAAATTAAGGAGGCTAATATGAAAAGGCCACTCTTTTTGGCAATTTCAGTTTTGTTTTTTTAATAATTGTAATTTTTTAAAAAAAAAATAAGTTTAAGGGTATTTTGAGGAAAAAAATAAATAAAAATGTCTAATTTATTTGTCATATGGTAGTGGTATGGGAGGCTTGTATATATGTCATTTTTTAAAGTTTAGAAATTAATATAGGCAAAAAAATGGATTATAGTTCAATTATAATTCATCAAGGAGTTAAAGTGTATCTCATCCAAAGAAGTAGCTAGAATTAGTGGAATACATCAAATTTATTCAATTCGGTACCTGCTTATTGAAGACAACGAAAAACTTGAAATATTACAAGATGGAACAGAGCAGTACTTGTCTGTATACACCCAAATGCATGCACAACATAAGAAGACAACTAACGTACAGAAACACTACTAGCTGCAGGTAGTTTTTAGGCGCACGATATGATATATCTGAGTGACTCCGATCCGTCAAGGAGTCATAGTTCAAACATAGGGCTTAATAATTGCGCTATAGCTATTCGATATGTCATAATACCTATTCCAAAGCGTAACACCCCCGTATTTTGGATTATCATGATCAATCACTTTTAACTCCTCCTCTACAAGATCCCGGGGCTTCACGTAGCCACTATCAGCTGCTTCTTTGGCTGCAGGGAACCCCAAAAGTAATAAACTCTTAAAATCTTTGATGTGAGTAACCCATTTTTCAATAGAAGCCTTAACATTGTCGAAATTGTCCTTAAACTCGCACTTGTCGTGGTTGTAAAATTGGACCGAAATGTAGTCAAACAGGCGAGTATCTATTGCATCCTTTAGATAAGGGTCTGGAAAAGGACATTGTGGAGCCGCTGTTAGTAAGTAGGCCTTCTTCGTCTGCTGCGTGTAAAAACTTGACAGCTTCTTTGCCACCTCGTCCCAGTACTTGCTCTCTTTTTCAATAGCAAAGTCAACGCCATCAAGGACCGCATCACCAAATGGACGGCCACAGTAAGATTCGCCCCCAAGATAATGGTCCCACAAATAGGTTGCTAAACTACTGCATGCACATGCACCAAATATCAATGAACGTACACTGTTAATTCGATCCCTATGTCTATATATATACTTGACAAAAGAGGAAAGGAAATACAGAAAAAACCCAAATTAACTTTTCTATTTGAAATATTTGAAATATAATGTCTCAATAAGAATATAATGAAAATTAGCTAGCAATGCTTGCCTGGCGTCAGCAGCCGAGGAAAGGTGGTAGCTACCACTTCCGCCGTGGCCTCCAATAGAAAGCATGACTTTGATACCCTGTTTTTGGCAAGCTCTGATGTCGACGCCTAAACCGGTGCACTCATTAACGGCTGCGTCACAATGGCCGGGTAGGTTGAGTGTGGCGGTACCATCGCCAAATTTGGATAGGAAAGCTATATTCACAATACCATAATTTTTTGTGGCGCAAGCATCAGCCAAGCTGCCCTCATTTTCATTCTGGCCCCAGTACATTGAGATTATGCCAGCGGCTTGTGAACCATTGATCAGGGCAATAAGCAAAAGGTAGAACAAGGATATTAATGGGGATTGTAATTGCCAAGCCATTACTAATGCGCTTTGCTTGAGATTTGAGAATCAATGGTAAAGGAACATCTATTTATAGGCATATGTGGGAAAGACCAAAGGACTACTTAAGCCCTCAATACGTTTGTGGAAGAAGATTCCCACAAAATGCTTGCACTTGCAGTAGCAAATGCTTAGCTAAAAAATCCTATTGATCACTTTTTTAAAATATCTATACTTAACTCACTATTTAAATGTTTGCTTTTAAAGCAAGGAGGTGCAAGTGAACGACACAGACAATATTCGAATTCAAAACCTCTGTTCTAATATCGTATTAAATTACCACTTATATATCCCAAAATTAAGCTTAAACTAGTAAAAATGTGTAAATTTAATCATTTAATTAATACTTTAACAAGAATTAAACTAGATAAATATGTCTTTCTCCATAGCATTTGAAGAACAAGTGGAAGAGATAAAAGTACCTTCATTGTTAGACAAAAAGTTTTCCATCTGATCTGCCTAATATAATAGATGCATCCATGTTTCTATGTATGTATATAAGACTAGTACTTCAACCTTAAAATTTCACTCATGACCTAATTATAAAGTTTAATAGGCTAACTTTATTTATATTTAGGGTGAATGGACAAGGCTTTCTCATCAAGTGCTTATAGAATATTCTGGCGGTCGGTTAAGTAGGTTAATTTTCAATC
>NC_081547.1:5118385-5230778 GCF_901000735.1 Corylus avellana | reverse complement strand
AAAAGAAACGTGTTCCACAGAGCATTCTTGTCAACATTTTTGCCAAAAACCTTATCAACTCAAATTTTATGAACACGTACGTCGACACGTGGATGCATGGAACCAATATTGAACCTCGTCGATCCAGGCCGCGCCAGTTCTTCTCGTGCAGCTGCAGCCTGCGCGCAGGCATTAATGGGTATCTACACGTATAAGTTTTGCCTTTTACTAAGAATTAGTCTTCTAAGCATATATAGAAGTAATTAATTAAGAAGATGACCGCAGTGGTAATATTACAGATATTCCAAAATCAAAAGCAGTACTGTTTGAATTATGTTGTTGAGAAATTTGCAGCTGTTAATGAGTTTGTGATATTTCTTTTCCCCATATCAAACTTAATTAGTAGCCCAAGTGGAAAAGAAGGAAGAAAGTCCAATCAATAATTATCATCAATGAGACATGTGGTTCTAGGCTTCTACCCATTTTTCGTCTGATTTGACTCCAAACTTAATGAGAAGTATGACATTGCAAACTTATTAAACTAGAAAATAAGATGTATCATTTTATCTAAACATCTTCTCCATTTCAAGTTATTTTATGGTCAAGATTTTATTTTGCTGATCTAACTGTATACATAATATCATGTGGTGAATATGTTGCCATGTCATTTAAACATTTGAAATATCATAATTACTTAAGAGTTTAGGGAATATAAAGGTCATTCCACCCCTTAATTTGTCAAATTCACTTATGGTCAAGGGAATTAGAGACTCTTGTAGGATCGAGAAATACTTCAAACTCTTATGTTATAGATGGATTTTACAGTTTTACTAACCTTATATCCATGAAGCTCGAGCTAAAGCCCACCTTGAAGCCTAGGAAAACACACCTCTAAATTCCCATAGATGGATTTTACAGTTTTACTAACCATATATCCAAGAGATTTGGGGAACTCTTATAAGTATGACCGGCAGCCCGCCCATGAATCACCTAAGTAACAATAAGGCCCATACCCGAGAGAAGACCCAACCGGATTTAGGAAACATGGCCCAAGCCCTCAAGCCCAGGAGCCCTCAATCTCTATGTCCGAACCCAGCAAGGGACTTGGTCACTTGAGTCTTAAACCTACCGAAAGAGGCCCAGAACCCAGCAGACTCGGAGATACGTACCGCCCTGTTAAGTAATTTTCGTAACTTACTATATTGGAATTTGGTATTATGGTGCTGTTGCCAAGAGAATATTGCCATTGTTTTTGAGGAGGGAGGAAGGTGTGGCTAACCTCGTCACCACCCACAATGTCCATTCCCAGACAAGTACCTAAAAAATGTGGATATTTAACTACGGTTTTGAATATATATGTTTGGGTTCAAGTTAATTTTTAGGGGTAATTGACTTTTTTGGTACATATGGTTTAACCCAAAATCAAATATAATCCTCTATAAAATTATCACAGATGCATGGTACTTGTACACATACATTCAATAAATGTACGTAGATAGTACGTTCATCTATATTCCGTTCATAAAATTAACAATGATCCACGTCATCAACTCCTATATAGTCCTATCAAAACGTGACATGTCCCATATGGGCCATATGACAGTTTATGACTAGTTTGATGTGTTTCCCCATTAAAACTATGGATAGACGTACCATCTTGATATTTAAGCTTAAGATAGGTACAATTTACAGCACTTTTCAAAATCGAGATGATCATTTGATATTAAGGCATATTACAAGTAACTCAAAGGCACTTAACACTATTTAAAATTTGTTTCGAATTGCGTTAGAGAGCTTAAAAAGTACTTTTAAAACATAAAAAGTTATGTCACACAAAAAGCTGACATATTTGGTAAAAAACTCTAAAAGTACTTGTTTGACTTTTTTACTCTTAAAAATGACAAAACGCATTTTTGGCATAAGTTTAAAAATGAAACGTTTTTAGAAGGCTTTTTTGACTTAAAAGCTCTATTTCTCAAATACAATCTTAAATATGCTCTTAATCTAAATTGATGACGTAGAAGCTGTTGGCCGGGCAATTCGTTGTGATGAATAGCCATGATTTGGCAGATTGCACCTCTTACAATCGTAAGTATTGTAAAGGATCTCAACAACTTAGGGGCAACCCCATGATATTACAATTTTAAAAGTTAAAAATAGTTTTTGAGTAGCAAAAATATTATAATTACCTAAAGGAGATTGCAAGTTTGGGATCGAGGGTTAGGGCATGCAATTAGACTTTTTGAAGTAACATGTCATGTTAAGATCATTGACAAGAAACACCAGCTGGTGCATCTTTTTATTGATTAATGAGATATAAGTAGTCTCATCTCACAAGTTTGGTAGAATACATATCAAATTATAATTCACTAGCTAGCTACCTGCTTATTGAAGATAACGACAAACTTAAAAAGATCGATGACAAAGGAAATGATGAAAGATTACAAAGGCTGCAGAGTAGACACCCAAATGCGCGCAGGTAGTTTTACGTTAACACGATCGATCTGAGGAGTAGTTCAAAGTTCAAACATAGGGCTTAATAATTGAGCTAAAGTTACTCAATTTGTCATAATACCTATTCCAAAGCGTAACACCCCCGTATTTTGGATTATCATGATCAATCACTTTTAACTCCTGCTCTACAAGAGCATGGGGCTTCACGTAGCCACTATCAGCTGCTTCTTTGGCTGCAGGGAACCCCAAAAGTAATAAACTCTTAAAATCTTTGATGTGAGTAACCCATTTTTCAATAGAAGCCTTAACTTTATCGAAATTGTACTTAAACTCGCACTCCTGTTGTAAAATTGGACCGAAATGTAGTCAAACAGGCGAGTGTCTATTGCATCTTTTAGATGAGGGTCTGGAAAAGGACATTGTGGAGCCGCAGTTAATAAGTAGGCCTTCTTCGTCTGCTGCGTGTAAAAACTTGAGAGCTTCCTTGCCACCTCGTCCCAGTACTCGCTCTCTTTTTCAATAGCGAAGTCAACGCCATCAAGGACCGCATCACCAAACGGACGGTCACAGTAAGATTCGCCCCCAAGATAATGGTCCCACAAATAGGTTGCAAAACTACTGCATGCACATGCACCAAATATCAATGAACGTGCACTATTCATTCGATCCCTATATATATACTTGAAGAAAGAGGAAAGGGAAAGAGGAAAGGAAATACAGAAAAACCCAAATTAACTTTTCTATTTTCCTATTTGAAATATAATGTCTCAATAAGAATATAATGAAAATTAGCTAGCAATGCTTGCCTGGCGTCAGCAGCTGAGGAAAGGTGGTAGCTACCACTTCCGTTGTGGCCTCCAATAGAAAGCATGACTTTGATATTTTGTTTTTGACAAGCTTTGATGTCGTTGCCTAAACCGGTGCACCCATTAGTGGTTGCGTCACAATGGCCGGATAGGTTGAGCGTGGCGGTGCCATCGCCAAATTTGGATAGGAAAGCTATGTTCACAATACTATAATTGCTACTAGTACCGCAAGCATCAGCTAAAGTGCCCTCACTTGCATTTTGGCCCCAGTACACCGAGATTATGCCAGCGGCTTGTGAGCCATTGATCAGGACAATCATGAGTAAAACGTAGAACAAGGCTAATGGGGGGGTGAGTAATTGCCGAGCCATTACTAGTAGTGTGATAATTTGCTTACTTGGTGCTTTGCTTGAGAATCGATGGTGAAGGAATATCTATTTATAGGCATAAAAGGAGAGAGTATCAGATTCTTTTTTGTGTGTAGAGGAAATTACTATCTCAACCCTAAAATTTGACAAATGACTTAATAAAGTTTAATAGGCTAACTTCATTTATATTTCTAGTGAAAATACATGTTTAATTTCCTCAAGTGCTTAATTACAGAATGGTCTATCCCAGAATCCCATTATGTACCCAACAATAAAAATGAATATGCTAGTCAACTTAAAAGGAAATAAATACAATAAAAAAAAAAAAATCCTATTCACATGCAACTTAATTATCGTAATAATTTACTCTCCATTTTATATATATATATTAATTATCTATTTTTTGGTCTCTATTTTTAACTATTCGCTTTCTTGATCAAGTACCCTAAATATGCCCATTAGCGCTCTATTTTTAACTATATAATTATAGGAAATTGTCAGGCCGGCCGATCGAGATGATATATTTTCTATTCCTCGGGGCGCCGAATAAGAGCGCTAATACCAATAAGAAGGATTAAAGTATATAACACATATAACATGTGAAAAGCAAGTGAAGAGATAAACTTAATTATTAATTAACTCCAGAAGAGTTTAGTTTTCATCTTTTTCTTTGTGTACGTACGCGTAGATAAGATCATTACTGTTTCAACCCTATATATATATATATATATATATATATATATATATATGCTAGTCAACTTAAAAGGAAAATAAATACAATTAAAAATAATAATCCTATTCACATCCAGCTTATCATAATCATATTTTTCTATTTTAATTATTCTCTTTTTTAAAACATATACATCTGATTTGTGTCGCTATTTTTAACTATCAACTTTCACTAATTTATTTAAATATTATTTCTTAATTTGTACATAGCCCAAATCCTTTATTGTCAAAACCAATTGCCCGTGCACCATATTTTCCACCATATATCATGCTATGTACTTCCAGCTTCTTTTATCAACTTTCTCTGTCACGTGGCTCTAATCTAATAGTGGGCTGGTTGGTTCTCACATTTATTGGGTATTAATTAAGAGTTTGTTCAAAACCTTATTTTTTTTTTTTATAAATACAGTTAAATATTTGATAAAATCGCTATATAAAGCCTACGATTTGAAAATGTTAATTTTTCCATGTGTTTGAATCACAATTTTTTAAAATGTACTCCCAACAATACATTTTCAAAAATTTAATTTAAAATCACACTTTTAATTTATAAACTTGCAGCATCAAACATACTTTAAAGGCTTATTTGGGATTACGTTTGAGTGGCATAAAAGTGCGTTTCACACTCAAAAAGTTCGTTTAAAGAAAAAAGTATTTGTTTGGTAAAAAAAATTAAAAGCGTTTTTAATGGTCAAAAAAGCCTAAAAATGGCCAAAACGCATTTTTAGCAAAAACTTAAAAACAAAACTTTTGCCAAAAAATGTTATTCTATTTTTCAAACGCAATATCAAACAGATTCTAATTAGACCCATCCGCAATTGCAAGAAAGTAATACTTACAAAACAAAAGTGGTCCTGATAAGTGATAATACTAAAAAAAAAAAAAAAAGGTCGTGGTCCATGATAATACTTACTAAAAAAAAAATGGTCCTGATAATATTAAAAAAAAATAAAAAAACGTGGTCGAAAGGAAGTCCTTGATCTCCATCATGTGGGTCCTGCTCAAGAATCATCTTAATTTGCAGCATGTTTTCTCTCACGTTCTTCAAATTTATTTTTTATTTTGATTAAATCACATTTTCTTATTTTAGTCTTTTTTTTTTTTTTTTTTTGGTTAAGTACCAATATTGGGCTCAAACTTAATTGGGATTCGGTTTAAATATTTCTTTTAAAAATTTGTTTATTTTTTCTCCAACATTATTTATATATTTAAAAATGTTGTTTTGTCCTAACAACCATATTTTTAAAAGTTATAATTTTTCTAACGGTAATATTTTTCATAAAGGTTTGGGGATCGGAGAGAGATAGAGAAGAAGATATAAAATAATATTGGGATCGAGGAGAGAGAATGGTCACTTTTTTTTTTCTTTTTTTTTTTCAATATTAGCCTACTAGGTGAGTGAATAGTACTCACCAAATATGTGGAGTTGTTCACACTTTTCAAACTTACAAACCGAATATAAAGCTAAAAATAGTCAATTTAGCATTTTGGCTCTTCAAAATAACTATTTAAACAAATTAGAAAGCGAGATGTAAGTGCTTAAAAACGCTTGATGAATTTCATTAGTGTGCTATGTTAGCACCTATAAAATGATGACACATCACTCTTAATTAAAAAATATATATATATATTAAAAAATCAATTCTTTTTTTATTTTTTTACAAAAAATAAAATAAGTGGTTCGTCATTTATTAGTGCTGACATAATACATTAACGAAAACTCTCTAGTGTTTTGACTACATGAATTAAATTGTTATTTTGGCATACTCCCATGACCTCTAAATTATTTTTTATACAGGAATAAATGATTTGTAATTTAAGTCCACCACAAAAACTGATTTTACAATTATTTTTTAAAAATAAAAAAGAATAAAGAGAATTGCCAAACAAGCCCTAAGGTTTTTGGGTATTAAAACATAATTTTCTACATAACATGTGCATTTTTTGTTTTTTTTTTTTTTATATCCATTTTAGCATCAACATCGGAAGGGTCAAATCGCAAAGGAAAACGATAGTTTAATTAAAAAAATCACACAACATGTTCCACGGGAACATATTGTATTGTCAAATTTATAGGTTGATTTTTGAAAAAACCAAAAAATCAGCAAAGGCATCGAAAGAACCAAGGGATATATAATATATAATATATTATTTGGGGCCAAGATGAAAGAGATCGAGGGCACGGCGGCACGCTAACAAAGAAACACGTGCCGGGAAAACATGAAACACGTGTCAGTAATTAAACTGATAAATAAATAAATACATGCACTATATTTGATCTTATCTATTTGATATTCAATAGTCAAAAACCACATTAAAGATGTCTAAAAATCATAACAACCAGAGTTTCTATTAACCATCTAGAATTTGGAACGTGCCTGCCGACGGGAAGTCTTTGCCGGATATAATTGCCGACACGTGTGGGACTTGAAAATATGTAATTCTTATCATCATTTATCTCAAAAGCTTAAACGGATAAGAATATGTAAGTAATCACTTAATTATTATTTTAACAAAAAAACATGTGCAACTGGAAAATATGAATTGTCAACATCGCGTTCCTGTGAAAATTTAGGCAGTGGCCGAAAACTTCAACTCAACTGCTAATAATATGATAAATGAAAATCTCATCTCTTTTATTTATGTTTTTGAGAAATTTGCAGCTGTTAATGAGTTTATGATATTTCTTTTCTCCTTAACATTGTAGCCCCAAGCGGCCGGAAAAGAAGGAAGAAAGTCCAATCAATAATTATCATGCATGAGACATGGTTCTAGTCTTCTACAACGAGTATGCTACCTCACCAGGCAAGTTCTGCTATACATAGAGACCTTTTTAAATGTCATGATTACTTTAATTGATGTAATATTATTTATACCGTTAGACGATATTGAAACGGTGAGGATTCTTGTTCTGATAGTTCCAGGCAAATGCAATCACCATGGAATCATCATTTGATTTAAATAAATAGATAAGTAAGTGACAAGAGGAAGCAGAAAGAGCCACGTCACATCGAATCCAATAAATACTTTTTACACCAATTATCAGGCTTTAGAAAGTCTCTCATAGATTATTACTAGGTTAATATCCACGTTTTAATTACCTATGCAAGTATTACTGGACTATTGATAAGATGAAAACCCTTTCACGAAAAAAAAGGGGGGGCGGGGGGCGGGGTGGAATGTGTTTGGTAATGGTTTCAAAAACACATTAAAAACAAAACACTTTCTAAAAAACAAAACACAGCACACCTTATATATTATATGCTTGCATCCGTACACATGAATACAAAGTTGCTGGCAAAGAATCCATTCATTCCCCCACACAAACAGCCAAACAGGGAAGAGTGCTCGATGGTTAAAAATGTCTAAGCCTCCCCAATTTCTGTCTTTCAAAGAATGTATCATCTTTTTAACAAATAAAAAGGAGGTAAGAAAAAGCAAAAAAGTAAAACTATAATACATTTAGCCACTAAAGAAGCTCAATGGCCAGAAGGATACAAGACGCTCATACCGAATACACATATTCATGCATCCTTCCAATCAAAAAAATTTTAAAAAAATAAACCTATAAAATGAAAAGAATTTGCGAATTAACTCTACTTCAAATGATGCCAAAACCCCAATGATATTAGTTTGATCCAGAAATCGTTTCTGTAACCATCGTCGTGTTTGAATCTGGTGGGGGCTTCACATACTTCCCTATTACTTTTTGGTGGGTTCGCCTCCTAATTCTACCAATCTTTTCCCTACTTCTTTGCTTCCTAGTTTCTTTTTGCCGATGCCTTAAACTCCGTTCTCGCTCATATACACCTTGCCAGAAGACCTCACCCGTTGATGGCCACAACCACCGCCGAGTAGAGTGCTCGGTATCTGCCTCCTCCGCAAAATCTTCATCCATGCTCTTAAGTGTGGTGTATGAGAACCATCTTATCCACATTTGACCTTTCCGGCTCTTCAATCTGTGATGTTCCTGCATTGCACCCGTCTCCGGGTTCACATACACCATCCGCCTTGCACTGTGGTATGCCCAAACATTTACAAGTAGCTCGAGAAGCCGCGAATAGCAGTGTTTATCCTGCAAATATAGATACACTCATTCAATTACAATAAAATTGACCAATAGCAAGCCATATAATTTGGAAAACTAAAATTTAAGAATGTCCATCCAGACAGTTTTTTATTCTAAAGAGAATATAATTATTTTATTTATTTATTTTTCCTTTTAGCTTTAGGGCAAGTCGAGCAGGTAAGTCCCCTATACTTACTAAAGCATATGCATGCAGAATGGTGTCTTTCATACCATTTTACAGGAGATTTCATCCATATTCTTCCCAAGAAAATTATTTCCCTTCTCAAAACTTACACACTCCCACTTCTCTACACCCATTAATTTTCACTTTCTTAAGTGGCTTTTAAAACCACCATTGAATTTTGGATGGATTTTTATTAGATTTTAACCCAATAGTGATTTTAAAAACCACCTAAGAAAGTGTGAAAATGGGTGTGGGAAAGTGGTAGTGTGTGTAACATTACTCATATTTGAATCTCTAACAGTGTTGACTTGGAATAAGGACACTTCATGACTCTATAACTTTAGCTGTTATAAACTAAATTATACAAGAGAAATTTTGTGCATCCAAATTCTATATAAACTGATAGGATCATTCCATTTACACATTGTTCCTAACTTCCCCATGAGAATTTGAACAAAAATGCACTCAATAACTGAATGAACTTCTTTTAATCAAGTAGTTTACTGAACTCGAACTTAAATTTGGATACATCTGGCCAATTTTCCACGGCCAGTAGGTTCCTTCATATTACCTCTGCTGAAATGATGAGACCATTTTTGAGTGCGTGTAATAAATCAAACTTAAAAGCAGTTGTTTTGTGTGTGTGTGTTTGTTTGTGTAATGAATCAAACTTAAAAGCAGTTTGAAATAAAATTTCTTGACAAAGACAAACATAACAAATTGATCAAGTAAGCAAGTTACTTTGGACAAACTCAGATAACAGCGTCCACTTGAATGGTGCTCCTCATACATAAGCCCATCCAATGCATCTACAAACATTCTGCACATGGGATCATATCAACAGGTTAAAAAGTGAATGAACTCTGAGTAGATTACTTTCTCAATACATGAAATAAGCCTAAAGTGCTAGAGAAACTAAGTTGTTCAATCTCTCCTACCTAGAAAACATGGTGAACTCTAGGAAGGACCTAGTTGGCAAAGCCCAGCTCTGCATCACAGACCAAGTGCCGCCATCTACAGGCATGGAAGGTAATGAATCCAAATTATACCTAACACCGTACATCCTCTTAAGAGCCTCAGAAAATGCGAACCTTCAATTATCAGCAAAATGGAGAAAATCAGGTAAATGATTTAAACAAGAGAGAGAGAGAGAGAGAGGATTTGTACACCATTATTTTATACCACAAATCATGTCAAAGATTTTTTTACGAGTCTTACTTGCAATTTCCAGCATTTATAGCATCACAGAATGACCAAAAATCCAGCTGCAAAGGATTTCGTGGATCCAAATCCAAGCGCACCCAAAAGTAGAGTGCATCCCCATGCCTCCGCGCTTGGATAGAGTCTAATAATGCATTTTCAGCGATTCTAGACAAAGATGCCTGTTTAAGCACCCACATTAGATATATAGAGCAAGATTTAAAGGCTCCCAAAAAAAAAAAAAAAGAAGGAAAAATTTTTAGGTCCAATATACTTTTTTTAATCAATATGGAATTTTAAGATGAATATAAATCACATGATACAAGCGAGTTTTATTGACATCAAGTGACCCACGTCACTATCTTTGCAAGGCCTATAGGTTCAGTGGTTGCAAGGCCTATTCTGCAGGCCAAGTGCCATCTTGTGACATGCCCCATAACATCATCAGATGATGCTGTTTTAACTTCCAAAAAGATCAAGTGTTGAACAACTCAAACAAAAGTACACATGGGCAGTAGTTGGCATTTGAAATGACCTGTGAAAGAGACCCACACTTCTTTCTTGTGTTGAAGTAAATACAAATGGTCTAATTCGACATTTCTTGTAAATCGATTTAGTAAATCCCATATTTTGTATATCAGAAGGAAAAATCTGTCAGGCTCATTAGTTGGTATTTAAATTTTTTGAAATCATTTCGCTTGAAGAGAGGAAATAGAATTTTTTTTTTAAAAAAGGTACTTTAAAGCAGATCAGAGGAACAAAACCTTGGATACCACATACCTTCCTTGCTGTTGCTCTCCAAGACTGAAAACCTATCCAAGCATTCTTATGTATGCGGTCAATCCGATTTGCAATTGCAAAAAAGGCTCCATATTCACCAAGTATATCTCGATAGTAAGAGCTACTAAGAAGCGGAAGCCGAGAAGGTGCATCAACATCTTCCACTCCAGGTCTCCGGCCTTTACTGGACTGCAAGTACCCAGTCCATGTATCCACATGAGATTGAAGGCAATATAGCTCATCTCATCCAAATTCCAACTTAAGAGAAACAAGTACAATAACTATTAGATGAGTATCAAGGCACGCTCAAGTATAGCAGAAAGGTGCCAAGGAACACAACACACAAAAGAACCAGAATACCAAAACAAGCGACCACAGCCACAAGGAACCCATCTTGAAAGAAAATGTGCGTACTACAAAGGGTTGCATAGAAAGAACTGCAGAAGCATATATAAGATGAAGAGCAGCCTGTAGACCAACCAATCTCCATGAAAAGGCATAGCATACTGAACTGCTGTGCTCTTTATAACTCAGTGTAACAATCAACAGAAACTCAAACGAAGATTAGTTAATTTCAATTACTAATAATTCATTATTTCTTGTTCTTTTTTTTTTTTTAAGTAAAGAGAAATTTTATAAAATACGTAAGATACCCTTAAGTACACACGCAATATACACCGGGAAGCACCCAACTAAAGCAAGCACAATAACAATTCATTATTTCTGTCAACCTTTTAGGGGTACAAAGAAATTTAAAAACACACCAAAAAAAAAAAAAGTACACATACCCCCCTCAAACTACCACCCCATTGTCAATGTCTCCCCTAAGGACAAAAATACCCTTCATAAAATTAAAAAAACTCTCAAATTATATTTTTAAAAAACTAAAAATTAAATAAAAAATAAAAACCAATTTATAAGGATATGTTTTAAAAAAATAATAATAATATTTTATTTTTTTATAAATTAAAAAAAAAAATCCAATTTATAAGGATTTTTAATATATATATATATATATAGAGAGAGAGAGAGAGAGAGAGAGAGAAAACTAAAAAAAATAAAATAAAAAATAAAAACGAAATTCCAATTTATAAGGATAGTTTTTATATTTTTTCCAAAATTTTTAAAATTTTAAATTTTTATTTGAAAAATATTTATATATATATATTAAAAAAAAAGGAAATTAAAAAATATATATATAAGAATATTTTAAAAAATCAAATTTTATTTTTAAAATTTTTCCTTTTTTCACTTTATGTTTTTTTTTCTTTCTAATATATATATATATTTTCAACACAATTGGTAGTTTGAGAGAAACATTGACAATAGCATGGTAGTTTGAAAATGGTAATCTGAAAGGGGTATGTGTATTTTTTCCAAAAAAAAGTATCATGCATGACACATGGTTCTAGTCTTCTACGAGTAATATGCTACCTCACCAGGCAAGTTCTACCTCATTGTGTAGAGGAATGAATTAATATACAATTTTTTTCTATCACACCATTTCTTAGACTGACATAATTTTTGGAAAAAGAGTAATGTAATTGCATATTTATATATAGAGGTATGATCTACAACTGTGTCTGCCTTACGAAAACAAAGGTGAAGAATGAGTTTGGTGGTAACTCACCAGCCCAATCCCACGATAAAGAGAAGAGATGTGAAGGAAAGGCCAGGTACCCTCCCCGAAGTAAGGTTCATAAATGCACAACGGTTGACCAGTCCTTTCAAGCTCCCCGTCATCCCTTTCATGCAAATCGTGCTTAGATCTATCAGCCTTTTTGGCATTTCGATAAACTTCCTCCCAGGTTCCATGAGACTGATCAGTTCTATCCTTTAACTGCATCAAA
Organism: Corylus avellana; assembly: GCF_901000735.1. NCBI lineage: Eukaryota > Viridiplantae > Streptophyta > Magnoliopsida > Fagales > Betulaceae > Corylus > Corylus avellana. The sequence continues at coordinate 5,218,359 of NC_081547.1, read as the reverse complement.
TTCCAAATTAGGTTAGTTTTTACCCAAATAACAGATCTTTAAACAGTCAAGGTCATCACAAGATTCAACCCACATCTTCTTACACAGAAATGTTTACCTCTTCTTCCTCTCTTTTTCTTCTGGTATTAGCCATCTGAAAGTTTTTCTCTTCCTCCCAAATGCTGTATAAAAACGATTCATCAGCAGCATTTATAGCCCCAGATCTATCTCTTTGAGTGTAGTTCCGTTGCTGCTCAAACTTTTCTAAAAATGTGTAACTTCTCAAAGTGCTGTTCATATTCGTCGAACCTGATACTCCTTCAAATAAATGCCATTGCCACTTTTCCTTAAACTTGGGGGGGATTTCTGCAGCAGCCTTAGGAAGCGCAACATCTGATGGGAGATTCAAAGCATTTACAAGGAGCGAAGCATATCCCTCAACAGTTTCCAAAACCATCAGGTTTTTCGCCGTACTTCTTCCTATTGAGGCGATATTGCGAGCTAGTGGTGATAATTTTCCTTTTGAGAACACTTGCCTTAAGATTTGTGTCAGAACCCTAGTATTGTCCTTAGGGAAAAGATAGCCATTCACCCTGTCATCAACCTAGTAGTTATTGCCAGTGCAGTTAGTAGTTTGATTAGAAAAACATATGCAACATACTGATAATTCAAAATAAGAAAACAATTAAGATTGGGAAGATGTCTGAGATGCCTTATAAGCAGTCACTCTAGCACAAGCAACAGATAGGAAATCGTTACCTACATTTTAGTTAGTTCCCACATATGAGATTCTTTATGTAAAAAATTCAAAATGTTGCTAAATAGGCTCTGTCACATGATACTAAGATAAACAACTCAAGGTGAACTTTAATACTAAAAAAAACTTAAGATCTAAGAGGACCTTTCTTAAGGGTCTCCAAGCCAACTAGTTATAATGAGCCTTAAGGTAGAAAATTAATTTTCGTCAAAAAATATGGACATGGAAACACTTCTTTTAGTACTTGTCCCCTATACTTACAATTTAGGGGATAAAATTTCATAAGACTGTAAGGCTAGCCAGGGGGAAATAAAAGAATACATGTCCATGAAGTTGCAGACCTCAAATGAGGATGTTGATAGATGGGTGGCAAGGAGAAAAATAAAAATAAAATGAAATAAGAGATGAATGCATGAGGAGCTACAACACCAGTAAAGACGATATTCTGCTTTAAGTCAAAGGCATAACAATAAACAAGAAGATGGAAAAGAGCAGGGTTCAAGTCTGGGTAGAAAATGGAATCATTTTTAAGAAAAGGTCCTAGAAAAAGCTCAACAGCCAAAAAAGATTTCCATGCCTGGGGATAGGACTTTGCAGAGTTGAATGAAGATAATGAATGCATTTTCCCTCCCATGAAACTTCTCTTGTTGTATTACACTATGTTACTTTGACACGTGTTTGTGTTGGTCAGAATTGGTGTGTGAAGAGAAGAGAACAGCATTTAGAAGGGCATACATATTTCCTTATCATGGAGAGATTTGGGGCAATGATGGGTTTCCCGAAGCACATGGCTTTCATCAAACTGTCTGGAAAAGATTGCTCTTCAAGGAAGGATCCATATATCACAAGATCAGCCATGCTTAAGACATTGTCTGCATCCACATCAAGAGCTTTATGCTTCACAATGCCACTCGGATATTTCAATTCAAGAGCAATTGCCTAGGGACAACCAGATAACTATAAGAAACTTAAACTAATATATCAATAAATAGATAGAACCAAACTTCTGCAGATATGTACCTCCACAACCAGACCATAGCTACTTGTTGAATCCCCACTTAAAATGATGATTTTGAGTCGAGAATTGGAATTATTATCTGATGGGAAGTCTGAAAGGGTTGGTAATAAAGCCTGTAAAACAATGGCATGCTCCAGCCACAAACCCCTGTACAAAAATTGGCTTCCCACAATTGCTATAATAGCATCTTCAGGCTCGTAACCCATCTGGACGTGCATATTATCTTTGTGTAAGGCAATTACGGTGTCTGCTTCCAATGCTTCAGCAGGAGAACCCGGAATAACAAAAAAGTTTCCGACATCAAATGTGGAGTAAATCATCTGTTGAAAGAACAGAAAGAAATCAGACCGCTATAAATAAGTGCCAGCTTCAGCACCTAGTTTAAAGCTTGATTTAATTAGATAATAACAATTTATCATCCTCTCATACTATTTGTAACTAGAGTGTTCTCACAATATAACATTTATTTTATCAGATTATGATTTCCCATCTGCACATTACTTATATCTCCTGAATCGGATATACCCTAAGAGTGAAATATATAGGCAATTCAAAAATGAAGAATGTGCGGATGTTACACAGGAGATTTTTAACTGGATACAGTGAAGCACCCTTTCCATGTGTGCCAAATGTGATAAATCAATAAATCATTACATAGGATGTTGATCAGTGTCTAAAAAAAAGAACAGTCCATTAAATATTACCGGCAAGACATAGTTTGGGAAGACAACAACGGTAGAACGGTTGAAAACTCTTTTCCAATCATTTAAAAGGTCAATCTGACCACTTGAAATATATTGTCTTGAACGAGTAGCAAGCAATCTTTCATGGATGGTCCATATAAGAGGTAACGACTTGAAAGGTTCCTGCTCAAAACTGTAACAAGTAAAATCATTCAATTTAACTGGATAAGGACAATGCTGATGACTGGAATCCTGGCAACATATTCAAGGAAAAAAAAAACCATATAATTTTTTTGATAATTAAAGCGACATGTTAAATTACCACTTATTCAAAAGCTTGAACAGATAGAAAATAGTAAATTTAATCATTTAATTAATACTTTAACACTCTCCCTCATGTGCAGACAACTCTCCCTTAACAAGTGAGACATACCAAGAGAAATATCTTACTGAAATGAACAGTACACTATAAAGTCAAGATTCAAACTTATGACATTTATACTGATGCTATTTTAAATCACCGTTTATCCCAAAAATTTAAGCTGATAGGAAAAGTGACTTTTAATCATTCAGTAGGATTACAACTCTTTCTCTATATAAACTAAACAGGGACGGCTTAGCCTCCATGTTATGCTGTATCTTCATCAGTTTTTAATAAGAAACATCTTGGAGTGAGTTTTCTTCAATTTCCCCTACAAATTCTGATTTTTCTTGGTTTGTGGAAGAGTTGTAAATCTTCTGTTTGTAAATCTTGCGATCCAAACACGACATACTGCATTAGTTAGTATCAAAGCCCATGGTTTCTTTCTTGTCATGGCGCGAAGAGGAAGTGGATGAGGAAACAAATTTGCAAGTAATGGTGAAGTGCATGAGCACGAAGAGGCAACACGTGAGGAGTAACTAATGGCACGTTTGCAACACTTGGAGAAGCAATTTTATCAGTTTGAGCGATTTGGAGACCAAATTGCGCCTAAATTTGAACACCAATTGAACAATTTGCCGCCATGAGTGGTCCTAACGTTTGTCGCCGACTCGCCATCAACTAAATCCGCATTTCGAAGAAGAGGATGACGAATTTATCATTGAAGAGGCACAATTTCAACAGAAGCAGGTAAGGCTTGATGGGCAGAATTAGTTGCTTGCCACCTTGACTGTTATTAGCAAACCTCAAATCCATCTACCAAATCGATCTCAAATGGAGAAAGATGAATTTGTCCAAGGAAATTTTTCAGTAGATTTGGATTCATTTTACTGATCTACAACATCCATCCTGACAAAGAGGATCTATTGGAGGCGGTAAGTTCTTCGGTTGATGCCATAAAAATGGTGGAAGAGAATGATGTCTATTATGTGTATGATAAAAGTCCAAAGAGTGACGTATCTCAGTTGGATCTTGAGGAAATTAATTTTGTTGATTTTCTTGGGGTTGAAAATTTTCTATTAAGTTTCCCTAGCCAAAATTTTGATGTTGGTTTCGTCATGTTGAAGGAAAATTTGATTCTTTGAGGGCAAGAAATAATTGATACTGCTTGGAAAAAATTTAAGGAGAGTGAGTTTGAGAAAATAAATAAGCAACGTGTGAAGATTTGAGTTTTCTCAAGTTGGAGTGAAGGATTTTAGAATTGCTAATCATAATTATATTGTGATTTGTTGCAAGTTGTTTCTCTTCTGGTGAGTTATTTTGTTTGAGGAGAACAAGATGGAAGGGATTGATTGGGCATCCGAAAGATCGAGGCAAGGACAACTGGAATTCAAGGAAGACTTCTCTCCATCCAAGGAAGGATCATGCCGGGCAGTTTACGGGCAAACCAGTCATACCAAATCAGCCATATCTTGAGATTCCAAGATCGGATGAAGACAATCTTGGTGGTGTTGGGAAGCTTATTCAAAGGCTTCAAATTCATATTTCATGAAGATTTCCAAATTCTGACATTTACGAGGTCCAAATCGGCCGTCAATAGAAATATGAAGAAAAAAAAATTAGGAAACTTGGTAGAACCTCAGTAGCTGCTCGATCGACCAAGGATGCTGCATCAAGTCTCCATACAAAAAACCTAAGACACTCAGTAGATGACTCAGTCAATGCTCGATCAACCGAGGATGGTTTTTAGGGTTTTAAGGGCTTCATCACAAGTCTCGTTCAAATGAGATCGCAACTAATCATTTTTTATTTCATTTTTAGTAGGGTTACGACTCTTTCTCTATATAAACTAAACAAGGACGGCTTGAACCCATGTTATATTGTATTTTCATCAGTTTTCAATAGGAAACACTCTTGGGGTGAGTTTTCTTCAGTTTCCATACAAATACTTGATTTTTCTTGGTTTGTGGAAGAGTTGTGAATCTTGTGTTTGTTAATCGTCATATGCTCTCTAATCCTTCCTGCCAGCATCTTGAACAATGTTTTTTCCAAAAATAAGGCTCTTAAATGAAAGTTACCTCATGGCTCATGCCTCCTGCATCATGCACATTGTGCTGACAAACAAGAGACATTAAGCCACATGATCTAAGGTCAATCCTGGCCTATGTTATAGCCTCTGGTCCTTTGTGTATCTCTCCCAACTCAGCTCACAACCTAAGCCTCATTGGCAAGACCATGACAATGTGGCGGAACAAGATAACTATCCACCCAACTTATAAACCAAGATGAATAGAAGACACAAATAATTCTATTTGTAAGTATTGACCATTCCAATAGAAATATATATACATGAGTGTACTTTCACTCTTCGTTCCTTTAAATCTGAAGTCATTGTAGTGTATCATCAGATCCAATAGTTTCCCAAACTAATTTGTATACTGAAGACAATTTAGAGGAGAGAGGAGAGCAAAGAGTTCATGTGACAACAATAAGTTGGAAGTTTATTGCGCTAAAAACTTAATATAAAAGAACTAATCTTACCATGAAAAGATGCCTCTAGCTTCAAAAGAGCTCACAAGTATGCTGTCATAGCTGCGAAAAAACATACATTTTTGTTATAAGTATCCAACATTTATCAGATCCAATAAACTGAACCATGCTCGTATACTGTGACCAACAACTCAACTCATATTTCACACTGAATAAATTTATTTATAGCTTAGTATTACTTATAAAACTGAAACATAATGGATGTATTATCAATTCTATTTGCAAGAGAATCTTGATTTCAGATCAAAAAACTACTAAATTGATCACCAATTCAGAGAAATCAAATCATGACGTCAACACAGATTTTGTCCCAACACAGCCAATGAAATGCCAAGTGTATTGAAACATCTCTAACATATTGCCAATGAGTCAAGAATCTAGTAAGTTAAAACAGAGAGTTTGTTATTAATTTTATTAAATGAACAGACTGTGCGAGCTGGAGTGAGAAGATCCTCAATTTTGCTTCAATCCAAACAATCCCCTACATAAAATATTATCTTAAATGTTCGAGGCATGTCAGTAAACTACTATGATACACATACTTTAACCAATCTACAACGATCTCTGTCTTATCACATGTTTGAATAACCGTGACTGGAATTCCTATTTTTCTCCAAACATCATGCACAGGGCCATCTTCAAGAGAGAAAACCTGTAAAATTATAAGAAATTTGATGCCATCATCAGAAAACTAAAGGTAAATGCTTTTAGATAACAGATGACTTAGGTAATTCAGGAGATGAGAAAGTCTATGATGACAAGTCAGCTAATGAAAGAGAGAAACATCTTTTAGTCATTTGCATCCAGCTAAATGTATAACTCTGTAAATAAAGATGGAAATTATTTAACAGCAAATAATAATGACATGGAAAGATATTCCTTCCATCAAATTCTTTTTTCTTTTTTTTTCTTCACCAAAACATAAGGGAGCAGGGTACAAATCCTACATTTCATGTCAGTTCAAGTAAAATTGCTTATCCACCTTCTGATCCCAGCATCCATCAAGAGAAAATGAAAAACACAAATTCCCTCACATAAAATTGGGCGTCCAAGTTGAAAAAGCCTAAGATCGGTCTAATTCACTTCTAGTTCCTACAAATGACAGATGACAAGGAACTGCCGAATACTAAATACAACATAGGAAAACTGGAGGAGGGTTACCGTTCCCAAAACAAAGTTTAAGTGATAATCTGAGATGGAAATTTGAATTTCAAGCCCGAATGCACCATCTGTAACACCTGGTTGAAAGGTCATACCACGCATCCTCAGTACCCACTATGACAGTTCCTAGCCTAATAATGTCGCCTTCATCCCATAAGTAGAAAGCCATACGCCTAGAAACATTTTTTTTACTTTCTTCACAGCCCAACTTTAGATGTAAAAATTACAACAACAAAAATGATGCAAAGGAAACTACCTGAATTTCGTAGCCGATCTCCTGCAATGCAGCTGCAACTGTCACCATCAGTATTTTTTGAGAATCGACCAACAGATCCGCAAAAACCTTCAAGTAGAAAACGAAACCAAACAGATAGTCACGCACATACCCACACACAAAAAAGAAAACAGACAAACAAAAGTTATCAACCAAACAAAACCCATAAATCAACACAGACTTGCACATATATATGTGAATACATCTTACATGCATAAACCAAAGGAAATGCAATATGTTGAAATTAAGAACGTGCAATACTCCTGATAATAAATTATTACTGACCAATGCAAGCTGGGGTTTTCTGCACCCAAAACGTTGTAGTGTCCTGTTGAAAGCAGAAGAATACAGATTTGCCGCTCTAGCTTCTCTCTGAAACTTCTCCAATAGCTTAGTAGGCTCAAATCTAACATCCTCCCCAAATTCAAACGCGCCCATCTCTTTCAAAAGCTTAAAATCATCATCATAACTCACTTCCAAGTCTTCTTCAAGTGATGCCCCAGACTTTTCCACCTCCGAACCAAGCAGAACCATCTGGCAGAACACCACAACGAAGAGGAACACACCCATAGTACAAATCCATTGGAAGTAATCTAGCTTCTTGAAGAAAAAAAACTTTGAGAACCTCGATCTGGGTCTCTGTGGAAATGGGTGCCTCTCGGTTCTACCAGCTGATGAAGACCGGAAAAGGTTATCTCTCTTCAACGTTTGCCCGGTTTCCAGGGAACCCATTTAGAGTTCCATCCAAAATTACAGGTTTTACTTCAAAAACTTCAAACTTAACCCAAACACATCAAATTCATATCAGAAAAGAAAAAAGGTAAAACAAACAACAACAAAAAGACTAATAGACGAAGTTCTCTAATGGGTATTTTCTACACACAGTAGGTATGGAATGGGACTTGCGAGTACAAGCAGAGGGGATGTAAGAGCAGTGAAAGGTCAGAGAGCGATTGGGCTATGGTGATGATGATGACGTGTACGTATTTGGTCGTTGTAATTAATTGTCAACTTTGGAGAAAAATGGATTTTTTGTGATGTTGGAAAAAAAAAAGATACTTTGCGGGCACAACTGCACACCCCTGATTTATTGCTAGTAATGTCTGAAAGAATCTTTATGGCTCTTCACGCAAATAATATGCCCGCCTTCTCTTGTAAATAATTTAATACCATGTGAATTTTCTTCAGTCCAGCTATGCTAGCATTGTCCATGGAGTAATTTAAGCTCAATTCCAACTATTTAATTAGTGGATAATAACCTAATTTCAGTGTTGATGAATAGTTGATATGATGGAACAGTAAACTTATTGCTTAATGAAAATTATCCCAATTTAAACCTTTAGGATTTATCTATTGTTGTATTTAATAGTAGAGATGTTCAATGAGGGCGGTAAAAAATTGTTTTGCATATGCTATCTACCCGTTTGCATGGATTACAAGCGAATTTTTCTTCTCATAACTCTAAGCAAATGGATATTATATCTATTATCTACATCTATAATAGTAAAACACGGCCAACAAATGCATGGTTATAAACGGATTCCGCTATGGGTGTTCAAGCGGGTCGGTTATAACCGATCCGTCAACCGATAACCGATTATAACCGCAAACCGATAATCGATAATCGCTAACCGATTTGATAGTCGGTTATTAAAAACCGCTAATCGATTAGGGCGGTTGCAGTTAGCAGTTTTAAGGGTAGCGAAAAGCGGTTATTTATATTAAATATTTATTATATTTATATTTGCTTTGCTTCCATTTGGTTTGTATTTTGTAATATCTATATGATTTGGGATTTGTCTTTTTAATTTTTTCATTTGAATTTGGATTAATGGATTTGGGCTATGTGGTTTTTAGCCATGTTTTTTGGGCTATAATTTATTTGGCCATGTTTTTTTGTCATCTTTTTTTTAGAATATGTTGGCCTTAAACCCTTAAAATAAGACTAAAAAATAGCAAATTAAAGGTCAAAAACACTTAAAAAAAAAAAAAGCTCAAAAGCCCATTTAAAAAAAAAAAAAAAGGGTTATAACCGGTTATTGGATTGAATAACCGCTAACCAGTTATAAAATAACCGATAATCGCTTAGGCAGTTGTTATTAAAAACTAATAACCGTCAAAGTCAGTTGCGGTTGCGGTTGCGGTTATAGCCAATAACCGACGGTTACAACCGTTTGAACACCCCTAAATTCTGCAAAGTGCCCCAAAATTTGCTCTCCCTAAAATTCGGATGTTTTTTAATATGTCCCCACAAAAGAAAATGGGGAAGAATAACTTAAACTAGTGATTTTTATTTCATGAAACATAGATTTCCAATCAATTGAGCTACCTTTTGAGAATTACCAAAATAAGTATTTTATTAGCCCATATAATGCAATTTACACCCATATTTAACGATTTCATTTAAAATTTTAAATAACATAAATATGTAAAATTTAATCCGAATAATAAAATAGACCTATCTATCTCTATTTGATATATAAAATAATAAAATAGAAAGAAATGGGTGCACTCATCAACCCTACAACTGTTTTTTTTTTTTTTATTGAAGAAAATAAAAAAAGTTGTGGTCAGTTATAAGTACCATCTGGAGTATATGAAACGCAAAAAAATATATATATAATTATTTGCAAAACAACAAACTTTGTTCCTTGTGTGATGTGTAAAGTTTAGAAGCAGCTGCTGCTTTATCGTAAAAGAACAAAAAATAGCGATAAAAAAATTGGAGTTTTCGACAACTGGCCTTCATGCGTTAATCTCGTGACTTTGGAACTTTCCGTATTTGCTATTTCCCCCCACTAGTTTTACACTTTTTCGTTGGGCCTCCTACAGGCTACAGTGCTCCTTTCCGCTCAGGCTGTCTGATTCTGACATATTTCGGTAGATTCGCCTTCTTCTTCAAGGAAAAGAGATTTTCTGCTGCCACGGAGAGTCGGCTAGTCCGCCATTTTTATTTTTTTTTAATTGAGGAGGAAAGATGTTATAAGGAGAAAAGTGTCAGCCAAATTTAAAATTGAGAATCACTGATTATAAATAAAAAATTGATAAAATTATATATCAAATTCACTGATCTCCATGAATTACTAATAAGAAATTGGTATGAGTAAAAGTATATAAAACCAAGATAACGTTTTGAAGCATTAGCACTAAATTTAGGATGACTGAATCCCTTTATAATGTGATATATACCACCCTAAAAGATTAACCTTCTACTCTTTTGTTTTAGTTTTAAATTCGAGTTTTAAGACATTAGAACCCAAATATTAACTCATGAAGATTTAGCTAATATCACTCGAATATCTCAAAATACAACCCAAAAACCTTGCTATTTCTCATGAAAAATTCATCAAACATACCGAATGTAAAAACATAAACATAAACCACCGATAACAAAAAAAAAAAGAAAAACAACGACAAAAATATTTCTTCTCATATAAACGTGTTTTTTATATAAATTTTTTTTTTTTAAAAAAAAAACAACAACAAAATTTGTATTCCTTCTTTTTTTTTTTTTTTTTTTTAATTATTTTTTTTAGAGGCAGCCAAGTCAGTATTGGACCACGCTGGGCTGCCTCTAGGACGCCGGATAGCACGGCTCCTTCAAAAGATCTATGTTTAAATTCTCACATGATATCATTGTTGAATATTATTGGCCAAATCTCTTAATTGTTTATATATATATATATACAGAGAGAGAGAGAGAGAGAGAGAGAGAGTACAATTTCTTAATTTATTGGACAAATCATCCCAATTTTAGATTTTGTTGCTTATCAACTATCATTTTGATTTTGGGAGTGCTCGTTCATAGCTTCGATTATCTACTTGTTTTGTTAAAAAAAAAAAAAAAGTAAATTTGGTTCCTGGAGTTTCAAGCGGTGACAAATAATTTTTTAAGATTTTAAAAGTGACAAATAAATCCAATGGGTGTGCTTATGTAATAAATCACTTTCTTTCTCTATTGGAATTACTGTAAAATTACACATTTATCTTCAAAAAAGTTATAAAAATATATATATATATTATCTCTTGTTGTCAAATCAAAGAAAATAATAAAATAAGATAAATAAATTGCAATACGTGAAACTAGTTTTTCATGAACTATGTATAATTATTCTCTATTATTGCTTATTTTATATATTATTCAATATTTTTTTTTATAGACATAAAATCATAATGAGAGGTTAAAAAATATAAAATGGTAGAACATGAATCAAAAGGCTACATCAATGTATTACATGAATGTTATAAAAATTTTAAAAGATTACATGAATGTATAAAATTCTAAGAGATAAAACTAAATAGTCATTCACAAAATGCATGAATGCATTCATAACATCTCTCAAATCATCATCACATTATCAATGTTCTTTCAAATTATTGATTCAGTTAATGCTTCCACAACTAACAAAAATAGTCCGTGCCCCCTACCCACATGGGCAAAAATACAAGAATGACCTTAAAATGTTAAATAAGACAAAAATATTTCTTATAATATATATTTTTTCTTTTATAAAAAAAAAACTAAATATTAAAAATATAATTAAAAAAAAGAAAAAAGAAAAAAGAAAAAAAGAGGTTCAAAGGGGTGGCACAACCGCTACCAAGGTGGTTTGGCTGCCCCCTCTTGCTAAGCCTAGGGACCAATTTTGCAAATTTTTTCAACATGCAGTTACAAATAATCTAGCCAGCCAAAGTAATATGAATTAGACCTAAGATAATTCCACATGGCAAAACTTCAATTATTTCATTTGTTTTAAAGGAAAGAGAGGATCTATTCTTAAATATTAATTATTATTGCACATGAATCTGAATGACCAAGAATTGAAAATTGACACGGTAAGAAATTATAGACAGAATACCACAGAAAAAAAAAAAGAAAGAGTTATCTACCTGTCTTCTTGTTTGCCGACACTCTTTATTTCGTTTAATTTTAAGTGCTACAATCTTCTGTCATCTCAGCGTTTGTAGTCCAACGGTTAGGATAATTGCCTTCCAAGCAATAGACCCGGGTTCGACTCCCGGCAGACGCATGTTTTGATTGTTAACAGCTTCTTCTTGGAGTGCTCAAAATCATGATTTTTAAGTAATCTTGCATCCCTATTTTAAGGCAAGACCTAAAGTAACAATTTTTACACCAGTTAGATAGATGCGTTATTAAACTCTATCACCAAAAAAAAGTATGTGTTTTTAATAAGTTAAGTGAGGTATCACAATTTTATAGACTCAATAAAAATATATTCTTTCAACCCTTTTTTTTTTTTAATTTTTTTTTTCTAAGAAAAAACTCTATCCTTGGTGATTGTCGTTTGAGTGTGTTTTCTAAACTGTGTTGATGTAATTATGCATCACTACGAGTAGGTCATTTAAATTTGGTCAAAGTTTTAATTCACATGACATTTACCAGTCACCAAAACAAAAGGAGAAAATCTCTAAGGGATAGCTCAGTCAGTTGAGAACGATGCCTTATGAAGCAGAGGTCACTAGTTTGAATCTCTCCTCCCTTCTTGTGTGAACATGTCAAAAAATAAAAAATAAAAACTTAATAGCAATTATTGCCGGGATCTAATTTTCTCCATGTTGGTGGTTTATACAAGTAACCGAAAACATCACACAAAATCTTGAAGATAATGACTTATTTGGTGAAGATTACACAACAAAATGAAGTCCATAACATGGAGTAATAAATTGTTATTAAAATTGAATTTCAAAAGAAAAAAGTAAACTTTTAAGGAAACGAAAATAATGGACAATATTGCATACATATATCAAACTGGGGTAACTGGCTGACATCTCCTTTATGCTGACTGGATCTCCTGCCAAAACACCAGAGAAGCCATAGGAAATTTCTGCCCAGATGGGATCATTGAAATTCTTTACATTCTTGAAGAATCCATCAGCACATAAAAAAGTTAGCTGCTAATGCCAGGTTTCCTTCCACAGAGTTCATGGGAGTAGTCATTGCGCAAGAAGGTGGAGTTCACTGGCTTGGAGCAATAGACAATGACTAACAAGAGTCTGCTTGATTCTACATGGGGATAAAAGTTTTCACCTTATCTTAGTCTGCCTAGAGGGGACTCAAGGGCATGATCATCCACCAACCAGAGGCCAAAGTCATGGAAGCGCTTTATCTTCTTCTCAAAACCTGTGATATAATTGTTGTGAATTATAACATTCATTCCCTTGGTTTCCTGCACCCATGTCTGGTTCTTGAAGTACAATCCTCCTGTTGGAAATGCTGCCTGGGGAAGCAAGTAGAGATCCACCTGCAGAAAAACTTTCAAACATCACATTATCTGAAGATTCCAAACAATACAGCTTGTATAGACATTTCAGAAATTGAAGTTGTAAAAAATCCAATAATTCTCACTGTATTTCAACCAGATCATGCAGAAAACCCACTATATCAAGATTTCATCATTATGTTATTTAAAAATACATGGCAATACATTCAATAGAAGCAGAAAACCCTCACGAGGCCTTTTAATATTCTACTTTCATGGAAATATTAAAATGAGAAAGTTTCACTATTTTTTTTTTTTTTGGGAAGTCCGGGCCATGAAACAAACCAGAAAGGTGACAATAGAACACAAAGAGGACAAACCTCTCCAGCAGTTTTGTTCAATGCCCAATTGAAAGCAGGCTGATCATTCGCTTTCTTTGCTTTGGACCATGGCTGTGCTTGAAGTTCCTCAATCCACTTCTTCATAACCAGTTTTGCACCACTAGAAGGTCGAAGGAATATCATGCAGCTACATATGTAAGTGCGCCCTTTTTTCCCTGGAGGCGGTAGCTCATGGGAGTGGTTCAGCGGTTTAACCTGGTCATCCAGAAAGAAAAAATTATTGATGATGTTAACATGTGGCTTCTGCAGTAATGAACAATAAGAAATTATTACAATCAAGAAGTTTCGTAGCCAGATTGATTTGATCTTATTGACTAAGCTTAAAACCCACCAAATGACTTTCAATGACTTGGCCTGGGGAGGTGGGGTGGGGATCTTGATAGATTTTGGAATTAAAGGTCTTTTCTTTTTTTATTGCAGTTCTCCTCTGCTTTTTTGAGCCAAGGGCTAGGGAAAGAACAGGAAAAAGCAGCCATTCACTTGGTATCTAGAGGGCATCTGAAAGATCTCAGCAACAAGAAATCAACTTTTCAAGGCAGGCACCCGTAGAATGGAATTAGGTGGTGTTCATTGTTATGATGTTCTGATGTTGCAAAAAAAAAAAAAAGATATTAACAAAATAAATTTCAACTGGAATCCAAAAGACAAAGATATTTCAACTGATGTCCAGCATATTCTAATTTCATTATCTATCTGGGTTTATGTGGAATGGATTGGTCTTAATCTAAAACAGAGCACTCTATTTTATAAATGGCACACAGCAAAGGCAAGAAGCAAATTAGTGCACCTACTGCCGCCATATCATCTGTGAAGTACACATCATGATGCCCTTGCAAATAAGGAAACGGATCAGCCAACCAGACCATATCAACGTCATTGTACATGACATTATATCCAAGCTCCAAAATGTGCAGTAAGTGGCGCGGCCTTCGGGATGTAAAATTGAAGAATCCCTGTACAATGAAACCAACAAGGATTACTTCCGAAATGCAATTAACTCAATAAACCATGGGGATAAACATTTCCAAATCTATACAAGTTGGCAGGACAAATAGGAAACATTTAAACGAAATGACAAAATTTAGTCCATACTACTAGAGCACATCAAAGGGAAAAACAAATTGTTAAAGAAAATATCCCCTTAAAATTTTGGTGGCAAGCCATCTTCTTTTCATATTATTGATCAGAATCATGCTGAAAACACAACAGAAAAAGGGAGCTACAAAGAAAGAAAGAAAGTTAAGAATAAACATAACAACGATCATTTTTTAACTTCAATCCCATATCCTCCTCAAGTGAACAAGAAGAACTAATAATTGGTGTGTTCACCCTATAATTCAAGCACAGCCATTGCAATTACAATGATTGGGTGGATTATCACATAACTACCAATCGCAAGTCTTTACCAATGTAGCAACAAAGTCCAAGTACCAAAACAGACAAACAAAAATCAAGAAGCACGATAAGTTCCGGTTACAGAGACTTGAATTGACCGACCACTTAACATACAATCTTAAACGCACATGTTATGGAAAAATAAATAAAATCCAGTTGTTAAAACCAAAATTTTACCTGAGAACCAAACTTATGGGCAGTTTGAGCATCGGGCGCCGGTGGGACGAGCACGGCGTGACCGGGCCACCGCTCGTTCACCTTATAGAGCGTGGCATAGTCCTCGGCGATCACAAGCACCTTATCCTGATGCTTTTGCCTGGCAATGCTAATCAACCAGTTGTTAAGAAAAGGCAAGTAAGGCTGGCTCACAGCGCAAACGATCACAGTCCCATTCTTGGCCACAAAAGACGCCGCTTGTGCGAGCGTGTAGTCGCGCCACTTCGAAAGGGAAGGTCTGGTGCTCGAGAAGATGAACTCGGGCATGCCCACCCAGGGCAAGAAAACCCCAAGGACTACCAGAAGAGAGAGGAGAACTAGAAGCGTGGTCGGGCTGAAAATCGAAATGGGTCTTTGGGAGGTTGAGGAAGAGCGAGGGGATAACGGATATGGATCTGAAAGCGGGTTATGAATTGGTCTTTGGTGCAGTAACTTTGACATTGTATGGGTCTTCTGGGGCTTTCGGATTCAGTTTGAAATGGGAAAGGAGGGGATTTGATATGGGAATTCGGGATTTTCTCGGGGAATCCCAGCGAGGATGGAGAAGGGAATTGAAGAAGATAGATTTTGAACGTTTTGAATCTGAGTAAAAGTTTTGGGTTTGCTGAAATCTTTGAAATACCGGAGATCTGAGGGAGTAAGAAGGAGAATGAATGAGAGTGATGAGTTAAGAAGGGTATCGAACTATCGATGTTCATGCGGCGGATCGAACAGCTAGTCTGAAAGAGAGGATCAGCATTTCCTTCAATTTAAAAAAATTATAAATTCTACATGTTTTTTTTTTAGGCATGAGAAAGGTTCAATTTTGCCAAATTTTTTTCTTATTTTTTATTTTTTATTTTTAAAAAAGTTAATTTTTTTTAAAACAATAACATCCGTGGTCTTTTTTTTATTTGGTATCTAAAAAAAAAAAAATGATATTTTTCTTCATAAAATTGTCATTTAAAAAAAAAAATGTTATTATTATGAAAAAAAAAATACCAAAATAAAAAAGGACTACGTAGGATTGCTTAAGATTTTTTTTTAAATTTTTTTTTTTTAAAAAAATCTCATAAAAAAATTGGGCCAAAGTTATGCTTTTATCATTTCTTTTTAGGGAAACTTCATTAAGTCCCTCGAAGTTTCAGCTGATTTGACAAACACCTCCTGAATTTTCAAAACTCTCACTTAGGCCCCTTAAACTTTGGTTTGCTCTCACTTTGGACCCTTTTAACGTTAAAGTCAAATAGTTTAACTTTTTATGCCCATTTTACCCTCACCCCAAAACTACACCGTTTTGTGTCCTAAAACTACAACACCTACCCAGCCCAAAACAACGTCGTTTTAGGCATTAATTTTTTTTAATTAATTAGTGGGAGCCCCTACTATGCGGTCGGTCTGCATTTCCAACCTTTTGCAGCACCCAATGGTTGATTGACACGTCACCTTATTGCACAAATACATAATATAACTGAAACACCTAATAAATTCTTCTGTCTCTTTAATAAATCGAAAATACTCTTCCTATTCTCTTCCTCTTCTCTCTGAAACACCATCTCTTTCGTCGGAACGTCTCTCCCTCCCTTTCTGTAGATGAGTACATCTCTTTCTGAAACACCATTCCAACCTTTTTCATTTGAACATTTCTTTAAAAAAAAAACGTCTCTCCCTCTCTGGAATTTTCGTTCATGGGTTTCGAATTTGCGGCTCACATGAATGGGTCTAGCCAGACCCACGTGGGTCTGGCGAACGCCCAGCAAGACTGGTTTGTCTGGTTTTCAGCAAAACAGCCACACTCCAAAGCCAATGAATATGACTGAGTATCTTCTGTTAGCAACTGCATTTTTGCATTTTCCTCCTCTGTTTTCATACTCTTGACATCTTCTGTTTCCGGCGATCAAGGGCATGGTTCGGCGAACCGTGAGGATGGATTGCGAGACCTGCGGGGGATTGGCGAGACAGCTGGTGTTATCGCCAACCGGAGCGGGATTCGGGTCCAGCGAAGAAGAGGAAAAAAAGATGAATGGGAGAGAAAGAGAAGAAGAGGAAAAAAAATGTTTGATGTGTGTTTCGGGGAAGAAGAAGCATAGAAACAAAAATCAAGCCTCAACCTCAATGGGTTTCCTTTGGTTCTCTGGTTCGGCAAAGAATGAGGAAGAGAAGGAAGAAGGGAGAAAGAAGGAAGAAGGGCAGGGGCGTGTCTTTAGGTTGTGTTAGGGATGAATAAGATAAAAAAAATGGTTATATTAAGTGTTTTTATTCCAGTGTTTTTGCTCCTATTATATTAATTGTATCTAGCATAGGTGTAGCTCTTCTATTGGTTGCTGCAAAACTTAGCTTTTGCAGACAGACCGCATAGCAGGTTTTCCCTTAATTAGTAGGATTGCTTAAGGATTTTTTTTTTTTTTTTTTGAGTAATTAGAACCCCTACTATCCGGTTGGGTTGTAATCCCACTTATTTACAGCATCCAATAAAAATTGGACACATCAACTTGAAACATGAAATAAAATAGGAACGAAAACACAGGATGAGCAAACTCTTGTTTTCCCTTTCAACGAAACCATGGATCTACCTACACTCTGCACCCTCCTTCTTCGCCAGATGCCAAGACCACTGTCTTAATCAAAGACACAAAATCACTGGCTTGATCACAATTACAAACACAGACATCAGTGTGAGAAATTTTTCTTTAGGTCTTGCTTTATCCCTTTCTTTTTCTTATCATAGTTCACTAGATTCGGCTTGCAAAGCCACCAACTGCGTTGTCTTCTCCTTCGGCTTTGGCTTCTGGGTTGTCGACGACATCGCTGCATACGGTTCTGAAGAGGAAGAGGCTGGCAAGGCTTGCTATTCCGGTGGCGTCGTTGGGTTTTCTGGCTCCAACGGAGGAGAGGTAGATGGGTACTGTGGATTACAAGAAACGGAGAAGAGAGGCTATGGAGGAGAAAGAAGAGAGGCTATGAAGGATCGGGTTTTGGGTTTAACGTTATGATGTGTTACTGCTGCCCTTAACGTTCTGGTTTTGGGTTGGATTCAGTGTTTTGTGTTTATTCTATTTAGTGAAATAATTTGAGGTGTCAAAATTGTAGTGGATGCTGTAAATGAGCGGATTTACACCACATACTGGTTAGAGTTATTATCTTACGTTAATTCATGTTGATCTTTACATCCAATACTTAAAAAAATGTTACCAGGTTATCAAAACAGTTTAAAAAAAAAAAAAATTCTAACAAAAGGTAGCTCAAGCCACCCATTCTTCTTCTTTTCTTTTTTTCTTTTTTTTTTTAATTTTTTTTTATTTTATAACTTTTCTAATTATTTAAATATTTTTAGTTTTTATTTTATTTATTTATTTTTAATATGAGATATGAGCACGTGACAGTTTCTTATTGGGTTGACGTAGGATTCCGTCAATTTTATAAACAGATTTTGGACGAAAGTACAATTTTCGTTTTTAACCATAAGTGAGCTTCTATTTAGGATATGAATCGAAATTGAGATAAAGAAAAATAAAGTCCTTAAAGCCACAAGGAGTAATGAGTTATAAGCATACTATTATGCTATTTTATTAAAACTTAAAGCCAAAAAAGAAAAAAACGTGTGCAACCTATGATGGCCACCCCGTCTATTATTTATTTTTCTATTTTTTAATGAGAATGATGTGAAAAATATTGTTTACATTATTTTTATTATTTATTTATAATGAAATTTGAGATTTAAAAAAGTACAAGGTGGTCCTCAAATATTTTTTCTTTTATTTATTTCCTTTTTATTTTTCTCTTTTCAGTTGATGATAAAAGAACAATACGTGTAAAAGTAAAGTTCCTAAAATCTTAATGGATGTTTTTAAAATAAATAGACGAGGCTTTAGTCACTTCAATCTTTATCATAGTTATCAACTCAATATTTTATTATACTTATTAATTTAGTATTAATTATGAATTTAAAAATATTTTAAAAGTTGTAAATATTGAGGCAATTTATTTTAAAAATAAAAGTTGAGATTTTTCAGCTTTAAAAACTCTAGATGGTAATAATGCCCTAAAAATTTTAAACGAATGTTATTCAAACGTGACATCAAAAATAGAGGCATGTACAGAAAACATGATAAATATACTTTCTTTCTAAAGGACTCTGCAGTATATACTTTCTTTCTAAAGGACTCTGCAGTCTGCACCAGAAACTAGAAAGTAAGACAGGCATAGTTCATATAGAAAAAAGGGAAACATACCTGCAGAAAGAAGTACAGCTATAATCTGGCAAACTTTCATCGATGGCAAAAGCTCTCAGAATATCAAGCCATGTCCTTTTGTTCTAGAAACACATCTGATCCCAACTATCTTGGAATCATGGTAATCAAGATATGAATAATTACATCTGGATCCTCCAGAGTTCCCTTATGACTCTAGATATATTAGAGTTCTTAAAATCTCAACAATTGTTTTTGTACTAAATAATTCAGATATTACCACCTCAACATTTATCTTACTTTTATCAACTCAATATTTGTTAAGGATTGAGAATATGTTAAAAGTGCTAAATATTGAGGTGGCAAAATCTGAATAATTTAACTTTAAAACGATGGTTAGAAAATAAGGAACTCCATTAGCTCCTGATCTTAGCTGGTGATTACTGGTCCCAAATATAGTTGAAGCAACACTAGGAATGCTTAACCATCATCAATCAGCAATATTGACACAAAATGTTCTTATTCACTACATTGTTACATGTACAAGTGTATGAACAGTGATAAATCACAAGCATGGGCATAGAACTTACATACTCTGGACAAAGAATATCATGACATCATGGATTAGGGCTAATACTCGAGCGAGCAGATCCTGAGAGTCTTCATTAGGAGGATTTTAAGCACATTTTTTTCTCATTATTAGCAGCCAAATGAAAGGGTTGGAGTAGAGTGAATTTCATTTCAAGCAATTTCTGAACTAGTGGCCAAGAAAACAGCCCATCAAGCACCGAAGATATTTCCCGGCAATTTGACTCAAATAATTGGGAAGGTTTGCAGGGCAACATCTTCGATTTCTTTAAAAGATTTATGCAACAGAACCAGCCTTCAGCTTTGGTGTTTTCTGTTTGACAAAGAAAGCTGATAGTACACTTTTGCTGCGAACAGGGACACGTACAATCTGTCGATTTTGATTTTCAAATGACCTGTGAGCTGTCAATGCTTTGGAACTCTCGATTGTGTCCTACAGAAAAAAAAAAAGAAAAAAAGAAAAGAACTTCGTCAGCTTTCTAATTTCACTCATCTATTAAGACAGGTAACAAGTATAGCAGAACAAGAAATAATGTGCAGTGCAATGAGGAAACAAATATCCTTGTCTAGTTTTGGTCAAATGCAACCCATCTTCTAGAGACAGCTACACCAACTGAATAGTCTGATTATCTGATCAATCTGATGTTTGAAATACATGCATTCTGGATAATACACATAAACAGCATTGGAAAATATTAATCTAACGCTATTTTCTATCAGATACAATATATTCTTTTTCAGAAAAGATTGTCCTAAAGACAGAAAAGAACTACATAGTCCAGTGGTTCCCCAAAACTATATCAGACAAACCTGTAGAAATAAGTATAAAAAGGAAATACTTCGGTGGGGAACTTCGACAAAATCTAACAAATTCGGATCAGCTTATAAACTCTTTCACATGGTATGCAGCCCATTGATAAATAATCAACAGTCTCCAGAAACAGATTTTGTTGTGCACACACAGCCACTGAGTTGCTTGATGTGCATAATGTTGTCTCATTAATCACATGCCTAAAGCTAACACACTTGTAAGAGTGCACCACATTACCACCAGTTTGATTTAACAAAAAGATTCTCCACACTGTTGACAAACATCATATATTGTATCTTCTTGTAGGAAAGATAAGATGTGTTCTTATGCTCTGTGCAAGGCAGTCTGCCACGAACCAAAGCTTCCAGCTTTGAAAGCAGTGCTTTCCAGTCTTGCTCAGAAAGTGCAGTATTTTAAAAATATTCTGGTAGTTCATCCTAGGGGTTGGGTATTTTAGTACCCACAGATCTATCAATGCTTGTTTCTTGCCAAGCCATCAAATTCAGTTGAGGACAATTAAAATCATCAGTGACTCACAGGCAGTTATATAATAACATTGCATTATAGTTCACACCACCATCTGCGTCACAATCCGCCTTAGCACTAGAATAAGATAAAAATAGTTCAGCAGAACCAGACATAAGCAAACCAGAAACACAATGCCTACTGACCCAGACCACTCAAAACATGAACTTCTCATCTAAATCCCACTAGAACACAATATGCTCCAGTACCCTAATGTTGGATAGATAGAGTTTACTGCAGAGACAGGATAGAAACCACCCATAACCATGCCCACCAACCAAGACTACTCAAAACCCAAACTTCCTAAGCAAATTCATTCAGAACACAACCTGCCCCAGTACTATCCCCCAAGACGATAGAATAGTTCTGCTGCAGAGCCAGCATTTAAACAATAGCCAAGCCTACCAACCCATCCCAGTCATCAGCTTGCAACAATAGAAAAAAGCTGAAATGCTCCAAGAACACACAGCTGAGTGCATATCAAGGCTTTTTCCTTTTAGATTTCACCTGACATCTTTGCTTGAGTTCATGTGCAAGGGTCTCGCCAATAATAATTGGTGAGAATCATGCCTAAATTAATGCCTAGACTATCCACATGTGGAACTTATCACCTACTCAAAATCACATTGTTTAATCCCCATCAGTGAGAAACTTTTGTTAAGATATAAATTTGAAAGTAGGAATACGAAAGGCAATAAGATTGATAACAAACCACAGTATCAAATGGTAATACATAAGAAGTTTTCAAGACGCTTTCATGAAAGATATAATGTACCATTAAAAAATAATTGTGACTGATGACCCTTCCCAGACCAGGTTACTTACAAATGGTTAACACGCTCTTTTAATAAGTACAAATGGTTCACATGCTTATAAAGAAATTCAAGCAAATAACATGGCAAACACAAAAAGTCCAACGACTCTCAATTTTGATACTCAAGCATGCAAAAGAATGTTGCGCATGTCTGCGAGCTTTTTTGTTTTGACATTACCCTTCTCGTGGCAGTCAATGTTTGCATAACTGCACTAGAAGCAAGACCTCCACTTGAAAATTGAAGATGAGCTGGTGAGGATTTATTCCTGATAGTCTCTTCATTCTCTGCAAGCACATGAGCTTGAAGAATAAGTATCATATCCATCTATAGTCCAATAGCAACTAAACGAGATAAATATGACAAGGTGTGACTCTAATTCGACATACCTACAAGATGGAAAACCCCAGAAGCCTTTCCAGAGATTTTTGGGTCTTCAGTGCTGCACAAAAAGGAAAATGTCAAAAACCCAAGAGAGAAAAAAGTCTTTATGCTCTCTTCAAATATTAAGACAAAGACACATAAACAGAAAAGGAGATACTGTGTCCACCATTTGAAACTTTACACAAGAACCTTTTTTGGTTACCTGGTTGAAGCATGGGGGTTTCCTTTCAGGGTAGACTTCGTTTCTGCGGCTAAATGCCAAGAAAGAGTTTTTGATGCAAGGATACCTGCTTAAAACACGTGATAAATAATAGAAAATTCACTTAATGCAAAATGAGAAGCAGCATCAAAACCAAAATGAAAAACTGAAAAAGCAAGATATCCCTACTGAAAAACTACGAAGTACATACCTTGAGGCTGAAGACGAGCTCTAGGTTGAAAGTGGCTCTGTCTAGCATCAGTCTGTATGTGTGGACTAAATTGTACCTTCTTATTGACAGAATCTACATTGGAGGCGAAGCCAGAAAATTAGAAAGAGAAGAAAAAAAAGAAGTTTAAAAAAAAAAACTCATCATACTAATTATAAATTCTAAAAGAAGCTCATCATAGTTAGTCTTACTTGGTAAAATGTAGTGTTTATGGTGCCTAGGGATGAAAGCCAACAACTGCTGCTGCCTGAGGCCTTCTCTAATTGTGTATGTTTGACATGTCAGAAGTTGCTGATATTAAGAAATCATGTTGGTTCAGCTCTATCAATTCAACAATCCCTCGACAATAGCACATCCAATTAGACTAATGTGAGCAATTTACCTGATTTAGACAAGAAATCCTAAGCTCCATGGTTGAGACTTCTAACGCTTGCTGATCGAGAAGGTCAGTCAACTTGTAAGCGACCGTGCCAAGGTGATCAACAGCATTTACCAGGGCCCGAACAGCATAATCTTTCAGATTGTCCAGTACCCTGAGACAAAAATACAAAAATAATTTTCTGCCATGTAGATTATCTTTGATTCTCTCTCGAAAAACTTAACAAAGACTTGTATCCCTTGTCCTAAATTCTTAAGGTTAGCCGCACAGCCTCCAACTCTATCTAGGACAATGATATACCATCATGTCTATTTTCAGCATCTTGAACCACATAAGAAAGTTTAGAAAATGTGTACATACTATCTTTAACATATATTGGATGTACATATCAGTTGCAAATTAGAGGTAAGGACCAACATAACATGAGCCCCTCCTATATTCCCACGATTGTGCCCTATCTTGTAAAAGTTTCCAAATCAATCTAATTGTTTATGTTTGTTAGACCATATGCTTTAAAATTCTGTCCCTTATTCTAATTACCGTGTTGTTTCTTCAAGTGCAATTCATATACTTTTTGGTCCTACTCTTCAACGTTAGAGAGAAACTCTTGTCAAATCCAAATTTTGAAAAGCGTTGAATGCATCTATTCTAAGTTTTTCATTAGATGCTACATAGTATTTAATTGACATCGCGACTTATTCTGTGATAATGCCATTGAAGTTCAGTCGAATTCTTAGTCTAGGAGAGTGCCATGTAGGAATCTCATCAAGGATGATGTTGGTTTAGTTACATGCAAATCTTTAAGATCATACGGTCATACAACAACTGCAGTGTGAGAAATGACATAAGCTCTCACTAATGAAACGATGTAACGCAATAAATTCATTGCGTAAATTATGTACAATGAAATTGGTAGTCTTACATCTGTTTCTGCTCACTGTGAAGATACGATTTTTCACAATATTCTGCAGCAGAATACAGTTGAGGTCTTAAGTTCTTAAGTTCCTGGAATAATGACAAAATGATCAGATTAGAATCAAAGCAACAATTTTGCATCAAACAACATAATCACATTGCCATAAGAGAAATTATTCATAAGAATGCTACATGAAAGAGTTTAATAAGCATAAGCACAAAAATATTTTAACAAATAGAAGAAATCAAAGCAATCCCAGAAAATAATAGATAATATGAAAGGTATCTGACCATATTACATATACCTGATATTACTCCTTGCGACATAAACAAGTACGGCTTGACATATAGCATAGAATATATATATATATATATATATATATATATATATATGAGTTTACCAGTTTCCTGCCTTTCAGGGCTCATGTAGTGAGATAAATTTAAAAAAAAATTTGTTTTATAAGTGTAGTGAGATAAATTAAAAATGCCTAACATCACATGAGTAAAATCTATTTGGGGAAATTGTGCCAATAAAAAAAACCATATAACATATCTAACATGCCCTTGTACACAAAGGAAGAACCCCCCTCCCCCCCGGCGCCAAAATAACCATTACATCTCCTCATAGTAGTACAACACACTAATTATTCCTTAACAAAATTCAGCAATCTTAGCATGTAATTTCCCAGTAGCAATGCACAAAATGAGAAAGATTACACTAACTCCTCAGTCTCCTCTCCTGACTGCCAAGAAAATAGATAGATAAAGAAAACATAACGGGTTAAAATGTCTCAATTCCAGTCCGCCTAACACAACCGTTTGACTCAGTTGACTCGATTATTTTCCATAATTTCCAACCCCTTTTCTCTTTCCTTAACTTTCAAAACAATCAAACGGCAACAGTACGTAAATTGTAAAAATTTGGCCATAGAGCATACCAAGCATAACAAAATTGATCAATGAAACAACAAGAATCCAGATCTGGCCCTAAAAAAACCCGGCAACAAACTCATCCACAAATGCATAACATAAAAATTATCTGAAAGAGAGCTGCTGAACCTGCAAAGCTTTGACGAAGCTTTTGCTGCGCTCCATGGAGACCTCGTCGAAGGTCATGGCCGGATTGGCTGGCCTCGCTTGCTCCACTTCCATTTCAGTAGCAATCACCAACGCTCTGGATTTTACGGTCAACTACAAGAAAGAAATGGAAGAGCCCGAGAGCATTGACAAAGAATAAAAAGGGAATATATTAAGGGTTAGATTTGGGGTTAGGTTCTGGTTGGAGAGCTAATAAGCGAGTGGTTTTAGAGAGAGAGAGAGTGAGAGTGAGGTCGAAGCAATCGCGGCAAATGCGATTTTGGAGTTAATGGGAAGCGAAAATGACAGTGGGATTACTTTATTCATTTATTGTGACTTTGTGAGCGGTAAGTGGGTAGTTGATGGGCGTTATTGAGACGGTGGTTCTCATTGATTAAACAACAACCAGTAATCGTCTCTCTCCGACCTACGACGACGAAATGACGAAACTCTCCCCCATTAATGAGCTCGGAAATTCCAACCGGATGGCCTGTAGGGACGATGATGACGACGATGAGATGACGAAGCTCTCCGTGGCATGACGACGATGAATCGAACTGTCTCTCTCCGACGCGTATAGTGGCATCACTGGCATGTGACTATACGGACGAGTCAAGGTTGATGGAAAATTTTCACACATGAGACAAAACTTTAAAAATATACCTCACAAATACGAGTAATGCTATAAGTCTTCTTATAGTCATCCTAAATGTGATGTAACTTTTAAAATTACCAATATATCAAAATTCAATATATCATATCTCAAGTTTAACAATAATTTTAAAAACTACATCACATTTTGGAGGATCCTAAGATGATTATAGGAGGACTTATAACATTACTCTACAAATACACACAGAAGAATTTCTTCCCCACCAAACCTAATCTATGACGAACTTAACCGCTGCCTTAGCTAACCCATGTGTTGCAGTGTTTGTGACTACTAATATGGGAAAATGTGCAATAATCATCTGAATATCCTCTACTAGTTGTTTGAATCAGCTCCATTTTTTGACTAGTATAATTCATAGCTTGAACCACTTTGAGCGCATCACCTTCCAAAATAATATTTAAAGTGCATATTTCTTTCAAAATTTAATAGCTTGGACAATTGCCAAAGCTTGTTCTTGATGACCCATTTTTTTACAAGCTCTTAGCTGCAATCACAAAACCCTCACGTTCTCGCACCTCAATTCCTATGCTTATCCTCCCATCTATGGCATCCATCGCTGCATCTGGTGACGGAGGAAGGAGGTGGCTAGAATAGTTCATGGTCACCTCCAACTTATAAGAAAGAAAAAAAATTTATTGTATATCGACTCCTAACAACACAATTTATTACCCATTAATCTCTTTCCATACTAAACTCAACCTCCGTCCCGGTCGTTCCAATTTTCCTTATAGATTTTCTTCTAACGGGATTTCCATATATTTTTGGAGAGGCTACGAAACAAAACCGCAGCTGAAACCAATGGTTGAAATCAGGAGTCAGCAAGAATACTTCACTGTTCACTCACAGCAAACTCAATGGAGCTACTATAGCCTATAGGGTTGTTCACAAAATTGCATTAATCTGGATTTAATTAATTCTTAACCTTTTATAGAAGGACATTAATTTTCTTTTAACTTAATTGAAAAAATAATTTCAACCCAATAAATAAAATTATATGTATTTTTTTAACATGTAAGAAATATATAATTTGTTAATTAACATGTAAAAAAATACATATTTTTTTAATAAAATTATTATTTAAAAAACATGTAAATCTCTACCCAGGAAAATTTTATCCTTTGGCACCGTGGCTGTGGGTCTATGTGATGCGATCTAGACCGTTCGTTCGTCTTTATCCGGACGTACGACCCAGATCGGAGTAAATTCGCCTGATGTCAATCTTTGGCACGACATATTCCAACTGCCAATCACATTTTTTTTTCTTAATTTTAATTACTCGATAATTCCAATTATCCGGAAACATAAAACATCATGTTATCCAAAACAGATTTCGTTTCCCTTTCTCATTTTCTCGCCACCCAAACAAGTTCTATTAGAAAAAAATTCCGTTCACTTTCCCGGGAAAAATGGAATTATTTTCTCAATTGACCTTCCTCTAATATCACCTTTTCCAAACCCCAAAATTTCATTTTCAGAAAATTTGACCGTTCCATGGCTCTTCTCATCCATTCACCTGAAATTTCCACTCTCCCGAAGTTCTTCTGTAACCCTAGTCCTAGGAATCCCAAAAGCTTCATTACTTTGAGGAATAACGGAAAGGCTGGGTCTAGGGGTAGGGTTAGGGTTAGGGTTTCGGGGCTGGATCAAGGTGTAAACTTGTACGGACAATTCTCGGCTCCGGTGAAGCGAGGTTCCAAGCCGAGCAAAGAGGAGGAAGAGAAGCAGAATTACTATGTGAATGTGGGCTACGCGATTCGGACTCTGAGAGAGGAGTTTCCCGAGGTCTTTTACAGGGAGCTCAGTTATGATATCTATAGGTATGATGTTTTATTTTTATTTTTTGAATTTCATCTTATGTTTGTTGCATTTGCAATCTACCTGTTTTGTTGAAAATTGAGGAAAATAAAAGAAAAATTACGATTTTTTGTTGTATACTCCTTGTGGTTGTTAATCAATCGAAAACCCATATCAATTTAGCGAAATTGTTGAATCATGCTTGTTTATGTGATGGGAAACAAGAAGTAAATTAAACTTGTGAATTTGATCGGTGATTATAATTGGAAAGTCACCCCCTTTGTTTAAATTAGAATCGCATGGAGGGTTAAGATTCATTTCGATGTCAAGGTAAAACTTATTTATCATTCAACTTACAAAGAAATTATATGCTTTATCTATCTGGTAGGAATACTGTTATGGTTAATTCGGTATCATCACTACAAATAAGCTAGACACCATGTTCTTAGTGCCTGCCTGCTTACCCACATTATGCCTTATAAGTTATAAAGTTAGTCATTTTATTTTGTAACACTAATTAAGGCTATAGCCTATGATACTTCAGCAAAAGTATTTGTTGGGATATTTGGGTCAGTTTTACTTAAAAGAAAAATTGATCTAGGATCTTCCCTGAGGAGAGGGAGCTGGGTATGACCAGATCAAAAAAGCTTGTGATACGCTGCCACTAAAGCTTAGGTGTGATTTTTTAAACTGTAATCATTATAGTTTTTGTTATTGAGGATGGGTAGGTAGCGAGTTTTTTCCTTAAGTCTTCTCTAGATGGATATTTAAATGAAAATTGCTTATAAAAAAATATGGACACTAAATTGAAAATAAACTGTGTGATTTTGAGCATCTCATTTAATTAAGAGTGCATGGACAGAAAAGCATGGAAAAGATTTAGCATTATTCTGTATCTTGGGCTTGTATTTTTCATGCATCTTTTGATAGATTATTGGTGATACTTGTCAACAACAATAGCAGACAGATTAACATCATTACTATCCTTCACAACACGAGAACAGTAATTCTAGGTAATAGTCACAGAATAATATTGCAGTGTTCAAATTCAAACCTGTGTATTATATATAGAGAGATATACATTGAATCTGCATGCATGTCATGGTGTAGTTGCAGATAGGTTCCAATGTTCAATGCATGGCACCGCCTCTTAGACACTTGGACTCATCACTCAACTCACCTCCCACACACTTCTACCCATGCCGAAGAAAATTTGTCAGAAGTGGACATGTAATGATTAAAATATATATGTGAATGGTGTTAGTTTTTACTTTTGACCAAGGAAGACACTGAAGGAGCATATATATATATTGCATAACAGTTGGTTGCAGTTATTTGTATGCTGATTTCCCAAAATTATATCAAAACTATTGCTGTTGCAGATTATTGAGGGATGAGTTTGCATTGTTAAGACTATAGATGCCAATGAAAGTAAGGACGTTTCAGGCTATCATGTAGAAGTTCTTATCATGTTTGGTTGAAATTATATATATATATATAATGTTTGCAGTTATGAACTGATCTATGTCCACGTATATATGGCAAGAATGAGGTATTTGATTGTCTAGCACACATGCCAGTAGCCTAGACAAGACTTGTATGCATTTTTTTATTTTCACTAGCTCATAAAACTTTGTGCCTATCATTATCACATGGAATTTTGTTAAAAAAACATCTTGAGTATATGCTAACAATTTTCATTGGTACTTTGGGCAGGGATGACATCGTTTTTAAAGATCCTCTCAATACTTTTAGTGGCATTCAGAACTATAAATCAATTTTCTGGGCACTACGATTCCATGGCCAGATATTTTTTAAGGCTTTGTGGGTTGACATCGTTAGTGTGTGGCAGCCCATGGAGAACAGCATAATGGTTCGATGGACCGTCCATGGCATCCCACGAGTCCCATGGGAGAGTCATGGTCGATTTGATGCCACCTCAGAATATAAATTCGATAAGAAAGGAAAGATATTCGAGCATCGAGTTGACAACATTGCTTTCAATTCACCTTCAAAGTTTCGGGTGCTGGCTGTGGAGGATTTAATCCGAACTCTTGGTTGTCCCTCAACCCCGAGACCAACTTATTTTGAAATTTCTTCTCCTCCATCTTCAGAAAGAACTTATCATTACTAAAGCGCTTTACACATTTTGAAATAAATTGTGCTGTGCAAGTAAATATCAAGCTAGAGCTTTGCATCTTCTTCAGTGTAAATCAGTGTGAGAACCTGGTTTAGAACGCAAAATGTTTTTGAAGTTGATAGTTCGAAGTGTGTAGTGTTTGGTTGATCTAATTATTAGCACTAGCTAATATGAACCATATTGGCATGTTGTAATTACTCAGAGATGACTTTCATCATTACTCAAAGTGTTGTTTAAGCATTGTATATTGAGTAAATGTATAGTGCAGGTTAAATGCAAATCATTTATTCGTGAATTGGGGACAAAGCAAATATGAAGCTAGAGCTTTGCATCATCTTGAATCTATACCTACACCTGGTTTTGTCTGCAAAATGTAACTTCATTTATTCGTTAATTGGTAATTAAGTAAATATCAAGCTAGAGCTTTGCATTTTCTTCAATGTATATCAGTGTAGGAATCTGTTTAAGACTGCAAAATGGTCTTGAAGTTGACAGTGATTTAGTTGTATTTTCAGATTTTAGTATAATTAAGGGTAAATTACACTTTGCCTCACTAAGCTGTCATCCCATTCTCAAATTGACCTATAAATTACAGCATACAACAATTTGAACTTATAAATTATTGCAATTTTTCAAGTTGCCTCCTGTGTCAAAATTACCCATTTGGAATGGAAAAATGTTAGCATATGCCTTGTATGTGCACGTGAGTTACCAAATTGCCCTTAAAAAATGTGACATGAATATCACCAAAGGGTGGCGGCCACACCCACTCACAACAGAGGAGTTGGTTGTACTACTGCTCTTCTAAAGGTGAAAGGTGATTGTGTGGCTTCCTATCTAAACAAGTGAGAGGTGGTCGTACAGCCATCTCCTCTAAACAAATGGGAACTCCTCGCGTGGCTACCCTATTAAAGAGATGAAGGTGGCTATGTGGCCAATCCCTGGCCATGTGGCCACCCCTTTACTACATTAGGAATGACCACACAACCACCTCTTTGAATTAGTAAGAGTAGTCCTACAACAAGTAAAATGAGTGATTGCACAACCACCTCTTTAAATAGATGGGCCGGCTGCATGGCAACCCCATCTGTTATGTTGGGGGTAGTCGTGCCTCCGTCATTCTGAAAAGGTGGGCCACCCTTCACTTGAAATAGGGTAACCCCTTTGAACAAAAATTACATTAGCTTCTTTTTTTTCTTTCTTTTTTTTAAGTGAGGGGAATCTGTACACACGTGTAGAAACACGCTAAAAATTTTCATACAAAATAATGGTCAATTTTGACACGGGACAATTCCGAACATTGCGTTAGTTTATAGGTCTGAGTTCAATGAATTGTAGTTTAAAGGTTAACTTGAGAATGTGAAGATAGTTTGGAAAGACAAACTGTAATTTACCCTACAATAAATTTACAAGTTAATTAATCCATCAGAGGAGCGTAGATTCTTGACTAATTTTTTCACGAATTAGGAATCTGGAATGAGAAGTTGAAAGGTGCAAATTGGATATAGAAAATTAGAACAGGAACATATATACTTTGTACGTAATCCATAATTCCCTTTCACAAATCTCATTATATTCTGTAATTATTCACGTATTCTGACAAATGTTGGCTGAAGATTATGAAGGGGGCAAGTAAGAGAAGTAATTTGGAAAAAGGATGACGACAGTCAACAGGTCGTTGCACCCTATTAGAGAACAAACACCATAAGGTTAAAGATAAGCCAAATCTGATGTAATTTCAAATTAAATTTCAAGATATTGAACTCACAAATGGTTTAAGTAGTACACAACTAGACAAAAGAAAGATGAGGAGAAGGAGAATTGTCTGCAATTTACAACGCCGTGTGCGTTTAACAGTGATTATTAAGATTGTGAAACTAGAGCAACCCTTCAGCCACGCACTCTTTAGCAACAGAACAAGATGATAAATGTCACAATTGGGCCATAATCCCCCTATATAAAGCATGCTTTACACTAACATAGTCAAGCAATAAAGCAACACAGAATGGCAATGGAGTTATCAAATTCAGTAGCATTATTCTGCTTAGCAATGTTAACACTGGCAATGGGTTCAAATGCTGGCGGAATAGCTATCTATTGGGGTCAAAATGGAAATGAGGGCACCTTGGCGGAGACCTGTGCCACTGGAAACTATGACTATGTGAATCTAGCTTTCCTACCAACCTTTGGAAATGTTCAGACTCCTATGATTAACCTTGCAGGCCATTGTGATCCCTACAGCAATGGCTGCACCAGCTTAAGCTCTGACATACAATCATGTCAAGCCAAAGGCATTAAGGTAATGCTTTCGATCGGAGGCGGCGCAGGGAGCTACTACCTTACCTCTTCTGAGGATGCCAGACAAGTTGCTACTTATCTTTGGAATAACTTCTTGGGAGGAAAGTCCTCCTCCCGCCCACTTGGTGCTGCTGTTTTGGATGGAATTGATTTTGATATTGAAGGGGGCACCAACCAGCACTGGGATGACTTGGCAAGGTACCTCACTGGATACAGCAAGCAGGGCAAGAAGGTGTACTTGACTGCAGCTCCACAGTGTCCTTTTCCAGATGCTTGGATTGGGGATGCTCTGAAAACTGGTCTGTTTGATTATGTCTGGGTTCAATTCTACAATAACCCTCCTTGCCAGTACACTTCTGGGAGTATTGGCAATCTGGAAGATGCATGGAAGCAGTGGACTTCAGATATCTCTGCTGCCAAGATTTCCTTGGACTACCTGCTGCTCCTGCAGCAGCAGGAAGTGGCTTCATTCCTGCATCTGATCTAACTTCCAAAGTACTTCCAGCCATTAAGGATTCTTCCAAATATGGTGGTGTTATGCTGTGGTCCAAGTATTAAGATGATCAATCTGGATATAGTTCCTCCATCAAGAGCCATGTCTGAATACCCAGATGATTTGTATCCAAGCTTCTGCATTTTTCACTTGTGTTCTCTCTATATGTTCTAATATCATGTATGATTTGTATGGAAATATCATGAGTGTGATTTTTAACTTATTTCAATCAATTTAGTCTATAAAATTATCTTGTGTCTCTTAAATGAATGATAAATGATAAAAGCAAAGTTTGAACTCAAAATCTTCGGCTTTAATACTATATTAAACAAGGGAAAAATGCAGTTTACTCCCTGAAGTTTCAGGAGTTTTTTCAATTTTAACCCCAAAGTTCAAAAATTGGCAATCTATCCCCCTAAATTTTCAAAAATTGACAATTTAAACCTTCCGTTTAATTTTTTCGTCTAAATTGACGGAAATATATGAAATTACATCATTACCCTCAGGCTTTTTTAAAAAAAATTCTGTCAAATTTAACGGAAATTAATAACTGAAGGTTTAAATTGCCAATTTTTAAAACTTCAGGAGGGTAGATTGCCAATTTTTGAACTTTAAGATTAAAATTAAAAAATTTCTGAAACTTCAGGAGGTAAACTGTATTTTCCCGTTAAACAATCACTTGTCTCCCTATCCACTCCAAGATAACCACCATCCACTGAAATAGAAGATATTTTCAAGTTAATTCAGTCAGCGACAAGATTTTCAATACCCAACCAAATATGTATAAGTTTGATTTAATAAGATGACGTTGAGTTGATGTTGAAAAATGAGGCAGAAGCAAACAAAAAAATTTCATTGAAATTTGTAGACCAAAGGCGCCGCCCTAGCCATTTGTCTCACTCTGTTGAACATACCAACAACATATAGTTGAACTCTAGTCCACCACGTAGACCACCTCTAATTCACCTATAATTTGTGTGGACATAAATAGAATACTAGGGGCAACAATTGGTAAGGGCGGAAATAAGATTTTAGATTTGGAAATTAGAAATTGAAAAATAAAAATAAAAAATTAGGAGATACAAATTTGATTTTAAAAGAATTATAGGAGTCTTTTAAAATGAAAATTGAGATACAAATTGGAGGCTTGAGAGAACTCTATAATACTTGTTCACGTGTTGGATTTGAGTCGTGTTGATGCATAGATATAAGACTATATAAATCAACTTTAACTCAATCAATTTACTTAAATGGGTCAAACCTTTTAACCATAACCCACTAATTTCGTGTTGAGTTCGTGTCAAATTTGTAGGCTGTTTAAAAAATCGACATCCCTAAATATCACTATTGAGTTTATGTCGTATCGAAATATGGATATAATATTGTAACCTACCTATTTTAATTAAACATGACAAACAATACAATCCTAATATACTAATTTCATGTTAAGTTCGTGTCTGTAAAAAATTGTGAACATTAAGAATACGCTCAAAGTGTTTTTTCTTTATTTTTCAAACATATTTTTAGAGTTTTGTAATGGATTGACGACGTGACAAGATCTTTGTCTTTCGTTATAAACGAGTTGATAGGATTTAAAATATTACGGTGGATAAAATATCTTAGGGATTGTAGATGATTTTGATGCCTAAAGTATTCGAGCTTCCTTCATCGAGTAAAGGATTGTATTTGTCCCCAATTCTTCACAAAACTGTCAGCATTACCATCATCATCTTTCGAAGTAGAAACGAACAGAGACAAAGAAGAAGAGGTGGATGAGGAGTTTTTGAGAAAAGAAAGGCATTTGGGAGGTGGGAAAATTGGAGAGACGAATGTTTCGCAGTGAAAATCAATACTAATATGAAAAAAAGAAAAAGAAAGTCAGATGCACTTCCAAATACACTGCATATTCTCTTACCTAGCAGTAAAAATCAACATTAAATTTTGAATAGAACGTCATTTCACTTGACTCACTGTCAAGTCAAAGAGTGTACGCTTAAAAATACACGTAATATTTCTCTTTATGTGAAATATAAAGATTAGCCCGTTTACAATTCAATCGTGATTTTTCACTCCCGTATCAAGAAATAAGCACTTAGAGAGCAAGTGCTTGAAACTACAGTTTGCATGTCTCAATTGGAAAGTCCATCATGTGGGAAGTGTAATAGCCCCTATCTATTTGTTAGGCACGGGAAACATCTCATCAAATCTGATATTATTTGTCAGTCAGTTAATAAATCTTAATTCTTAAACAACGTAGGGAATGAAATCTAGGACACACCGAATTAGAATTCAAGATATGGAACTTAAATATGGTTTTCCTGTTGGGGACCATGCCTTCCAAAGAAAGAAGGAAAAAAAATTGCCTTATAAGCCAAAAATTAGTTCACAACTAGACAAGGCAATATGAGAATGGAAATCGACTCAAATCCACAACGCCGTGTACGTTTATCAAAGACTATTAAGATTAAAACATAAGAAAGAAGAAGGTAACCCTTCGGCCACGCACTCAGCATGAGAACAAGATGATAATTATCATTATTGGGCCATCATTGCCTCTATAAAAAGCATGCTTAATCTTAAGATATAGTCAAGCAAAAAAGCAACAGAGCTTAAGAAAAACTCTGCACTGCTCAGTGGCTCAAGTTCCAGCGCTGCAGGTCTCAGAAAAATGGCATTGGAGTCGTCAATTTCAGTAGCATTACTCAGTTTAGTAATGCTAACACAGGCAACGGGTTCAAATGCAGGCGGAATAGCTATCTATTGGGGTCAAAATGGAAATGAGGGCACCTTGGCGGAGACCTGTGCCACTGGAAACTATGACTTTGTGAATCTAGCTTTCCTATCAAGCTTTGGAAATGGTCAGACTCCTATGATTAACCTCGCTGGCCATTGTGATCCATACAGCAATGGCGGCACCAGCTTAAGCTCTGACATAAAATCTTGTCAAGCCAAAGGCATTAAGGTGATGCTTTCAATCGGCGGAGGGGCGGGGAGCTACTACCTTACCTCGTCGGAGGATGCCCGACAAGTTGCTACTTATCTTTGGAATAACTTCTTGGGAGGAAAGTCCTCCTCCCGCCCACTTGGTGCTGCTGTTTTGGATGGAATTGATTTTGATATTGAAGGGGGCACCAGCCAGTACTGGGATGACTTGGCAAGGTACCTCTCTGGATACAGCAAGCAGGGCAAGAAGGTGTACTTGACTGCAGCTCCACAGTGTCCTTTTCCAGATGCTTGGATTGGGGGTGCTCTGAAAACTGGTCTGTTTGATTATGTCTGGGTCCAATTCTACAATAACCCTCCTTGCCAGTACACACTTCTGGGAATATTGGCAATCTGGAAGATGCATGGAAGCAGTGGACTACAGACATCCCTGCTACCAAGATTTTCCTAGGACTACCTGCTGCTCCTGCAGCAGCTGGAAGTGGCTTCATTCCAGCATCTGATCTCACTTCCCAAGTGCTTCCAGCCATAAAGGATTCTTCCAAGTATGGAGGTGTTATGCTGTGGTCCAAGTATTATGATGATCGATCTGGATACAGTTCCTCCATCAAGAGCCATGTCTAAATATATAGCTAGGTCACTCTATGATATATTTGTATCCAAGTTACTTCCTAGATGGGTGTTCTTGTATCTTGCCCTTGTGTTCTATCTATATAATAAGGAGAATTGTGTACTGTTGATACATTTTGCCTTCTTCTCCCTTTGGTTATCTTTTCCCTAAGATCTTGATGGCATGCTTAAATAACAACCTCCCATTTGCCAAAACTTTATTTAGTAATGACTGACAAGTTATCAGCAGAATAATTCTATACCCAACAATGATTAAATGCTGTTTCTATTAATAGCCATGTCAAACATTTAAATAACAACCTCCCATTTGCCAAAACAGATCTCAACCCACCATGGACTAACTTGGGGAAAGAATTGGAGGTTAGGGGGGTATACCTTAAGCTATTCCTTTTGACAGAAGTGTGGACAATATTTACCATTCCAAAAACCGCAATATATGCAAGATAAACAAGATCCTGTTATTTTTTGGAAGGCATCCACGAAAGATTCACCAACGCTGTTTTAGGAAACTTCCTCCAACAATAGATGTGACTTCAGAAGTGCTGCCAGCCATCAAGGGCTTGGCAAGCGCAAGAGGCAATGATGTGGAAGGAGTATTATACAATGTCGCGTGAAAAATTCATTCCTTTCCTTAACAGACACGCTTAGATATATAACAAAGTTGCGTAAAACAAAATCTAAAGGGTTTCAGTCTCAACTATCTCCATTTTCTACATGCATTGGCCTAATATATAAATCTATAAGAAATAAGCACAGAAGTATTAAGCTCATCCTCTGTTTTACTGCAATAGAAACTATCCAATAGCCTGGCACCTCAACATTTCAAAGTATCCAATAACTCCCACAAAGTGAAGAAATATCAAGCATAGCTTAGCACTATGTGGTAATGGAGGAAAAACATAAAATATATTTTTTGAACAAAAATAAACAAAGAAAACAAATCTGGATTTCAAATAGAAGCATAGTATATGAGATATGATATCAAATTTGGAAGTAATTGTCATCCTAATGGCACAAGCCAAGGAATATTATGAAAATACCAACCAAAAAAAAATTCATTTGTTAGTTGCCTCAGCCATGAGTATTAACAGCCTCCCACACCAAGTTTTTCGGGACAGGGCGAGTCAAGTCGCGAGCCTCCTGGGCAGCGGTCCTGAGGGTCCTGATGGTGGATAAGTTGGCAGCATAGAAGGACAAACTTCTGTAAGGCAACTTGTGCTTCTCGCATAAAGCCTCCACAATAGGAGAAACCTTCCTCAACTGGCACCGCGGCAATCGGGGGAACAAATGGTGCTCGAGCTGGAACTGCAATCCACCAAAGAACCAATCCATCCATGGCGGGCATGAAATATCCAAAGTCCCACCTGTCTGCTTCTCAAACCAATCATTCCCATTAGGATGTCCAACATAAACATCCGCTGAAAAATGGTTCAAAGTGAACTGATTGTGTTGGATCCCTGTCACAGCAAAACTCGCCATCACGAACATCACCCTCTCGCTCCAACTGGGTAGGCATGACACAAGGAGAGGAAACCAGGTCCAGAATACTAGGATTCCCAATATGTTCAATCCTCTATTAGGGACTCCCTTCCTAACGAACAACAGCAAGAGTGTCTGAACAAACAAGTTAACCCGTGCAACACACAAGATCGGGTAATATGTCCAATGCTGGTAACTGACTAGGAATCTAGACACAGAATCAAACGTCATCTCCCTCCCATAAAAGCAGGATGTTATAGAATTAAACAGTTCGGAGGACACAGCAAAGACTGGAATGTGTTGGAGATCAGGATCGTGATCAAGGCTATTGCAAGCTAGGTGGTGGGCATTATGAGTCCATTTCCACCACGCAATGCTGATCCCAGTTAAGCAATTCCCAGCCAGGATTTGCGTAACTTTGTTAAATACAGGGCTTGACATCACTTGGTAATGCCCGGAATCATGACCCACATAAGCACTCTGAATCCAAAGCAAACCCAACAGCATACCACAACCCAAATGAACCAACACGCTCTCAGATCTCAAAACACCATAAACAACAAGGGAAAACAAAAAAGTAACGCCTAACAGGGAGTACATAGTCCCATGTCCTTTCTTTTCAAACAACCCCTGTTTGGCAAACTCAGAGGCAAGCTTTCTGTAATCCTTGGACACCTCTGAGATCTTGAAATCCTGGAGATAATACCCAGTAAAAAACCTGTCGAGGTATTGCCACGCGGTTCCAGGATGGTAGGCTATGAAAGCGTCGGTGACATCTTGGCCAGCCAAACCGAGGAGAGGAGTGTCGCCACCTGGGTGATCCTTAATCCAGTCAGAGACATCGTAAACCTTGTTCTGGATAGAGATCCACAAGTCCCCTGGCTTGTTGTGCTCCTTGAGCTGCTCGACGGTGACATACTTCTTCTCCGCCTCCATTCTTGGTAGAATATGAAAAATGCAAATCTACGAATCAGAATAACACGAAAAAAAAAAAGCACATAAACTGCGAGATTTGGTAACAGAGACAAACAAATCAAGTCAAGAAATCCCCTTTCCGATAAATGGGGAGGCTTTTTATGCAAAAAACCTCAAACCCATTCTCAGGGATATCCCTGATTTGATTTGGAGTTTGAGTTTCTTCCAATGTCTCCTTCTTTCTCTCCGTTTTTCTCCTAACAACTCTTGTTGTGTTTAGTGTCGTATTAAATCCTGTTTAGAGTATCCTTCTGTACGAGGCTCAGGCTCATATATAACGTACAGCGAAGCAGCGGTTTCCAGCGAGGCACGCTCTGAGGCGTTCGCACGTGGTGGTTTTATCAAAACTAGGGAACGTTGGGGAGAATGTTGGGTGCTCCTGTTTACACGTTAAGTCACGGTTTTGACCATCGATTTGGAGGTGATGAAGGGACTTGGACGGCCTATATGGGGAAGGTGGTGAAGTTATGCTGCATGCGGGTACACGACAAAAAAATTCATTCTAGTTTAAAGAATGTGAGATATTTTTGAGAACGGTGCCTCTCATGCCTGATGTTTGGACAGGTATTCAAATGCCAGCCAAACAAAGTGTTAAGCTTTCCGGTTATTTTCTTTTCTTTTCTTTTTTATTTTTTGAATGTGTTAAAAGGCATTATATGATGACGAATAATCAAATTTGCTTCAAATAATCGCTTGCTCGTAGTGGCCACAAAGAAAGACAAAAAAACAAGGTAAAAATGTTCCTATAATATTAATGCCATTTTCTCAAATCTTATGGCACCCTTTGGTATGCTTTTACCGTGTATTTAAGATCATTCTCAGTAGCTACCTTAAAGCTATTTTCCTTCCCTACATATAAGAAAAATATCAAAAAAATTACTATTCACCTACAGTATAAAAAATGACAAGAAAACTGCTGTGAATATTCTTAAAAACGGTAAAATGATATGACCCATCTTTGTTTTGTTTTTCTTTTGTTATTTACATCAAAATTTACGACAAGGACTTTGATTTTAGTAAATTAAAAATGGAATTTCAATGTAAAAAAGAGTATATATTTTTTTGAAAAGAGTAATGTTATTCCTTAACATAGCATTTTGATCTTGGTCAATTGAGACGTGTCGATCAATATCGCACGTTCCACATGTCACTCAACTCCGGCCCAAGTTTTCTAGATTAGATGACACGTGTCTTTATGTCATTGTACAGTCTCATTTGACTAAGCTCCATTTTATAGAAGCATAATGCTCTCTCACTTTTTTGCACAATTTTTCATATTTATAGGTGACTTTTAAAACTACCATTGA
The DNA here is from genome assembly GCF_901000735.1 of Corylus avellana. Taxonomy (NCBI): domain Eukaryota; kingdom Viridiplantae; phylum Streptophyta; class Magnoliopsida; order Fagales; family Betulaceae; genus Corylus; species Corylus avellana. Next base: position 5,178,523 of record NC_081547.1, on the reverse strand, counting down.
ATAAAAGTGAGAGTAAATATAGCATGATTATTTATAGAAACCCTAATTTTTGTACTTGGTCCAATTTCGATCCGTTTATAGAAACTCATAGGTGGCTTTTAAAACTACCATCGAATAAAAGTGAGAGTAACTGTAGCATGATTATTTATAGAAACCCTAATTTTTGTACTTGATCCAATTTTGATCCGTTTTCATGCCTTGTTTGCTCCTATTTTTCTTGAGCATTCTCGTACCTCATATTTAAACATTTTGAACGAGTTATTATATGCAATTTAATAATACTCTATTATTATTTTATGTGATTTATTTTCTTGTGCTTTACAAGCGTAATATTTCTATTACGTCAACAATCTATGTGAAATTTAAAATTTTTAATCCCATTTTCAATGCAGCATCCTCGTCTCCTACCCAACATCGCCTCTCCCTTTAATTCTATAACGCCCCCAAAACTAATTAGTTATTATAATTAACTCAAAGTTTTACTCGTCACGCTTCCATACTAATTAACTTATAATTAGCTAGTTTTACTACATCAAACACTAATTATTAAAGTAAATATAATAAATTAGATTAATAATGATCAGAGTCAAACTAAAATAACATTGTAATAATTTTATTCATTACCATCAAAGATAAAAAATGGGACTTTCAAGGGAACATAACTACAATAATTAACATGATTTGGCAAAGGTGGAACACACTCGAAGGGAAGCGAATACGATTGCTTTGGCAAAGGCAGCGCTCCAAACATTTACTTTAAAAATTTGGATAGAGGAGTATCCCGATTTTTTGCAAGCTATTGTATGTTTTGATTATTTGTAATATTTGACTTTGAAGAATTAATGAGTGAGATTTTACTTTTAAAAAAAAAAACTACAATAATTAATATCATCATCTAACTATTTTAAGTAAATTATAACGAAACTTGATGGGATGAGCCTTAAGTAACAAATTGTATTCCTTAACTTTGGTAATTGAAGATGTCGTGGGTTTGAAAAATTGATAAATGTTGCCTATGTTATTATCAAATATCAATAAGAAAAATTAGTTTTATTTTGAAATGGATTAAGCATAATCCCATTGACAAATCACATGTTATTTAATACATAAATCATGTTAGTGAAAATGTTGTTCGTAAATATACATAGTCATAAGTTTTTGAATCTTTAATCCCTCTTGTTGGAACAGGATCGTTCATTTGAACTGGAAAGTATCGAGTTAGTTATATTTGAAGAGTATTTATGTCTTTTTACTTTTTAATGAAACAAAAATACTCATCAAATATAACTAACAGGATCTTAGAGCATTCAGCTCCCCTATATATGGTTCCCTTCCCTAAGTGTAAGAAAAATGTCAAAAAAGTTACAAAAAGTCACCCAGATCATAGTCCTAATATCACCTCTAAACATAAGAGTCGCTATTGTATAACCCAATGTATAGGGTTGCACTATATCAATCATTGTGCTTTTAGAGCATTTACAGCAGCTTCTTTCCCATTTTTTCATAAATTTATGGAACAAAATTACTTTTTGCTTCCCTATTCAAATACACTCCACAATAACTTCTCTTTATATTTATCTATAACATTATTATTATTATTTTACTTTTATATTCATTTATTTTGTATAGGGAGGTGTGAGATAAGAGATAATGTCTTTTTATGATTAATAACCATGTGAATTGCTACAGTTGAACCCAATACATTGGGTTCAACTGTAGCAATTCAAATGTATAAAGAAGATATAGGAAAGCTGCGTAGATAAGTTTTTGTGATGTTTTTGAGATGTTTCCTATATATAGGGAAGGGAAGCACCTTAGGGCAGTTATTGAGAATGCTCTTAAATACACGTAAAAGAATACCAAAATGTGCCATAAGATTTGAGAAAATGGCATTAATATTATAGGAACATTTTTACCTTGTGTTTTGTCTTTCTTTGTGGCCACTACGAGCAAGCGATTATTTGAAGCAAATTTGATTATTAGTCATCATATAATGCCTTTTAACACATTCAAAAAAATAAAAAATAAAAGAAAAGAAAATAACCGGAAAGGGACGGATTTTTCTAGAATAGAAAAAGAAAGGTAAAAGTAAAAAAAATAGGGTAAAGTCCACTTAACCCCCTTAAAATTACTATCCTAATTACAATCTATCCTCCAAACTATCAATTGCGACAATTTACTTCACAAACTATAAAAACAATGACAATGTATCCCAACTTTTAACAAAATGAGGAAATTACCCTTAATAATATAAAAACAAAAATACTAAAATATATTTATTTTTCCAAAATTTTAAGGGTATTTTTGTCTTATTAAAAATTATATAGGGGTAATTTCGCCACTTTGCTAGTATTGGGGGGTACATTGTCATTGTTTTGGTAGTTTTGAGGGTAAATTGTTGCAATTGATAGTTTGAGAAGTAGATTGTCATTGAGGTGATAGTTTGAGGGGGATAAATGAACTTTACAAAAAAAAAAAAAAAAAAAAAATTATTTTAATGATATAAGGATGATTCAGAGAACTTATTATGGGGTGTATTTATATAGGGGAGTAAGAAATAGTTTTGTTCATTAATTTTTTAAAAAATGATTGAGTATCTACCGCTAATACTCTAATGACTCAAAAAAGTCAAACCTTTGGTGCTCTACGCCATTATCAATGTCCCGCGTCTACACAATAAATTTACAAGTATTAGGTAAGTCCGTACTAAAACTTTTCTTAAGAGCATTTTCAATGGAGGAGCCAAATGTTTATGAAAAATAACTCCTTAAAATTCACTTTATTTAGTTTAGCTAATAAATTTTTAAAGGTCTCATACATCCGATTAGCTATATTTTTATCTATATCATTTAAATATCTTTTTAATGAGAGCGACTTGGGTGCACCTGTTGCACAAAAGTCACATTTTGTGCAATTAATAAGAAGCTGACACATCAGCCAATTTCATTAAACTTATTCTTAAAATAAAAACTCAAGTATACCAGATTATACTCTAGATAAAATAAAAAATTAATTAAAAAAAAAAAGAATTGAAGGGTTGGCTGGCTGGCTGGCCACCCCTCCCCCACTTAGGCCCGGAGGTGGCCATGCGGCCTAGGGGTGGCAGCCTAGAGGTGATTAATTGTTTTTTATTTTTTATAAACAATTAATTTTTTATTTCATATGTGATATAATCTGGCGCAGTTAATCTTTTTTTAAAAAAAACTTAAGTTTGGTAAGTTTGGCTTAGGTTTCAACTTCTTCTGATTGATTGTACAAAACTCACATTTTGTGCAACCTTCCTATATAAGTTATTCTCATTTTTAATATATTTTTATAAAAAATTGTGAAAGAATATTCTCATAATGATCCATTAAAAAGTGGGGAAAGTTTTGAAAAAGAAAAAAAGTGAAAGAAACAATAAAAAAAAAAAAAAAAAAAAAGGCTCTCTTTAAAAATGCTGTTATATGTACCTTTTTATTATTATTATTATTATTTTGCTATTCTAATGTGAAGGTTTTTACAAATTTGATTAATTATTTTAGATAAAAATACGATTTGACTCTTCAATTAAAAATGCTCTGAGGATCGGTAAATCCAATCCATTTCACTAAAAAGAAAGAAAATTAGGATGAAATTTAAAAATCATATTAGTTAGTGGAAACCACGTTGACCAATCACCGATCAACGGCCTATTCCATGTTTGGCAAATCCAGGACGCACTACAAACCACTAATATTCTTGAAAGTTGTTTTAAATAAAAGTAGGCGGTATTTTATGTATGGTATATGCCACTAATATATAAAACTATAAAAGATTCTCTACTATCTTCGAAGAGCGTGAGGGCCCCACATTGGCGTGACATATTGTGCAACACGGTCGCGTCACAGCAGTACGAACCACGCGTTTAAATCACTTGACAATTGACATGCAATTGGGAGGCTCCCAGCACCACACAAATTCTACGCTGGGACCCACTCCTGCTTGGTTGCCTTCCTACGCAAAAGTCGTAGTAGACGGCTTTGCAACGCGCTTCTACTTCTAGCTAATCCAAGACCTTTACATACTAATTAAGAATCCAAGATATTTTGTTCACGACAAAAACATATTCAAACAATTTTAAGATATTTGTTGTTAGCAAATAGCAAGGAGGCAGCAGGCTGCTTCGAAGTTTCCTGAAGTTTCTCGAACACACACACTAGGTCTGGTCCAAATTGGTTGTCAATTGTTAAGTAATATCCTATTCACCATGACCTCAATGGTGTACGGTGTACCATAGATTTGTCAAACTTATTACAGAAAGAAAAAGACAACGTATTGGTTTATTAGCCTGCGTTTTGCGTGATGATTAAGGATTAATACAAAAAAGAAAAAAAAAAGTCTCAATGTTCCATATGATCGTATGTTAATGTTCCCATGATCGTGGATTTGACTTGGAAATTGAGGAGAGGGAAGATTTTGGTGTGGACATGGATAAGGTGGGAGGAGGGGGGCTCGATGGAGCTAGAGGTCGTGATGAAAAGGGAATGGATTCGATCAAACGGAGGTGACAAATATGTAAAGGGAATCAAAAAGGTGTGGAGGGAGGGGGGAGGGAATGTGGAGTTTAGGGCAAAGATAGAGTTGTTAAGGCATTACAAATATATAGAAATACTATGAGTATCAACTCTTTTACAAATAGACGCTTCCTAAACTGACAGTTTATTTATTTGTACTAGTTATATTTCTTTTAATTAATTATTTTATTTTATTTTTCTAATAAGTGAGTTACACATCAGTTTAATAAGCCATCTGTTAGTAAAAAAATTAATACCTTTAGCATTTTTCTTATAAATAATTAATTCAGAGTGTCACTCACAGCATCTCAAAATTAATTAATTAGTAATTTACTTGAAATGCGACACTCCTTAACAAATATTATAATAAAAACAACGGAAATACAATATTGATACGAGTCAATAATCCAAATTAGAGCTTCCAAAAAAATAAAACAGGTGAAGTACACTACTATCTCAAAAAATACAATTATAACAAATGATATACATAAATAAGACTCTATAAGCTTTTGTTTAGTGTCTTAAGCCTTGCGAACAGCTCTAATATGCATCCCTAGAGCTAATATACTAGGTTCATGATTTAGTAAGTAAATTGCTAATAAAACTTGGTCTACGTTGTAAACTCGGTTTAATAACCACTTACATGTACAACCCTAGTAACCATCATCAAACGTGCATTGCTAGGGTTGCATCAATCTAACAGTGGTCCTAATAAAATGTTCCGTGCAACCCGAAATCCACTAAAGGCTAAAATATCTCACTTTCTTCCTTGCTTAGCACCAACTTTAAACATTATTGGTTACAATTAAAGTACTCTTAATCGTCATTATTACTCGGGGTGTTACATGTACTATATTTCAACCACGAGAATTTGATCTCATCCACTTGAAATGAAGTTAAGTCACCTCTGGTTTGTTGGTGACGAGAAAGCATATGGAAAATAGTGTGATGATTTAATTAAGAAAGTCACAAAAGGTGTGCAGTGAGGCCACGTTACGGTTTTAGATATTTCAAATGAGACTTGGCACGAAGAAAAACAAAATAAAAAACAAAACATGGAACCAAGAAAAACATGTTCAACTAAAAAATCTTACCCATCATTGTTATAGTATGCTCAAAGGTTGAGGGGGTAAATATAAATCACACCATAAATAGTGCATCCGTACATATCATATACTTCCATGATAATAAATTAAAGTCCTCTTAATCCCTCAAACTAACTATCATCATAATAATTTTCTCTTCAAACTATCAATTGTAACAAACTAAAACAATAACAATGTACCTAATGCTAATAAAATAACGTAATTACCCTTACTAAAATAAAACAAAAGTACTAAAACTTATAAAAAATAAAAAATAATAAAAAAACTAAAAATTTGGGGAAACTTTAGTAAGCCCTCAAATTTCCAGTCAATTTAACAAGCACCCTTGAATTACCAAAACTCTCACTTAGGCCCCCTGAACTTTGATTTACTTTCACTTTGGACCCTTATGTTAGTTTTCAACGTTAAAGTCAAACAATTTGATTTTTTATGCCCATTTTACCCTCACTCCAAAACTATACCGTTTTGTGCCCTAAAACTACAACACCTACCCAGCCCAAAACGACATCGTTTTAGGCATTAATTTTTTATTTTATTTATTTTTTTTAAAAAAAAGAAAAACAAAATATAAAAATAAAAAATAAAAAATAAAAATAAAAAGATCAAATCGGGGTGGTTGGAGCTACCCCCCTAGCCGATCTGGGGGTGGCCGAACCACCCCTAGACCGGCCAAGGGGTGGCTCCAGCCACCCCGATTTGGTCTTCTTCTTTCTTTCTTTTTTTTTTTTTAATATTATGCTCAAAACGACGTCGTTTTGGGTTGGGTGGTGATATAGTTTTGAAGCCCACAAAACGGTGTAGTTTTGGATAAAAAAATGACGTAGTTTTGGTTTAGGGTAAAATGGGCATAAACCACCCCATTTTGGCCAAGGGGGTGGCTAGAGCCACCCCGATTTGGTCTTCTTCTTCTTCTTTTTTTTTTTTTTTTTTTTTTTTTTAAATATTATGCCCAAAACGACGTCGTTTTGGGTTGGGTGGTGATGTAGTTTTGAAGGCCACAAAACGGTGTAGTTTTGGATCCCAAAACGACGTGATTTTTGTTGAGGGTAAAATTGGCATAAAAAATCAAACTGTTTGACTTTAACGTTGAAAACTAACCAAAGGGTCCAAAGTGAGAGCAAACCAAAGTTCAAGGGGCCTAAGTGAGAGTTTTAGTAATTCAGGAGGTGCATGTCAAATTGGCTGGAAGTTCGGGGAGGCTTACTGAAGTTTTTCCTAAAAATAAGACAAAAACAGGGGTGCTAAACCACCCCTGGATGGTGGCCGGACCACCCTTGGAGCGCCCTCAGGGCAATCGCAGAAGTTATCGTTGAGCTGGGCAGCCTGAGCTTTGCTGAATTTCTTGGATCCATCTTTACATTTTATTAAGTCTGACGACATCTTGTAATACTTCTCATCTGTAGTAATGAACAAAACTAAATTAAAAATGAAAAGAAGAAGAAGAAGAAGAAGGAACCAGAAAGATTTTGGAAAGAAACAATGGACTGACCTTCCGAAGCAATTCCGATGAAGGGGTCTTTGAGAAATGCCGACACTGATCTAACCACTCTCAATCCTCGTTTCCTGTCACTCTGTCTGCGCCTCTCTTTTCTTAGCTCACAGATGGCGGCTTCCACATTTTCCCCGACCCTCTCCACCCCGTCATCGTCAATCTCCAAAATCCTGAAGCCCGTCCTGAAACCCTTCAGTCTGGGCTTCGCGACGTCGGTTTCAAAGGGCCTGATGCCGATACTGATCTAACCGCAACTGGAGATCCCACCAAAAACATACACAACACAAGTGAAATGAGACCCAAACCCATATTTAGCTTCATCTTCTTCTGCCCAGTGCACCCAAATTAGTTTCAGAGATAGCGAGAGAGCAGTGGGACTCGGCAAACAACTGGTTAAGCCACCCCATTCCGGCCATGGGGGTGGCGAGCCACCCCCATTCCGGCCACTTGGATGGCTCGGCCACCCCCTTACTTTTTTTAATATTTTAATATATATTGTTTAATTTTAAATATATTTAATTATTTTTTTTTAATTTTTCGGGATATTTTAGTTTTATTAAAAATTTATAGGAATAATTACATCATTTTATTAGCATTGGGAGTACATTGTCATTGTTTTGATATTTTAAGGAGTAAATTGTCACAATTGATACTTTAGGGGAGAGATTGTCATTGAGATGGTAGTTTGAGGGGGTTAAGATGACTTTGCTCTAAATTTTAATATGGACATGCTTGGCAAATGAGTGGACCGGAAAGAGGACCCAAAGACCCAAAACCTAAAAAAAAAGAAAAAAAATTCTCAAAATCAACCTCATTATTCTTACTTTTTACATCACATCAATCACTTTTTATTACTATTTAAATAAAAAAAATCATTACAAAACAATTTTTTATTTTACTTTTTCATATAAAACATTCATACTTTTTATTATCACATCAATCAAATCTGCTAACGTTCCGATCCACTTCATTTTTCAAGTTCTTTGCCAAACACACTCTAAGAGCACTCCTTGCTAGGGCTGACAATTTTGACATGACTTGCAAACCCGACATGAACACGACACAAAATTACCGAGTTTGAGTTTACCCTTAACGGGTTTGGGTCATAAATGGGTCATTTGACCCGACTCATAACTTTCATTAAAAAAAAAAAAAAAAATCACTTTCTAAGCTAAACGAGTTAAGCGGGTAGTGTCGGGTGACCCATAAAATTGTCGTGTCATGTTCGGGTTTGGTGGGACCAACTCGTTAGCTAAACAGGTCATGTTTGGGTTTACCCTAAATGGGTCGCGGGTCATTACGGGTTGTGAACAGATTAACCTGCCAACATGTCTTTGCCACCTCTACTCCTTGCGGCCTCACTAAAACAATTTTTTTGTTATTTTGGTGAGGCAATTTAACCAAAATGGCATAAATGTCCACTTTTCAGACTCACTACTTTAACAAAAAAAAAAAAAAAAGTAGTGAGGTGAACAGTACTCACCAAATTTAAAAATTACTATTCACTCACCTATTGATTAAACAACTAATTTCTCACTATTCCTTTTTGCTTTTCGTTTCTCTCTTTTCCTTTAATAGTTTTTTTTTTTTTTTTTTTTAAAAAAAAAATCTTTGAATTTTTTTTTTAATAAAATAATAAAAATAAATTATTAGAATAATGAGGCTGCTGAGTGTTTTAAAAAGTGACATTAATAAAATAATAAAAATCTTTGCATTTTTCTTTTTTTCTTTTTTATAATTTTTTTTTTTTAAAAAAAGGTTGCATTTGATCAGAAAAAGAAGTAGCCATTAATTTGAAATTGGATTCCACAAAGTAATAGACAAGACATAATGGAGCAATAGGCATTCTAGGAATGACGTGTCAAAATCAAAGCTACTTATTGCAAACATTTGGCTTCGTTTTCAGCCAACGGCGCACGCACATGGCAAGTGCTCCCGATGCCATCCAAGATCCCCAAATGAGTGGGTGCGGACGTGTGGGACCCTATTTTACCTCGTAGACATCATCAAAATTACTTCTTGTTTGGTCCGCCCAGGCACCGAAAGGATCAAGATCCACGGCAATGCTTAAAAAATTGCCGGATCAGCAATTTTGAAACCCAAGGTCAAGAATGTGCCACGTTAACCTGCTATTAAATTTCAAAATTTATTCAAGTTCGACTCTCTTTCTTCCCTTCTTCTTCCCCACTTCTTCACCCCCACCCCCTCCCCCACAAACTTTCTTGCCGTTGCTACTTGTCGCCGCATCTGACCAAACTTCTTCATCATCTTCTTATTTTCTCCCCCAAAATGGAGTCTGCCTCCACAATATTTTTTCTCTCTTGTTTTGGACATGTTTCGCTTTCGACAACTTTATTTTGTCCACTTTCCACAGCAGGGAGCAAGACAGATTTTAAAAAGCTTCCTTTAGCCAAGTTGGTTCAAAGAGAATCTTTCCTATTTTTGATAGAAATAAGGGTAAATTTATTTTACTCCTCAATTATTATGCGATTTGAGTACTCTTAAATTTTGAAATTTTTTAATTTAACCTATGAATTACAGTCAATTTTAATCTTTTCATCAAATTCTAAACGTTAAAATCTGAGGTATATACAGTGTAAAACTGAGTAAGTAAAAAATAAAATTATTAAATCACATGAGACAAAACAATATTTAACCATAATTATTAATGAAAAAAACTCATTCATCAAAAATAAAAAATAAAAAAATAAAACCCAATTTAAAATTTTAAGGTTTAAAAACTTGTTTTACTTACCTTCACAATACTAGAAATAAATATCGAACTTTTTCTGTATCATCTGTTCTTCAAACTCCTCCATTTTTTTTAATTTTTTTTTTTTTACTACACTGTAATTTCCCTCTCTCTTGTTCCAGCACATGGGAGTGCTGGAACATGATGGAGGAAACTCAGGAAAGGCAGCATGGCTTTTTGTTTTTAGCTAAGTGCGTTTGTCGGGTTGTTTCAAGGGAAAAAGCAAGCTTTAGTTTACCCATGGGCTTTTAAAATTTCAAAGAACCCCATTTTCAAAAAGTTCTTAAAATTGATCTCCCCAAATTATTTTTTGTAACGAGTGCAGTTATAAAAAATAAAAAATAATAATAAAAAAAATAAAGTTACCTGTTAGCACCCGATGAGAATCTCCCTTCAAACTATCAATTGCGATAATTTATTTCTCAAACTATCAAATAAATAACAATATACTCTCAATAGTAGTAAAATGACAAAATTACTTTTATTAAAATAAAAACAAAATACTAAAACTTATAACAAAATAATAAATAATAAAAAAACTAAAAATTTAAAACTAAACTCCTAGATGGTGGCCGGACCACCCCTAGGTAACTGGGGATGGTCGGGCCACCGACCAGCAAACCCTTACCACCAAGCATAAATGGAAACTTTACCATCGAAACCCCCGGATTCCCCAATAGTCAGCTTCCAAATTCGCAAACTGAAATTACAAATCCCAATTAATTGAATCAATCGTCCTCAAGCTAACAACTTTAATCCATCAACAGAAGAAACTAAACAGAACCTAGATTTCCTTTCACCCAAAGCCATCTAAATTCCCCAACAATCAGCTTCCAAATCCATAAATCGAAACCAAAAACAAATACCCAATTAACAAAAACACTGACTAAATTCCCAAACCTCGTGGCACTGGAACTTGCCCAGTGTGACGACCAGGATGAACCAGATCAGATTCCACATGGCGTGCTTGGCGATCTCCCCATTCTGGCCATGCGGGTGGCCCATTCCGACCATTTGGGGGTGGCTTGGCCCAATGGCCACCTCCAAACCTTTTTAATATTTTAATAGTTTTTTTTTTAAAAAAAATTTAAAATATATTTAATTGTTTTTTTTCAAATTTTAAAGAATAAGTTAGTCTTATTGAAAATTTTATAGGAGCAATTGTGTCATTTTACTAGCATTAGGGAGTATATTGTCATTGTTTAGGTAATTTGGAGGATAAATTGTCGCCATTGATAGTTTGGGAGGAGGAAAATTGTCATTGAGGTGATAGCTTGAGGGGGTTAAAATGACTTTATCTTAAAAAAAACTAATCGTATATTAATTTTCATCTTCTTTTTATTTTTAATAAACAACTCAAAATACTAAATACTTAAAATTATTTTTACTTTTATATCATATCATAACATTTTTTTTAAAAAAATAAATAAAATCAAAACACGTCAGAGCTAAATCTCTTTAATAGTTGACATATACCCTAAAATTTTAGAAGTTTTAATAAAGACAATTATGTTTATCAAAAGCATGATAGTTTATTACATATCATTAATTTTAACATTTCATTTTTATTGACGGACTTTAAGTCATTTTGTTCTAACCCTAGAAGGATCAACCAACTTCAGCCTCTCCACTATGCGTATGAAGGATCAATAAATTTTTTTGGTTTTTTTTTTCTTCACTATGCGTTCGTCTACCTTCCACCGTATTGTGCTGTTCTTCGCCTTCCCGGCCGCTACTGCTCTTTGCTAGTTGTTTGTTTTGAATAAGATGTTTATTTTCTCTAAATCTGTCCTCATGTGTGAGGATGCATAATTAAGTGTGAGGATTATTTCTCATGGTTTGGATAATAAGGTGTGAGGGTTATCTCTCACAGTCAGTTTAAATAATTTTTGTTAAAAAATTTGGTTCCATATGTCTTAGATCTAGTCTGCTCGGAACAGATCTGTTTTTTAACTGTATTTGAGTGTAAGAATTTTTGTTTGTATATATAACTTTGTAACCTCATAATAGGTGACTATAATTTTTGTAGAGCTTTGTACTGTAAAAGCTTTTTGCTCTCCTCTGTAAAAGCTTTATGCTCATGATATTTAATCAATGAAATTCCCATATTTCTGTTTTTTTTTTTAAAAAAAGGATCAACCACCAGACTCTAAGGCTCTTTTTGCCTAATTCTCAAAGATATTCTATGAACTCTATATTCAAACTACGTTTTTCTTTTTTCTTTTTTTCTTTTTTTGGTTAAATATTCTTAATTTCAAATATATAGTATACATGCATGCTAATGGCTGGCTCGAGTACCGGTTGCTCAATTTTTTTGTATAGTTTATATTATTTAATTTCACACACACATATATATGAATTAACTATTGAATCAGTGGTTGCAACAATGACGCAACAGTTTTTTTATTTTTGGAAAAAAAAAATAAAACCCACTGGGATTTGATGAGCTGAATGTCTATCCAGTTCTGTACGTACACCATACTTGTTAATTAAAAGAAAGAAAAAAATAATAAAATTGAAAATTTTGTATGCCTCTTCCCAATATTTGAGATAACAATTAGTTTATGATATAATTTGACAGATTACAACAACATATTTTGTAATCAACATATCAAATCGTATCAATTAAAACTCTGGTACTCATATTCAAATCTATGCTAATCTTAGGATTGAGAATGAGAGATGAGAGAGACGCGAGCAATCTTATCCATCACTTCATTATTCTTTCATCCTCTCAAAAAAGTCAATGTGGCACGGTCTCCTATAGTATTTGGTATATAAAGATTGTTTTTTTGTCGTGAGACCATGCCACATCAAACCTTAGATGAATTGAGAGATAATGGAGTGATGAATGGAATTACTTGAGAGAGGCAATGAGCAGGTTGAGAGGTCAATGATCTTTTCATGGAGACACGTCATTTCATGATAAGGATTTAATGTTGTTGCAGCTAATAATGTACAAGATGGCATATGATTTATTTATTTATTTTAATGACATGCCAACATATTTACTAAATGACTTTATTTACGTTATTAAATACAACAACCTATTAAAATTTCACCATAATATCAACCAGTAAGCCCAAAGCAATAAATGCAAACTTGCAAACCAAGGCAGGTTGGGCCACTATATTAGTTGTTCGGGAGTAGGATAAGCTTGCATCTATATCATAGAGGCAAGCATATACTGCATATCTAACCAAGCTCTTATCCAGTCTCCCCTCCAGGTTGCAATTACTGCATTAAGTTCAAAAAATAAGCCAAATTCATTCTCCATCAATTGCTTTCATCTAAGAAAGGGGGAAAAGAAGAAGAAGAAAAACTTGGGTTATGAGATGTATAGATGGCCCAAATAGATGCATAGTTTTTGTTAGAAGAGTTAGAATTTAAGTCATTAGGATTTCGGGGGTAGTTTAGTCTTTATGGTATTTCCTTAATCATATATAATATGATGCTTGTATTAGGTTAACGAAAGTTGTATAAGTTGAATAATATAATAGCCTCCGTTTTTTGTGTCTAAACCGTTCATACAAACTTTAACAGTTTTATTCGTGGCACATTTTATAGCCGTAGAGAAAATACATATGGAAGATTTAGGAAGTCTTCCACTTTGAGATTATTACATGCATCACTTAAAGGGTATTCAGATTTCTAGACAGTGCTCTTGATGGAAGAACTGTAGCCAGTTTGATCATCATAGAATTTAGACCACAGCATCACACCTCCATACTTGGCAGACCCTTTAATGGCCGGAAGCACTTTAGAAGTTAGATCAGCAGCAGGAATGAAGCCACTTCCAGCTGCATTAGGTGCTGCAGGAAGCCCTAAGAAGATTTTGGTGGCAGGAATAGAATTCCATTGATTCCATGCGCTTACAAGTTTGTCAATACTACCTGATGTATATTGGCATGGAGGGTTGTTATAGAACTGTACCCATACATAATCAAACAGGCCTGTCTTAAGGGCACCTCCCATCCAAGCATCAGGGAAAGGGCACTGAGGGGCTGCGGTTAAGTACACTTTCTTTCCCTGTTGGCTGTATCCAGAGAGATACCTTGCAAGCTCATCCCAGTGTTGGGTTGTTCCTCCTTCAATATCGAAGTCAATTCCATCCAAAACAGCATCTCCAAGAGGGCGAGATGAGGATTGCCCCCCCAAGAAGTTATTCCAAAGATAGTTTGCAACTTGTCTAGCATCATCAGTTGAAGAAAGGGAGTAGCTCCCTGCTCCTCCTCCAATAGAGAGCATCAGCCTAATTCCTTTTGCTTGGCATGATTTTATTTCAGAGCTTAATCTGGTGCACCCATTACTGGATGGATCACAGTGGCCAGCAAGATTCATCACTGGTTTTTGACCATTGCCAAAGGTTGGAAGGAAAGCTATGTTAACAAAGGCATACTTACCCGTGGCACAAGTCTGTGCCAGAGTACCCTCATTTCCATTCTGACCCCAGTAGATTGCGATTCCACCAGCATCTGTTCCAACCACCAGCATTGAAATTAATGATAACAGGAAAGCTTGTGAGATTGCTGAGTTTGATGCCATTGTGCACCAAGGCTTGTGGTGTTCAAAGAAACACATCTTCTGTATTATATATAGGAGAAAGGTCATCTGTCTCTGCTGGCCAATTTCTGTCTTTTTTGCAGAAGTGAGAGTGTTTTGGCAATTGGCACTCACTTGGTCCCACCAAATTTGCTTCATATCAATGGCTGCTGATCAAGGAAGGAGACTTGTAAGAAATCTACACAAATTTCCACATCCTTAATGCAAAACATATATACCCCATCTTACAGTGACTCATTACTGGAAAATGAAAATCCTAGCATATGAATAAGAATACCTGCACAAATTTCCACATCCTCTAATGCCAAGTCAAGAGAATCGAGAAAAACATACCCCATCTTCAAGTGGTACACTAGTGGAAAATGACAAACACTACGGTATGAAGAAGCTGCAAACTTCTCTGTCAAGAGCACGAGTGGGAAATGCCAAATACATTTACTTTTTGACTAGGATTCTCACAACTTCTTGATAAGTTTAAACAGGAAAAACTAGCACAATGGCATTCACCAATACGTAGATTGATTTGTGGGTTCCCATCAGATTATATTCAAATATTTTGGATGAGAAATGTTGGATCAACATCCTTTGTAAATTTTAAGATACTCTGTCACGTAGATTTGTTCAAATCAAAACTATTGTCTTTCAAACTAAATGGTTGGAATTTTAACATATAAGCATTTATCATCTCTATTTTTTAAAGTAGGATAAAATACACTTACTCCCCATGAATTGACTCCATTTGTCACACTTGATGCCTTCGTATTCAAACTACCATTTCCTTTCAATTGGCACATTCCGCTAGTGTCTGACATTACATATGAGTTACATGTGCAAATTTTTTCCTTGAAACATCCAATTTATCATTCAACCAAAGAAAAAAATAAATTAAGCAAATGGTTGACCCGGTGGTAGTTCAGCTATCCACTCAGGAATTTCGAGGGTGACCAAACTACCACTATAGTTGCTGGATGGTTCATCCACACTCAAAAACCCTTTTTCTGGTGGTTGCCAAACTACTTTCTCAACTCAAAGGGTGGTTCGACAACCCCCTTAGGGATCTCGAAGGTGGTCAAATGACTCCATAATTGGCCATTCCCTTATCCCAATATTGAGTCGTTTGATCACGCCTTTAAGGACCTTGGGGTGGTTCGAACCCTTCCCTTAAGGACTTTGGGAGTTGGCGAACTATCTACCATTTAAAAAAAAAAAAAAAAAAAATTGAAGTATTTTGTGTATTTAAAAAAATAATAAATTAATAAAAAATATGAATCATATGCGGCATTTCATCTATTTTTTAATGCCAAAGCTATCGAAAGGTGCCAATAGGAAGAAAATGGTAATCTGTGAATAAGTGCAAATAGGGTGTCAATTCTCGGGAGATAAGTGTGAAAATAATAAGATAAATGCTTGATGCAGAAGACGAATCTAGTGAAACCAACCTCCTCATCGATTGCATTTCTTCTCCTTTGCACTCGAGAAATGAGAATGACAGTTGCTACTTCCCACAAGTGGAGTCTGCAAACTTTTCTCTGATATTTCAACACCCCTACCCACTACCATTATAATTCTCAAGATTCTCTACTTGGGTTTCTTGGCTTGAACCCGAAGCATTCGTACTAGGCTCAGATGCACTTGGCTAAGACCCGGTGCCGGTGGCGTTGCGAACTATAGGCTCAGCCGCTCAGATGCACCAGCTATGTATCTAAGGGAGGTGAAAGGTGTGCCTACACTTTCTGAATCACCTTCTTCTTCATACCCATGAAAATAGACTATTAAGCCCACTACAATCAAAGGCCCATTTATTTAATGGACCTATCACAATAGATCCCTTACAAAACCACAGTAGATCCCGCGCCTTTTTGGCAATTCCTTTCTATGTTGAAATAAATCAAGGGCGGTGGTTCAATGGTTTAAGAAAGTTTTTAAGTGGTCTAGGTATGTATTAGGGATTAAGTTGGAATCTTTGCAATGAAAAATCTCCACATATGCCTTAGGGCTAGTATTAGCCACCTTGGATTGGTGGGCTAGGTCAGGCTCCTTAGACTTCAGGAAGCGTCTGCGGTTTCTACCGTTTAGGCTCTTCCTGTGCTGCTCCTAGCGGGTAGGTGCTACTATGGTCACACCCAGCAGCTAGGATAGCCACAATTGGTTCCTCGGCCTATCTTTTTTGCTAAAAAAATAAAAATAAAAATAAAAGCCGTGGAAATATGGAGATGGGTGGTCCAAATCGATGCATATTTTTATTGGTGGCATATTATATAGCGGTAGAGAAAATACATATGGAAGATGTAGGAAGTCTTCCACTTTGAGATTGTTATTACATTACATGCATCAAATTAGAGGGTATTCAGATTTCTAGACACTGCTCCTGATGGAAGAACTGTACCCTGTTTGATCATCATAGAATTTAGACCACAGCATCACACCTCCATAATTAGCAGAACCTTTAATGGCCGGAAGCACTTTAGAAGTTAGATCAGCAGCAGGAATGAAGCCACTTCCAGCTGCATTAGGTGCTGCAGGAAGTCCTAAGAAGATTTTGGTGGCAGGAATAGAATTCCATTGATTCCATGCGCTTACAAGTTTGTCAATACTACCTGATGTGTATTGGCATGGAGGGTTGTTATAGAACTGTACCCATACATAATCAAACAGGCCTGTCTTGAGGGCACCTCCCATCCAAGCATCAGGGAAAGGGCACTGAGGGGCTGCGGTTAAGTACACTTTCTTTCCCCGTTTGCTATATCCAGAGAGATACCTGTCAAAATATTAACTAAAATGATAAGTTAAATTTAACATGATACGAGAATAAATGTTCTGAGTTCGAGTTTGAACCCTATTTTGTGGTGATATTTATCAATACCTTGCAAGCTCATCCCAGTGTTGGGGTGTTCCATGTAGAATATCGAAGTCAATTCCATCCAAAACAGCATCTCCAAGAGGGCGAGAGGAGGACTGGCCCCCAAGGAAGTTATTCCAAAGATAGTCTGCAACTTGTCTAGCATCGTCAGGTGAAGAAAGGGAGTAGGTCCCCAAGTCTCCACCAATAGAGAGCATCAGCCTAATTCCTTTTGCTTGGCATGATTTTATTTCAGAGCTTAATCTGGTGCACCCATTACTGCCTGGATCACAGTGGCCGGCAAGGTTGATCACTGGTTTTTGACCGTTGCCAAAGGTTGGAAGGAAAGCTATGTTAACAAAGGCATATTTACCCGTGGCACAAGTTTGTGCCAGAGTTCCCTCATTTCCATTCTGACCCCAGTAGATTGCGATTCCGCCACCATCTGTTCCAACCACTAGCATTGAAATTAATGATAACAGGAAAGCTTGTGAGATTGCTGAATTTGATGCCATTGTGCACCAAGGCTTGTGCTGTTCAAACAAACGCATCTTCTATATTATATAGGAGAGTATTGATGATTGATCTGTCTCTCTGATATAGAAATTTTGGCTCTTTTTCTAAGAATGAATAGAAATGTCTAACACCGAATCACACGTAAAGTCTGCTATTTTCTTTTTATTTTTCTAGGCTTATGAATTTCTTCAGCATGTTCCCACCAAAATTTGTTTCATTTCAATGGTTGTGGAATAAGGCAGGCGACTTACATGGAAACCTGCACAAATTTCCACATCCTTTAGTGCCGAGTCAAGAGAATCAAGGAAGAACATACCCCATGCGTCTTAAAGTGGTTCAATGCTGGAAAATGAGGAACACTAGCGTATGAAGAGGAATTCTAAGGAGATATTTTTTAACCCGACTTGTTGCTGATATTGGAGTCTTTGGCCTTATTTTTCATGTGAAAGATAATTACGACCAAATATTAAAATCAATATTAAAATACAATCAAATATGACCATATATTCTAACAGTAACTTCTCCACTTGGAGGTTATTGAGATCCAGGTGACTTAGTTTATACCGTCAAAAAAAATTGGTTGAATTCGTTAATATGCAACATCAACGTAAGTAATAGTGTGACACATTAGACTTACAATGAACAGAAATGTCTAACACCGAATCACACGTAAAGTCTGCTATTTTCTTTTTATTTTTCTAGGCTTATGAATTTCTTCAGCATGGTCCCACCAAAATTTGTTTCATTTCAAGGGTTGTGGAATAAGGCAGCGACTTACATGGAAACCTGCACAAATTTCCACATCCTTTAGTGCCGAGTCAAGAGAATCAAGGAAGAACATACCCCATGCGTCTTAAAGTGGTTCAATGCTGGAAAATGAGGAACACTAGCGTATGAAGAGGAATTCTAAGGAGATATTTTTTAACCCGACTTGTTGCTGATATTGGAGTCTTTGGCCTTATTTTTCATGTGAAAGATAATTACGACCAAATGTTAAAATCAATATTAAAATACAATCAAATATGACCATATATTCTAACAGTAACTTCTCCACTTGGAGGTTATTGAGATCCATGTAACTTAGTTTATACCGTTAAAAAAAATTGGTTGAATTCGTTAATATGCAACATCAACGTAAGTAATAGTGTGACACATTAGACTTACAATAATAATAATAAAAAAAGTTTAAAAATCAAATATAAAAACAAAACAAAACACAATTGATTGGTCACTTGATGCACGTAATGAGGATGAAGTAGTGGGTGTGCTGGAATCAGATGGGTTTCCTGAAAAACTTGCACGACATTGTTTGGATGTATATGGAAATAAGGTGGATGAGACTTGAGAGTGTAGGCAGACGTGTGGAGGTTGGACGAGAGGCGGGTATGCGTGCATTTTGCAAGAGAAATTCCGAAAGAAGGGAATAGGAAAAGTGATAGTTTCATGGTGGAGTGCTGCAAAAGATTCCAGAGGGGATGCGAGCAAGCTTTGATATGTTGGAAGGTGAAGTTTTGATGGAGAGGCTTGGAGATGGAGTCGAGTCGAGTCTGTCGAGACCTGGGTTCGTCCCTTTAGTGTGTCTTCTCTGCCATTTTCTCGCATATATTTATGAGAAATTTCCTCTTCGTTTCGATCATTCACAACCAACAAAACCCAAAACCCAAAACCCTACTCTTCAAAACCCTCTTGCAAAACCTATAAACCCTTCAATCGTCAAACCCATCTTGTTCCCAAACCAGGACAATCATTAGCCTCAATGTGTCTGCAATGCATTGAAGAAAACGTGGGAAAAAGAAATGAATTTACTTTTGTTTTATGGTAATCTTTATTTAAAAATTAGGCCTCAAATTTTCTTTTTTCAGTGATCGTTTGTGCTGCTTTTGATTAATGCTTCTTTGCTTGCTATAAAAATTTTCACGGGCTTGTTAATGGGCACTGTTTGATTGCCAAGCAAATGTGGGAAAAGAAAATGATTAAAAGTCGAAATTTTTTGTACTTTTTAACCATTAAGAACCTTAGCAAATAGCAATCGAAGACATCCTGTCAAGCTAGCCTAATAATTAGAATTGGGTTGGTTAGTTGATTTTCCACTTTTGCTATTAAAGACTGAGCAACATGGATAGAATTTGTACTCATAGACTTTCCTACTTCTCCTCTGCAGCCAAGTAAAGCGTCGCTGTAGAACTTGTCTCTTTCAAGGTTTTCTTCTGTATTATTGTTCAAATTCAATATTGCTATAATTGTTGTTAAATATGCTATGGACATCCCTTTTGTTTGGACTTGTCAGGTGCGTCTAATTTGGTGAGCAAGTTGGTACTTGTTGACAAAATGGTTTCATAAAAATCCTCCTTAGTATATGACAGCAGGTACTTTGTGTTCGGCTGATTCTTCATGTAGTTTATTATAAACCGTCTAGATTGTGAACTTGGTGGTAAATGTGCAGATAAAACACATGCCCATCATGGTTGTTGATGTTTGTTAACTAATGTTAAGCATAATTTTTATACATCCATAAATTGGAAATCTCATAGCAGTAATTCAAAATAACTTTAGGTATAATTTTAATCTGAAAATTTTGGTCAGTGGATAATGTGGTTTACTTTTCTATCCTGTTATTCGAAATTTTAGGACTTTGTTATTGGTATTTGTGTCTTAGTGATTGGAGCATGTGTCTGTTGGGGGCGTGATTGTCTTGGCCTCATGTTCTTGTGACTGGTGATTTTATTGCAATTCTCTTTCGGCTACAATTAGGTAAGCTCCTATAGTTGATGGTGAGAAAGTATACCATTTGGGTGTGGGGCTTTGGGAAGATGGTATTCTTGGGGCTCTGCTCTTCATTCTACTCAAGTAAATGCCCATTGATCTTTCAAAGGTTCTTCGTAACATATTTATATACACAAAAGTTGTTACCTTTTGTCTTCTATATGGTACCGATTGATTTTGTCCTTCACCTATTATTTTCTTTTTTATACTTATTATTTTGTTTTGGTAGGAGCACTTAATGCACCTAGCATATCCCTTAAATCTGATGCAACAGTTGTCAACTCTGATTCCACTAATCTGTTTTTCTTCCTGCTATGTTTTGGTGATTATGGTGTTCGAAGGTTTGATCATGCAACTAGTTTGATGCTTGATCCACCAAGCTTTTGTATATGCTTTTGGCAAATGACACTCCTATGTTTAAAACTAATCTGGAGACAGACTAGAGTTGTCCAAACTAAAGAATCTTTTTTTTTTTTTTTTTGGTTTTACTTTCTGTATTTGAACTTGCTTTCTGAAGTGTTGTTCATGGAATCTGTGGTACATTCATCAGTTCCATAATTTCATAACAATGATCTTTATTTCCTGTCTTCACATATTATCAACTCCAGAATATATGTCCACTTTCTAAAACTAGAAGTTCTTAAATTTCTCGTATTACTCTCATCTATTCCTAAAAGCAAACAAGACTCTTAGCATTTGTGCCACTTCAAATATAAAGGAAATGACATCTTAGAAGGATCATTATGTTTTACTCCTTTCTTAATATCTGTATAATTTCAAACAAGACATCTAGCTTGATTGGGAGGGAGTACCAGATTAGATAGTTGCCCTACAATCTCTCAGCGCTGACAACAATTATTTTGTATAAAAGAATGTTTTACCTTGCAAGTGTTTCTGCTTTTACGAAAGTGTGGACTCTTTTTGCCGCAACATTGTGCTTTCACGCACACATGGTCTGCATCTGGTCGCTTTAATGCTGGGGTGGAGGTGAAAATTTGGTTTTTAGTCAGTTTCCATTTCTAATCACCTGGATGATACCTCTGAAACATCACAGCATACACATATCTGATCAGCTAGGGACCCCTGTCTGCCAATTTGCCTCCTCCTTTTATGATAAATAAATAGTTTGGGGACTTATTGGTAGAGTACTGGATGAAAAGAACAACACTTGCTGTTCTCCTAACCAAGGAATCTTTGAACCCACAAATTTTCAGTACTATTAATGCATGTGAAAGCTGGATTTATATGTACTTGTCTTTTAGCATTGTAACCATATTTTATGTATGCATATGTGAATATGCCTAATCAATAATAGGACTTATCTTTTAGCATTAGAAGATGTTATTTAGCAATAAAATGATATTTTACCACTGTGATGTGGATCAAACTTACTAGCCTTTGGAAATATACTATATATTTATCATCTATAATATATTAGAAAGTACGCAACGATCCATGCTATGCCTCATATATTCTGATGTTATGTCTTTGTTTAAACCATATCCCAGACTTTATTTCATTTTCATGTTTGCAGCTTCTGTTCAAACACACAGTCATCGCAAATAGTTTTATCCTTGCTGTACATGATTTCTTCCCAAGCACCTTCATTGTTGCATAAAATTTTTGTTATGCAACTTCAATGGGTACTGGGAAAATTTTTGCTGAACTGATTAATTTGAATTGTGTATGATACAAAAATATTTGTTTTTCTTTTTTGTTATTCTTTTGGCAGAGAAGACAACCAAAGTTTTCTAAGCATGAAACACCAAATCTAAACTTATGAAGTGTCATGATTATTGTAGGTCTGTTGCTTACTTTATTAATACATAAGTGTTTCTTATGATGATTGTTAATGTTTATTGAGACTTTACATCACACTTGCATTTTCAATTTTTCTAGCATTTGAGATTTAATGATACTTTAGTGGTGAAAAGGTCCAATTTATGTGCTATTAGGCTAAACTATATAACTATAGCTTGGATATGGTTATTTAAAGACTTATGAGCATATTGATTAAAATACTTATACAAAAATTGTAGGTCAAAATGTGATTTTGGTCCCTGAACTATGTAATTAAATTGCAATTTTGTCTCTGAACTATCAATTGTATTAATTGAGCGCCTAATGTTTGGAAAATGCTTTAATGTTACTCTTCCACTCTCTTGCTATTAGCCTATTACCATGAAAATGGCAATTATTGATGTGGTAGACTTTTTTTGTTTTGTTTTAACATGTTCTTGTATTATTGACATGACATGTTAAGCCACAGCAAGACTCACAAAATCAGAGAGAAGAGTCATGTGACACACTGTTCGCTTGGGGCTGCTGGTGACATGGCATCTTCTCTGACTTTGTGAGCCCTATTGTTTCCTAACATGTCATGTTAACAATACGAAGACAGGTGGGAAAAAAAAAGTTGCTACATTAGCATTCACATTATAAGTCAAGGCAAGACAAAGGTAACATTGCATTTTCAAAACTTCAAGGATGAAGTTGGAATCTAGCATATAGTTTAATGGCCAAAATCGTAATTTGACAAAAAAAAAATGTTCTAAAAATTTGAGATGACCTCTAGAACACCATCTAGAAAATCTTTGTAAGAGAAATGAAGTTCTCTGTTTTTGTATTGTACTGCCTTACCACAAACGTTGATGAAGGCTTTGTATATATAAACAAGCCTGTAACTGTAGATGAGTATGAAATACAAATTTGTGTTTGAAACATAATAGATAAGATGAAATACAGTTTCCTCAACTATCCTTATCTGCATCTTTAGACTTTGAACTCTTCCTGTTATCTTAGCTTAGAGTTGTAGTTGCTGCAGTGTTTGGGTATTTGTGAATTTGGTTTGAAGTTTTGCCTTACCACAAACGTTGGTGAAAGCTTTGTATTTATAAATAAGTCTGTTACTGTAGATGAGTATGACATACAAATAAGAATTACCTTTTTTACATGTGTTGCCTTATCTCCGTGCTACTTTTTTTTGCAAATCAACTATTAGATTTGTGGGACCCACATGAGGTGTACATATAGCTGATCTCAACACAAATTTGTGTTTCAAAAATAATATATCAGATAACACACGGTTTCTTTAACTATCCTTATCTACATGACTTTGAACTCTTCCTGTTATCATGGCTTAGAGTTGTAGTTGCTGCAGTGTTTGAGTCCTTGTGAATTCGGTTTGAAGTGTTGGCTTTAGATAATTACCTGCCAATCTTTTTTTTTTTCTTTTTTTTTTTTCTATTCTAAAAGGGTTGGCCGGGGAGACCAATTACCTGCCAATCTTAAAAGCACCTCTTGAATACCCACTTTAAAATCAAATATTTTTAACATCAAGAAGAAAAAGGACTCTTATAGTTTCCTGCTTGGTTTGCTACGTGAGGAAGTTGGAATGTCAAAGCATACTACTAATGTAAAGTTGTTGCAGGTCAACTATTTTATCTTCTTTTTTGTTTCTATGTTAGAGCAAAGTTAATTTTAAAAGGCAAAACTTATATATATATATATATATATATATATATGAATGGATTTCAATAATGATGAATGATATTCTACTTGAATTAAATATAACTAAGTGATAAATAAAATAATGACACATTAATAGATAGGGAACAATGAGAAACTAGTTTGTTTATTTATTCTTGTTCCATCTGTCTGCTGCTTGGCATTTGGTAGCATAGACAATGTGTGCACTTGTGGTCACCAGGGTCGTGTGGTCACTCTTAAGATACCAGTCATGTGATCTTGTCCCTCTAGGAGTATATAAGGTCTTCTTCATTCTTTATCCTTGTGCATATACAGTTGCTAAAGACCATGGAAGCCTCACAGCCTTTAGCGACTGAAAGTTTTTCATACAGTTGGTTGTCAAACGTAAGACCCACCTTGGATGGACTTGACAGGCCATTTAGAGCATCACTTGATAGTTCTCATGCAGCCACCTCGAAAGAATTGGACTACAAGATGATAAAGTCGAGGAGATGCTCTGAAGAATCCCAGGACTTTGATTTCAAAATTCCCACATCCCAATCTCCTCCTCTTGCTCATGCTGATGAGCTTTTTTTCAATGGAGTCATTAAACCTGCATCTGTCAACCCATCTAGGATAGTGGTGTCCAATGACTCTAATAACAATCCTGTCATGCCTTCCTCTTCATCCTCTTCCAGAATTGCTATTCAAGTGGTTCAAGATCATAACAGTCATTTTCTGAGAAGATGGAAAAAACCATTAGAGCGAATCTTGCTGAAGTGTTTTGGATGTTTTAGACCTTTATGCCATAAAATAAAGGGCTCAAGAAAATGTACTAGAGTTGATGATATTGATAGGAGAGTATCGGAAGTTAAGAGCTGGAGCAAGTCACCACAAGCATCTCCACAACCAAGTATGGTTTGTTCAACAGGTGATTGCCGTGATAGGGAGAGCTCAATTTATGAGGCGGTTCTTCATTGCAAAAGATCAATAGGTTTGTTGATTCTTTCTTTTTGATTTTTTGGCCTCCTCAGAAAAACAACTTTATATCCCTGATCTTCTTCTACCTTTTTTATTTTCAGAAAAATGATGTCTTTTGCATAGAAAGAGAGAAAGAGAAGGAGGTGAGAGCTTCTAGAAGTACATACATGGTAGGAGATCAAGCACAACCTGTTCTTTGTCCTATTTCACTGGCCTCTTTCTTCTGGTTATTTTGTGTAAATTTTTGTCTTGTGAAGCAAGACAAGCTTGACAGACACATAGCTGTGCTGACAAAACAATATGAAAATCGGATGTTGTTTGTGTCCTTCATCTTGTGAGGATAAAGTTAAAAAATTGCATATTATTTGTTCTCTTCATCCTGTTAAAATAAGACCATTTCAATTTCCCTCTTGCTATATGTGTTTGTGTTGCATGCCCATGCGTGTTTTTGTGTTTATGTGTTGGGCTATTTGTTATATAATGTGGTTCCCAAGGTGCATCCATGAGTCAGGAACCTCAGGCATCTGGTTGTAGGGGATATACAGTAATGGTTTGGATTCATATGCTCTGCAGACCAAAAAAAAAAAAGTGTAGAGGAAAAAGAAGAGAACTTTACAAACATGACAGGGGCATGAAAGAGGGAGATGTTTTCTACCTCTTTGCTGAGAGAGAGCCGGCTTTAATTTGTGGCTTATAGGGTCAACCAAGGGCCCCCCAATGTTCTTGTTTTTCCTTTTGTTTTCTTGTGTCATAATTTGCGTTATACCCGATAGGGTTAAGTCCTACACTGAGTACTGAGTAGGTTACTTTTCTTCTTTCCTTTTTTTATTTCCTTTTTTTATTTTTATTATTGCGCCGGTTACTTACTTGGTAAAATTGAACTATTTAAATGATTTTAAAGAGTTTTACTTGTAACTTAACATATTATTTTTAAGTAATAGCGCAAATGTAGTTAGTGCTTTTAATGAAAAATGGTATTAGAGCAATTTAGTAACATTGTATGCCACTCGAGTATTGAAGCGTTATGTGAGCCTTGATAAGAACTACTTAAATCTTTTTTGGTAGTTCGAGGTTGCTTCAATTTTTAGTCGACTTATGAAACATTTTGTACTTTTTTAGGCAGCTTTTGAGAACTAAACCCTCAACAGAGCCTTTCATGTCATTAAAAAGTTGCATACCTCCTAAACTTACCTCTAACAATTACTCATATTTATAGGGATCATCATTGTTCTTCTTACAATGATCACCAAAAGCACCCCACATAAATTAAAACGTATTAATGCACTTTAATATTAGTGACGTACGGTCCAGGCTGTATAGTGACACCAAAAATCCTTGCCTCTTGATGTGCTGCAATGTTTAAAATTACCATGTGCCTTTTGGCAAGTTAAGGATGCTGTACCATTGCTTGTTGGGAATAATGGGAATAGTTGAGATGGCGTAGCGAGACAATTATCATATGTTTTCTCGCATCCTATAATGATTTGATTAGCTGTTTAATAGGTTCACTCAACCCATCAAGGTTTATAGTTTGGGCATACAACCTAGCCCAAATTATCGGATGAATACTCGGTATATCATAATTTCTTGCGAATTTGCTAGATTATTGCAAATAATTGAGCAGAAAATGTAAAACCACGATGTTGAGTTTGAAAATAAGTAGTACTCCCCCAAATTATCCTTAAACAACACTACCTTAGAAATTATACTCTAAAATGGTCATGTTTTTTGTTGTTCTTCTTCTTCTTTCACTCTAGCAAATTGTATTTAGAAATTGTGCATCTTTTTTTCTGGATAAGGAGATCGAGATTGTGCATCTGTTTCAGATAAACATCTCACTACTACCACTGCTTCACAATTCGAAGAGAAAGACACTAGACACTTGTTCTTATAATTATTATTATTATTATTTTGTGTGTCTTTATATATATATATAGAGAGAAATAAACAAGACAGGGAGGAGACATGGACAAGATATGCTAGGAGAAATGCCACAGTGGATACTATCACCTTTGACATTTGTGTTTCAAATTCCTGTCAATTTTGTTTTCCTTGTTGGAAGTATATATTTGATCATGAAGAACCACCAAAACTGAATGTCACTGCCTCTGCTTTGTTTTTCTGTTGTTGCTAGCTAGCTTGAAATTTAGCATCCATGGAGCTAGGGGACCAACCCTGCTTTGTTTTTCTATTGTAGCTACACATTTAGCATCGATAGAGGGGACCAACCCCTCGTATTTCCTTCTTGTCTTCGCTACAATTCATTCTGTTCCTTTCATTGAGCTTCAAATTGCAAAATGATTGTAATAACTGTTATTATAAATTAAAAAAAATGTGAAATAAACAAGTCATATATATACTCTAATATTAAGACTATTATGTTCTACATTTTCCATTTATAATAAATAATACTCCTTTTTTTGTTTTTTTTTTTCTAATGAAATGACCATTTTAAGTACTAAATGAACTCTTAGCGTGTTCAGGCTTAGAGCCTGTTCGAAATTGTGTTTGAGAGGCTTAAAAGTGTTTTTAACACTCAAAAAGTCCGTTTGAAGAAAAAAAAAAATACTCGTTTGGTAAAAAAATTAAAAGCGCTTTTAAGGGTCCAAAAAGCCTAATAGCCTGTTTGAGATTGTGTTTGAGAAATTAAGTTTTTAAGTCAAAAAAGAGTTTTTGAACAAAAGTTTCATTTTAGGTTTTTTCAAAAGTGCTTTTTGACAATTTTTATGATTTTTGGACTCTTAAAAGCGCTTTTAATTTTTTTACCAAACAAGTATTTTTTTCTTCAAACGAACTTTTTAAGTGTGAAAAACACTTTTAAATCTCTCAAACGCAATCCCAAATAGAACCTAAACATTGTCAAAACACACTTTTGGCAAAAGCTTAAAAATAAAACTTTTACTCAAAATCTTTTTTTGACTTAAAAATTCTGTTTCTTAAACGCAATCCCAAACAAGTTCTTTAGCAATCTCTAATTATAGTGCACGCAAATTTAGCTTAGGGTCAAAATTTAATTTCAAATTTTACATAAAAAAAAAAAAATAATAATAATAATAATTAAATTTAAACTGTTAGAATATATAATAATTAAATTTAAACTGTTAGAATATATATATATATATATATAAACCAAATGATGGAGTAAAAGTCCGACAAAGAAGACATCCCAAACAACAAGCAAGATGGTAGACAATTTGGGTTGCATGAGGCTAAAAACATTGCAATGTGTTGCATGTCCCCACGTGTCGGCCTCTCGTCACCACAGGTAGAACAGGAATCTTTTACTTGTGGGGCCGTATTGTACTACGAATCATTCAAACTTAACTCAATTTCCGGACTATATTTAATATATATGATAAGGTCATCTTGACGTAACACATGATATAATTCTTTTATATTATTATTATTATACTATTTCAATAACCTTGAGATTATATTATATCAGAGCTGGCAATTTTGACACGACCTGTGAACCTGATACGAACACGACACAAAAAAAAAAAAAAAAATATTGGGTTTTGCCTTATCGGGTTCGGGTCTTAATCAGGTCTACCCGTTTAAGACCCAGTTAATTCGTGTCTAGCGAGTCTACTCGACGGGTCTGGCGGGTCGACACGCCAGACACGGTTATTGTTCGGGTCTGGCAGGTACCTGTTAGACACGGTTACTGTTCGGGTCTGGCAAGTACCCGTTAGACCCGGTTACTGTCCGGCTCTGACGAGTACCCACCAGACCCGGTTTTTTTTTTTTAAAACAAAAAAAAAAAAAAAAAAAAGGGTCAAAAAATGAACATATTTGTAGTGTTTCACAATTCATATCTTTAATTACATGGGATGGATCATGGAACCTTCGAGACTTCAAGTGGACAAGTATTTTGTAATTAATTATGAATTTAATGTTGATGTAGTTTTGAGTTTTGTGTTTTATTATTATTATTATTTTGTTTTTGTTAGCTTTTTTTTATTTTCTTTTTCTTTATTGCTATGATGGAAATGTTGACACATTTTATCCCTCAATCTCATTCATATGTTGATCATTTTGAAATAGAAATTTTAGTTTTGTCCCTACTTAGACTTTGTACTTTATGAGGTATTGATGAGGGCCAAGTGGCTTACTAGTAACCAAGCGTCCAAGCCAACCCCTCAAGTAGGTCCGACTTAATAGATTTTGAGGCCTAAGACAACAAATTTAGGTAGAGCCTTTGTTATATTTAAATATTTAATTAAATGATTTTAATTTAAAAACATTCTTCTTGCTTTTTGTCCTTAATTTTTTTTTCCAAATGATTTGCAAAATTCATCTCTGTTATGAGATATTTAATTTCAACATATTACATATATCATATTTTGTGTTGAAATATACATAGTTCTTTTTTAGTGAAATGTAATTTGAGCAAAATTAAATTTCTTTATACTAAAAATTATTTTAATAAATGAACTTAGTCAATATGCTTGCTTATTTTAAGTTTAGGTGAAATCATGAGTTTAGTAATTTCCTTTGGAGTACAATTACAGTCACTTTCCATTTTTTTTTTTTTTTTTTGTTTTTTCTTATCATTTATAAAAGCCTTTAATATCTTGGAACTCAATTTTTTGCATTGACAGTGTATCGATGTATTATTATTACAATTTTGAAATTTATTTTTATTTTTATTTTATTTTATAGTTTAGGGTTTTAACAGGTCGGGTCGGGTCTACCCGATTATTTTTAACGGGTAAGCGGGTCGGGTCGGGTTACCCGACTATTTCGTGTCATAATTGTGTCATGCCCGATTACCCGTTTAACTAAACGGGTCGTGTCTGTGTATAGGCCAATCGTGTAATGGGTACCCGCATATCGTAATCGGGTCGTATCATGTACCCATTTTGCCACCCCTTTATACCATGATCTCTTCTCTTCACATTCATCATGCTTATATTATGTTTAAATAATTATAAATAATAAATTAGAAAAAAAAATAATAATAATAATTATAAATAATAATCTAGCTACCTCGTCTAAAAATATAGGTTATGTATATTTTAAAATCCTACTATAAGCATATGATTTTTTTATTGAGAAATGATAATATATATATATATATATATTTCATCCAATCTTCACCCATTTTCGTATGAGTTTAACTTCAATGCGGACTTTTGCATCCCTTGATAAGAGATTGGCACATAGTAAAAATGCACAAAATTATCTTACAGCCTAAAACACTATATTTTTTCTTATTTCTTCTCTCCAATTTTTTCATTCCTGCCGACAACTCCTCTCCCATTTTTTCTTCTTTCTTCTTCTTCCTTCTGCTGAAATGCTGGCCTTGACCTACGGCTGGGTCACGGCAGGGGCTTTAGGGTGATTCCTTTAGGGTGATAAAATCCCTAAAGGAACCTTCCCTTCTAGAATTTAGTTTTGAATAAAATAAAAAATAAAAAAAATAAGGCATTACAATCGAATTTTGAGGCATTAGAATCGATTTTTTAGGTTGGTTTTGCTTTTCTGTGGTCTCCGCTTGGGTACAATTTTTTTTGGCCATTTATTTTTGATTTATTATTTTTTTCACTTTGATTTGCTGTGTTTATTCTCATTTTGATTTACTACAATTTTCTTAAATGAATGAGGTGTCACAAGGTGATTAGATGTTGCAAAACACCACTTTTGCAATCATCCGCATGGTAGGGGCTCTAGTAGAAAATAATGTGTAACATAATTTTATTTTATTGGATAGTAAATAATTAATAATGTATTTTTCATTTTTATTTTTTTGACATATCTATACCAGGGAAGAGGGAGGTGGATTCGAACTAGTGACCTCCGCTTCATTAGGTGTGAACTATAGCCGATTGAACTACCTCTTAGGAACAATAATTAATAATGTATAGTTGACATGAAGTTTGACAAAAAGAATCAAAAGCGCAACTTTGGCCTGTGTCGGGATTTGTATTGTGTCAATGTGTGACTGAAAAAATAAATTGACAAAGAGTTGGGCCAAAAGCAAAATATCATATAAATCCAAATCACATAAATATGTATGTTTATACATGCATGTGCAGGAATGGACTATGGAGCAAGAGGGCAGGAGCCCCCCCCCCCTCCACCCGCAAACAAAAATGTTAATTAAAAAAAAATTGGCATATTTTCACTTTATTAATGTTATCCTCCTTCAAACAAAATTTCAATGCATGTCGATCTCCTTCAAACAAAATTGGTATGTCTTAGAGATAATGAGGGCAAGGCTATTGCAGCAAGGAGCTTCATGCGTAAAGGATGTTTAGACCCAACTACTGCTGAGGCGATGGTCATAGTCCATGCAGCCCAATTTTGCAACAACATGGAAGTAAGCAAAGTAATTCTAGAAGGCAATGCACATATAATTATCATGGCGCTATGCAATGAGAATCAGAATGGAAGTAGGTATGGTCAACTTATAGAGGATGCTAATTAAATTGATTTTGAATTCTCTATCCAATTGGAAACCTAACCATGTACAACGGAATATAAATGGTGTAGCCCATTTATTATCAAAATTAGCTACTAGAAGTGTCATAGATTACATTTGGAGGAATGAGATACCTGACTGTATCTGTGATATTGTTCGAACAGAGCAAATTATTTCATATTGATTTTGATTAATGAAGAAATGAATCAAATGATGTTATTGTCAAAAAAAAAAATGGTATGTCTGCCTTCTGGATAACCTCCAAAAAAAAAAAAAACCACTTGTTTTCGGGATAAGATAAAGAATAGATTGCTAATAATGTGGATCAAAATAATCATCTATTAGAATTAAATAATATGAACGAGTCACAAGCGTATGGGAAAGACTGAAAGAGTGGCTCATTTCGTTTTTATCCGCTTGGCCCATGGGCCCATGGCCGATACTTCAGAATAGGGGTAAGTAGATTAACCAGTTACCGATTATCGGCCGTGTACCAGTTTCGACTGAATCGATATTAACCGTAACCGATATAACGATATTCTTATCGGTTAAATTTTTTATACCGGTATACTTATCGGTTCGGTTAAAAATTTTATATCGGTTAACCATTTAACCGATATAAACCGTTAAATAGGGATGCCAAAACGACATAGTTTTGAGATTATATATATACCTATGTAACCTTATCTTAATTTGGGTTTGGGTAGGTTTGATTTTTTTTTTTAAGTGATGGCATTGGATGTGATTTCTTTGCCTTTGGTGAAAGCATTTTTCATTAACTAGTTTTGTTAGTCTAATTAGCATTCGTTATGTTAATTAGTCCATTTGCTTTGGAAAAATGTATTTTATAATATAAAAAAAGTTGTGGTGGATCAATATAAAAAAGCTTCAATTTTTATCCCAAAAAATAAATATTTGGGTCCAACAGAAAGTATTTGGGCCCTAAAATAACTCATTTTTAATAAGTTATTTTAGTCCAACAAAAAGTATTTGGGCTCTCAAAAGTAAAAAAAACTCATTTTTGGCCCAACAAAATAAATCAATATAAAGTCTACGGTTAAATCGGTTTAACCGTGTACCGTTATAACCGATAATTTCGGTTAAAATTCTTATTAGTTCGGTATCGGTTAATAAACCGTTTAACCGAAAATTATCGGTTAATAACTGATAAGAGCTAAAACCGGACCGTTTTGACCGATACCCAGGCCTACTTCAGAACGCTGTCGTTCATGCAAAACTGTGTCGCTTTTGTTAAAGAGCAAATAAAAGACGGGTAAAACTTAGAAGGTTGTCAGAAGTGGGATTTGAACCCACGCCCTCTCACGAAGACCAGAACTTGAGTCTGGCGCCTTAGACCACTCGGCCATCCTGACACATGCTTGAGCTTTTCCTTCCTATTTTGTAGTTAACGAATATAAGATCCATGGATCATTTCTGCCTCCTAGAAACATCTTCGTTTCGCTCTGCTGGAGTTTGAAGGCACAGCCACGCGCAGAAGCGAGCTCGCAGAACAGGTAAGCTTTCTGTTTGTTAGGGTTTTCTCACTCAATTCATTTCCCACTTTCTGTTCCATCGAGCTTTTAATTTCGTTAGTATGATCGTTAAGAAACCTAACTGAAATGATTAAACCCCGCGGCTCTCGCTATTTCTTCGTAGCCAAACGGAGCACTAGAGTTCCAACAATATAAATAGCTCATATTGGATTTTCAGACCTCAATTTCATATTTGTATATGAAATTGCTGATTATTTGTATCTCACTAATCAGCAATTCAATAGGCTGTAAAATTTTGTGTTAATTTTTCTTTTCTTTTTTTTTTATTTTTTATTTTTTTTAATTCTCTTATATATATATATATATATTTTTTTTTCTAGCTATGAATCCCGCTCCATTCCAATCCGCGGCACGGCCACCGTGGTTTCCGATGTTACCGCCTAACCCGCCCATGTCGTTTGCCTTTTGGAAGACTAAAAATGTGAAGGATCGGCTTAGAGAGGTACAAGATGCTCTTGATCTTGCACAAGCAATGTATGTCCCAATGCCAATTGCAAACTCCTTTTTTTCACTGTCAAATCGCTTATGTGCCCTTTTGGAAGCAATTTGTGTTCATTTTGTTTGTTATTATAATATCCCACATTGCATGCAACCGAAACGAGTTGTGGTAATTGAGTCTATATTCTTAATAGGGAGAAAGAGCTAGAGATGCTGGTAATGATCAAAGATGGTAAAGGGTGTTTGGAAGATGAGGGTTCTGGGTCCAATGGCATTTCGGTTCATGGGTTCAAAAAATTTTTGGAAGATAAGGGGGTTAGTATGGAATCCCAAGAGTCGCGTACGGTGGAAGCGGCAAATATATTGATGGCAAAATTAAGAGCTCAGCTTGAACCATTTAGGGTGATCACGGATGAAAGAAGTCCATGGGAGGAAAAGTCTGCCGCAGTTAGATTGGCTGATAAAATACGGAAGCATAAACAAAATAAACTTCGGAGGAAAAGAAAGAGGAAGCGCATTGCAGAAATGTGTGCAAAGGTCGTGTGAAGTCCTTTCCGCATCTCTTCTGCTTCTTTGGACTTATGTTGGACAGGTGCTTATTTTGTTTCTTTACTTTTATTGTTTTGACAATTAGGAGTGTGAACGATTTGAACAAGCTGATCAAGAAGCTGATGAATGGAGGGCTAGGGAGATTGCTAATGATATTGCAAAGCGCAAGGTATTGGATACTTACATGTTAGTCTGCACTTTTGAACCAGTATTTGCTTTTGTTAGTCATCCACTGGTGCTAAGAATATGTACTGCTAATCAATTTAGGTTAGCAGCCGATATAAAATCCTTTCTGAATAGACTTTAGTTCAAATCTTGCAGTGCTTTTTTTTTTAGTAGTTTCTTTGGGTTGAAAATAATTCATCCATTTTGGAAGAAAATTTTTGTTCCGTATATGTAACTAGTGAGGAGCTAATTATAGAGAGGAAAGTGACTAATTGTTATGAAGTGCAGGTTGGGTGGCTATAAAGGACATCATTAAAGTGAGTCAAATTAGATATTTCATCATGCTTAACAATAGATGTTGTCTCTGAAGTTTTAGAAAACTAGAATAGTGTGGCAACTTTTGTGTTGCTTAACCCATATGTTGGCATGAGTACCATGAATAATGTGGATTTGTTAGCAAGAACAGCAGCTCTCCTAAACTCCCTCTTTTCTTATCAAAACTATCTGTACTTCTCTTTCATTAAACAAATTCATTCTTGTTAGAATTTCAAACTTTGCTCATTGTATGGCCAGCCTCAAGTAAATATAGCACTTGTACTCTTGAATTACTAATTGTCCCAAAGTTTTAAGCTGATAGGAAATTGTGAATTTAATCATTTAATCAATATTCTAATCGATACATTATTTGTTTCCTTTTAGTTATCTAATAAATAATTAGGGGAGCAGATTAAAGGTTAAAACATAAGATTTTTAGTGGTGCACAATAATTATCATATTTCTTCACATATTGTCCTTTTTAAATTTATGTATTTTTAATTTTTATTTATCTTGACACAACCGTAAAAGATTTGTTTTACTAGGTTGTATGATCCTCTATTTTGACCCGGAACACTGACATGATTGCAATTGCTTTCATTTTTTTTGGTTTTCATTCCTTGTGTTGATGACCAGTTGTATTTGCAATTTGCATGAAAGTGCAGGCTCAATATTTTTTCTTAGTGACTGAGGCATGTGGTTTTGCAGGTAGAGAAGATGAAAGAAGTTGCAAAACTTAAATCAAAAGAGGAGAGAAAGAGACTAGAATTGGAGGTGAGCATTGGTTGTACATGCCACATAAATGTGTTCTGTAGAAACTGAGTCTGTTAAGATGCTGTTACTCTTACTCGTTCAATACTGAGTACCTAGTGCATTTGGACCATAGTTAAAAGTTCCCATATGATGTGCCTGAAAATGGTATATCTACTAATAGTCCCATATGATGTGCCTTAAAGTTCCCTTCATCCTACTACATTGAATTGACTCATATGAATCCTGTTCATGCATTCTGCTTTTCCTGGGTTCAAGCCTATGGTCATATTTTTCTGTCTTGAGAGACATTATCATTGGCTTTCCTCTTATCGTGTCTTACATGCTTGTGCAGTAATTAGTCTTTGCTGCACATAAAAGGACACTTTCATCTAGAATATTCAGATATTTTGGCCCTGAATGGCAAGTTTTTTCAAAACATTTTTCGCTTTTTAAACACTGAAAAACACTTTTCAAACAATTGTTATCCAATCGAGTTTTCAGATATGGCTCCCACCACCAACACTCTTTAAAAACAAAATGCAAAACACTTTTTAAAAAACTTTCCCCACTTTCATATAAGAATATTTTAAAAACATGCTCACCATTTAAGAAGTAGAGGTTGACCTTGTTACTTAGAAAAAAAATTAAAAATTAAAAAAAGAAGTGGAGGTCGTTGCTTCGCCAGAGGTGGGTCTCCCCTTCCCACCTTTGGTGTTCACACCGTCCACCACTGCAGAGGGTGACAGGGGTTGAACTCACTTCCTATCCTCATTCTGTCTTTTCGCAACATGTTATCTCCAACTGATTTGATTTGTCTTTCTCGCCTGTCCATATACTGATATGAGATCATTTGATGGTGAGATACTATTTCCCGTGTTTTCTACTAGTGCCATTATCATGCTCTTGGGAAAGAAATTACGCATTGTATGGAACTTTTTGTCATGTGGAAGACCTGCTGGGATAGAATGATCTGATATAATTCGAAGGGTACTACCATTTATTGGACGGTTTAGAGGACCTCCACCCCTTACTGTCATCCTGAGTTAGGACTAATCTAAAATTTCCATTATTTAATTATTGTTGCTGACATCTCTCTGCCTGACACTAGGTTTTATATTTCAGCTTGAGCAGGTATTAATCGTGGAGAAATTGCAAGAGTTGCGTTCCATCAGGATCCAAAAATTGAAGAAACAAGGTTTGCTTTCCTATGGTTC
Source organism: Corylus avellana (assembly GCF_901000735.1). Taxonomy (NCBI): domain Eukaryota; kingdom Viridiplantae; phylum Streptophyta; class Magnoliopsida; order Fagales; family Betulaceae; genus Corylus; species Corylus avellana. The sequence goes on along the minus strand of NC_081547.1, from coordinate 5,142,094 downwards.
TTATTCTTTTTCTTATTTGTCTCAGTTGTGGCAAATGTTCTATTTGCTTAAAATGTAAATATGGTGAGTTGTATATCAGGTTGCCTGTAGCCGTAGAGGAACGCATTTCACACATTAAGTATAATATGAATACTTCTTGACCATTACAAATTGTGCATTAGCTCAACATCAAAGTTGAATTTAATTTCAATATTATGTTGCTGTTATACTTCAACAACTGTGTATGAAAATATTACTTTTTCGCAACTAGATATGGTTGCGACTACTACAATGCTTTTTTCCCCCTCTTCTTTTGATAAATGCCTATGAGTTTGATTAATATTGTCATATTACTGAACAGACGGGCTCTTCATGCTTGTCATTTTTGATAGGGTACAATGATATGCATGGCTTTGTTTACATTATTTTTGTGTAACTGTAATATGATACTATGTAAATGAGATTTAAATGGTACTGCAATGTTAAATATATTTGATTCAATAATTACACAAACTTATGGTTGTTCGCATATTATGCAGGTCATTTTCTTCCCGAGGAGGATGACAAGTTTCTTGAGAGAGTTCAGGCTGCAGTTGAAGAAGAGGAGCGCCAGGCAATTGCTGCAGCAGACACAGATGCTACTAGGGATGCCATTGCAACTGCTGAGGAATCTAGGAAACCCCTCCAAAGTCATGGGCCTGACTCAAAAGTTCTAAGCAGCGAAAAAGGCAGTGATAAGGAAAGTATAGACCAAATAATTGAAACGGAAAATAATGAAAGGCCCACTACAGTCACTGCCAGTGAAGGTGGAAAACAAGGATCAGAGCGACAAGGATTTAGTGGAGCTTATGAATCCGTGGCAAATCTACCGTTAGAGTTCTATCATTATTATCATGGCAGCAATACTGATATGGGCACGCTTATTGAGGTGATTTCAATTAGTCTCTTCAAGTTTCTATATACCTTGCAAGATACAACTATCTACTGTGTTCAATTAGAAATTTTGTTTAGATTCAAATCTTAATAAGGTCCACTGCTTGCAGGTGAGAAGAACGTGGGATGCATATATAAGACCAGGAGGAAGGTAAGGATGCCATTCCTTTTTGGTGCATGTTGCTTGCGTTAATTACAGGCACAACACCTCTGCTAGCACTCACTTCCAGAAAACTAGAATACAAATACTGTAGAACTGCAACAAAATTGCAGCAAACATCTATACTACCGATTCCACCTCCACCGGGTTTGCTGATGCTCCAATCACCATTAATGCCTCCCATTCATTCTGCATTATGTTTTTACTTCCAGTTTCATTATCTGTAATACTAATTGCTGTTAAATTTGGTGCAGCTGCATACCATGGCATTGGGTTCAACCATCTCCTCCAGCAGATGAGATATGGGCATCCTACCTGGTGAGGACCTAAATGATGCCTCCACTGCAGAGTGTGGCTGTTTTTGCCAAAAACATGGTGGTATGTTGCTAGTTTGATAGCGTTTGTAAACTCATTTACCTCATCTAGTTAGCATTTAATGCACCAGATATATCCATATGAATTCTGTATAAGGTTTCTTCCATATGATGACTCCTAACCTTGCAGTGTCAAATATCAATATGCATAAAGCAGGTAGATTAGGAGTTTGAAATCAACTACAAGCAAGCATAGCTGGAACGGACCAAGTCTGAAGTTATCAATCGAAACAAGAAACAAGATAACTGTTGCCACTTTTGACATCAACCTTTCGTTCAAAGTTGCAGCCCACTCCTAAACTTTGGCTGTCAAATGCCATTACTACTGTAAAAAAAAAAAATCTTCTCTTGTAAAGTTTTGACTGGTTTAAAGCTTATCTTGATGTATCTCAGATCTCATGTAACATATGTCCATTTTACCCAAATAAATAAACAGGATATGGCAAGCATTTCATTTTGTTGACATGGTTGAATGTGAAATATACCTATCAATCCATCCAAAATTCAATAATAATAATAATAATAATAATTTTCACTGCTGTATCAGAATAGCCTTTTGGAGCATTTTAACTTTTTCACATTCAACGATTTCATAGGTCTTTGGGTTGGAGCAAACTGTGTATCACTTCAGTTCATATTTACAGTCCAATTGAGGGAAGCTTTTGAGTTTTGATGCAGATCTTTGCCTATTGTGATAAGAAAGTTGCAGCTACCATTCTGGTAAGCATGGTCCAGCTATTTTTGGTACAAATGTTGCCAAGCTCCCCCGCATATCAATCCAAAAACTCAGAAAGTAGAAAAATGAGGAAAAATACAGCAGAGATGCTTTGAAGATAAACACCGGCATTCAATTGGGATAGAAAAAATTAACAGAATCTCGAAATTTATGTTTTATTTTGATTATGGGAGAGAAAATATAGAGAAAAAAAGATTTTGAATGTAGCCGGGGGTTCAAGATGCTCCAAAACTAAAGATTCTGGGCATCCTACGATCCGGCAAGTAACTCTGCGAAGGTTTGAATTAGTGTTAGGGAGGCTCAATCATAGTTCCGAACCCCTCTGCTGGGACCTTCGCTTAACTCAAATGTGTGAAAATGTAGATATTTGTGTACGAAACATAGATCCAGATATAAACCGAGCCAACAACACAAAAATATTGGGCTCGGCGATCCACTTTCGGTGCTAGTTTTCGAAGGCAAACTTGGACAAAGAAGCGCACCGATTCATTTAGCGCTCCCTCCATAGGACCCTTCGGTTACTAAAAATTCAAAAGAAAGGAGGAATGGATTGGAGATAAATGATGAAGATGCTCAGTGAATACGAACCAGATTGACTGGATAATCATCTTGCTTGATGGTTAACGAAAACCAACCAGCAATCGATTTCTATGATTCTTCATCGCATCGCATCTCTTCTACTGCCCATACAAGGCAAACAAAAATGTAAAATCAAAATGCTTGTGTGAGAGAGAGCGTTGGCGACGACTAAACCCTAGGGCTCCCTCGTATGTGGTAACACGGCTTACTATATAGAGCAGTGGAAGGGAGTTACGATGCACGTAGACCGTGCGATGAGCTTACTTTTTGTATTTTTCTCAATAAATCTAATGGAGTGTCATTGCGGTGTAATGCTATATATTAATTTTTTATATATATTTTTTATTTTTAATAGTTGAATTGAGTTTTAAAATTATCATTTAATTTAAAAAATATTATTATTAAATTATAATTCAATAATTATTTTAAAAGTCGCATTAACTTTAATATGATAAAAAGATGATGTATAATATTATACATTAAGACTAGTTATGTGATCGGATCAAAACTAGTTGCAATACATTTGATCTGGACGGTTCATGTTGACATGAACGATACAAATTATGACAATACCCTTTAAAAAAAACAAAAGGAGGAAGGAATCATGATGCATGCCAATCTTTTCCTCTCTTTTCTATGTATTGTAATAATTGGAGTTCTTTATTTAGATCTACTGCATTGTAATACAAATAATGTTATTATCTTCTTTTCATTTTTTTAGCTTAAATAACCATAGGTTTTATTTTACTAATGAAATTGCTAAATGACTAATACTAACCCTACAACTCTTTTACAACTTAAATAATAATAATAATAATAATAAATAAATAAATAAAATAAAAAGATTTAACACCCTTCGATCGCATTTTGATGTGGGGCATGTAAAGAACTTTATAAAATGACGTTATTAGGAGACAAGTAAAGATACTCGTTAGAAGTGTCAGCTAAGAACACTATAATACCTAAGTCAATCTAAGTTGTTAGAGAAATAGAAAGTTATAAAGATGGTGAAGATTTCAAATTGTTAAATTGTAGCAATAGACTCTTATTTATAAAGAAGGGAATGTAGCACTTTAAGTCATGTGGTAGATTTGAATTGGGATAGTACGTTATGCTATATGGTTGGGAAACATATTATCAAAATGAATTACAGCATATGGATGGCCAACGTCCTCAGCATGGACCGCTCATCGCTATGACATAAGTGATGGCCTAGAAACGCTTCTTTTAGCACAATTGTCGAAGTGATCTTATTATTTGTTAAGGGTTCTATTGTCGCGTGTCTGTCAAGCTGGAAACGGTCAATCGGCAACTCTCTTACACAACCAAATCTAAGGACAGGTAGACTTTGTTAAGCATGAGAGAAACGAGCGGAAATGAATTTTCTCCATTTCAAATGAAATAAAGATGAGTCATTTAGCCAAAATCTTAAGATATAGTTGTCATTCTTTTAAAAGATGAGGATATTTTTGCCTTCATCTTTACACTATTTTGCTTAAATGCCTGGTATCCGTTTCACATTTTCAACTTCGTCTTTTTTTTTTTTTGACATGCTCGCACAAGAGGGGGGAGGAGGAGATTCGAACTAGTAACCTTCACTTCAAGAGACGTGATCCCTAGCTGATTGTGCTACTCTTTGGGACCCATTTCCAACTTTGTTGAGCTTTATTACAAGAGGTTTTGTAGTAAATAGCTAGAATCACCAGAACTCATCTGACAACCATCCGACCATCAAACGACGTTCTACCTATTTTTCCTCAAAAAGTAAATAAGAAAAAGAAGAGAAAAGATATATATATATATATATATAGGACAGTAGGAGTAAGGACAAATGGGCCAGATGCTTATCCCAGGGCCCAAGCTGTGCGTTTATCAAACCGACACCGTAAAGGTTTTCGCATACGCGTAATATGTGGCCTTTAAATTCGTAAATTTGTAAGAACGAAGAAGTAACGGACCAAAGGAAGATTCATCTACCAAAATCTTCTGGTTTTCATTCTGGTTAGTCGTGTGACGTGTCCTCCCCACATATATACCATTCCCAGATCTACCAAAATTACCTACTCACAAATCCAACCCCCCCAAAACTCCTCCCATTGAATCTTCCATTGCACGCATATTTATCCGGTCACTAACGAATTCACCGCCTCTTTGCTCCGACACCCGTACGCAGTAATAGGTTTGGGGCTGTTTGGGGTCTGGGAAAGTTTTGATGATGTGGAACTCGATTGCGAATTTGAAGGAGAACTTGAACAAGATCGCGCTCGATGTGCACGACCACGACGACGACGACGAAGAGGACGAGCTCGAGATCTATGCCTCACGCAATGGACTCGAAGATTCTTCCGTCTCTGATCGGAGGAATTCCCACAGTTTCGCGCATTCGAAGTCGGTCTCGCGGTCCCCAGTGCCGAATGGGATCGATTCCGCGTATAATTTCGAGGTTTCGCATTGAATGTTGCGTTGTTTATTCTCTCTGATAAGTGACTTTGTATTCATGTTCGTTATTTGGTTTGAAATTTTTATGTCTAGGGTAACTGAGAGAAAGTTGTTCTTGTTTGATATGTAACACATTTTGGTGTTGTCGGGATACGGATGCATCGAATTTAAATAATTTGCTATTTTCATTATGGAATTCATCGAGGAAAATTTATTTTCAATTTCGCTTAGTATCTAAGCAAGCATTTTAATTTTTGATTTGGAGCTAGGGATGGGTGTGTCATTAGTCCTTCACGGTTTCATTTAATTTCAAAATTTGTGACCTCATTTTTTTCCTTTATATATATAGAACATTTTTGCTGGTGAGGCTTAAGATGTTCTATATCTTTTGGTCTTAAGTGAGCTGCGAGTTTCTAATAATACTGTGTTATAGGTTAGTCAGTCATATGAGGTCAGATTACATACTTACTGACCAGGTGCATTCTTATTTGCAATTTCACTTAGGGGGCTTATCACGAATCTTCATTGTATATCAAATCAGTTCATTATTGTGCGAGGGACCAAGTTGATTGACGTATTTGCAATATTCAATGAAGAATTTAATAATTCATTTGCAAGAGTGGTGTCTCTATATTTTAAAGTTCTTGATAGATGGAATTTTGTCAGTTTTTTTTTTTTTTTTTGGTTGTTGTTGATAGGTAATATCAATTTATATATATAAGAGCAAAAAATTGGGCTCATGTGGGTTCAGAACCTGGAATTTTGTCAGTTTCTTAAATTTGCTTCCAGCCAATTTAAGGTCCACAATTATAAGATAATTTCCGGTCTGTCAAGTTAACTCAGAAGATGTTGCTCTTTCGAGCTTCTGTACTAGTTTTGGTGTGGCATCTGTGCGTTGAGTAGTAGATCTGGATAGGTCTCACTTTTTGCTGCCATATCCTAGTACAGCTGGTTTGGTAACAATTATATGCATTTTTATTCATGCTTCTGGGAGAAGACAGCAAATGTTAATTATTAGATCATTCCCAGATCTGCATGTTTGTGTTTTTCTTGGCTTCTGTTGTGGGTATGTTGCAAAACGTAGATGTGAATGCAGCCACTTTATTAAGTGGAGTATTTGGTTAAAAGATATGATGTTTTCCCTATTTATTTTGTGCTTATTGCAGATTGAACGGTACAAAGCTGAAATCAAGAAACTTCAGGAATCTGAATCAGAAATTAAAGCGTTATCAGTTAATTATGCAGCTTTGTTGAAAGAAAAAGAGGTACTCCGATGATTTAAAGAATCTCAATACTTATCCCAATCAGTTATCAACTACAGTTTTAAAGGCCTTTCACATTTAAAAATTTCTTCCCCCCACCTCCAATTTTACAGGATCAGATTTCTAGATTGAGTAAAGATTATGGCACTTTGAAACAAAATCTGGATGCAACAAATGCAGCTCTGCATGCGTCTGGAAACGAAAGTGCCAAAGCATTAACAAATGGTGTTATTGTGCACAAGGTATTTGTTTAATTGTTAAGTGAAGTTTATGGTGTATAAAATATGAAAGTTGAAGGTGCTTGTTAGAAATTGTTGAATCTGTGCTGTTAGTTTTGTGCCAAACCAATCAAGTCTTAAATTAAAGGTGCTTGATAATCTACCAATTAGAGAAAGCCAGTGGTTATATGTTTCAGCAAATGGTTATAAGACCTCCTCCCAACCTCCCCTTATCCTTGCTGTGAAATTTGATTTTGGCCATATAGAGTGGCCCTGATATTAGTATTTAATAAGTTGAGGGGTCTTTGGTCACTTAAGAGGAGCCTCTGCTCCTTCACCATTCTAGCCGAGGTGTACATGCAATGTAGAGTCCTTGACATTATGAAATGAATGGGTACTTAGAACTTTGCCTATAGTAGCCTTTGTTAATATCCTTTATGATATGACCATTGCTGCCGCAAACGTAAGGAGATTTTTCTATATAATCACCTATTAGTTACAGGATAGATTGGTCTCCATCTAGTAGGAGTTGACCTGTAATGGGCAGTTGATCATATTATTAGTACATCTCAACTTCATAAGTCAGTAATTTTTTTTTTTTTTTTTGGGGGGTGGGGGTGGGGAATTTATATGCAGCACCAACTTCATTGGTTTGGAAAAATATCAAGCTGACACTGAACTGGCAAACTCCCACAAATTGAATTAATTGAGTTGAAAAAATGGTCGGTGTCTCTCAGTTTTTGCATTGGAAAAATTTTCCTCACAAAGTTCAAAACATCGAGGGGGAGGGGGGGGAAAGAGATTTTTTTGGGAAATTAAGAGGGGTGAAAATGTCGAGTGGGAATAAATAACTTGATAAATATGGATTAAATTTAGTTAAATATCTATGTATATGTACTAGGGTCAGTCCGCGTAATTATTGGTTCGGAAAATGCAGAACGGACATCAAACCAATTCTTTTGGTTTAGTTTAACAGAACTAATCGCTACCCTTAGAAAAACCAACAGAATCCTGTTGGATTGGATCGGATCTGGTGGGTTGATGCACACCCCAACACCTCATAAATTATTTGTTTGAAAAATGAAGAACTCAAACACTAAACCGACTCTTTGGGTTAAAATTTAACCGAAGCCAACTGCTGCTCTCAGAAAAACAAACCAAATTGTGTCAGATTGGATCAGATCGGGCAGGTTGAGTGGGTCAATGTACACCCACCTCAGAAATGAAGAGTGTGATTTGTATCCAATAAAAGAAGAGTGGATTTGGACAGTTAGACTGTTTTTCTGATATCTGTTTCTTCATGTAAATGATTCTAGAACCTGATTCCTCCTTAAAGATAGTATTGTGATATGAAGTTATGGAATTTTATCAGTTTTAGCCTTATTATTGTTTATATAAAAATATATATTTCTTTTTGAATTCATAGTTTGCTTGTCTTTAGTTTTGCAGTTTTTTTGAACTTTTGTTCTTTTTCTTCCAATTAGAGGTTTTCTTGTATTTTCTCTGTTTAATAAGGTTGGGCCTTTGCGCTTATTTAATGATTTTGAAATTATTTATTAAAAAAAAATGTTTTTGAACATAATTGTACTTCCACTGTGCTAGAAATATCACGTTTTGTTTCTTAATCTAAAAAAAAAAAAAGTGAAAATGTGGTATTGGGTATTGGCTGAGTTTTTATGGAATTTGTGCAGGGAAGTACTGATCAATCAGCCCGACAGCATAAGTTCACAACTCAGGTGAAAAACCGTTATGCTGGAAACCAGAAACACAATGGTGTGGTCTCTAAACAGGATGCAATAAGCAATGGAGTCACACATGCTGTTCAATCTGATGTCACTGGAAGTAAGATGGAAGCAAAAGATTCAAACTTGCTTGGAAAGGAGAAGGTAATGGCACCTTTTATTCTCAAAACTCATTTTCTGGGAAAGTTTGACAAAATTAGTTGTTAATATGCCTGGTCTATTCTGTACTTTCCGTTGGATCTTGATGCTACAATTTGTAGGAAGAGTTGCGGTTGGAGGGGCTAATCATCATATATGCACAGAGATATGAAATCAAGACTTCTTATTCGTTTACATGTTTTCCAATCAAACAAATTTTGATTTGATTTGTGTTTTGCTGCATTTCATCACAATGCAAATATTTATTTTTTCATTTTTGTATATTTTTTTTTTTATATTTTTTTTATTTTTGTAATGATGAATGAACTTGACAACAGAGATATGAATGCCTTCTAGGAGCTTGCAGATTTATTAGAAGAGAGAAATAGGTCCCCTGCAGCAGTGCAACTTACTCCTGATGTAAAACAATTGAGGATTGAACTGGAAAAAGAGCACGATAAGTTGGCGATTATTCAGTCAAAACTACAAGGTACATTTCTGCTGTCTGAAGGTCCATAAATGATTCTCAACAATTTGTTGTTTTGAGATTTCTTATTTTCTTTTTCCATCCTCAGAGGAACAGAAATTGAATGAATCTTTCCATGCGGAGCTCAAATCACTGAAACTAGACAGAGACAGAGTGAGTTTTGAAATCGTGTTATTATTTTTTTGATACTTGTGGTCTTTGACCTTTTTTTTTTTTAAAAAAATTCATTTACTCCTTTTGAAGTTACTAATAGTCTCATCATTTTGGTGTTGCTTTAGAGAGTGAGCATAGTCTTTCTAGATTGCACACATTGGGAAGTGCCAATGGTGTGTGATGAGGATCTGGCATTGGATTAATAGAACTTCCTAGTTGACAACTTATTGATTGCTATTCCAGGAAAGGGCATGGATACACTTAGAGATAATCTTACGAGCACACATCGTTATCTTGAATTTCTATATTATGTTATCTTTTACAATTTTTTACTAAACTTTTTTAGATTTTTTTTTTGGTGGATCACTCATGTCCAGGTCCCTAGTATACTCATGCATCACTAGCAGTTTTGGAATTTTGGAATGATTTTATCTCATATATCTTGAACAATGATGCATATTTGAGCATTTCTTATTTCCTTGTATTTTGTGTTTTCTTCCTGTCTCTGGCATCTGAGTTGGTATGTCATGTCATCTTTTTTGTTGGCAGACCTCCAAGGAACTGAGCAAAATATGCAACGAATTGAGTGAAAAAAATTCAGAAATAAAACGACTGCAAATGGAATTGAATCGACGGGAGGATGATGATGCTGGTGGCGTTTTGGATGGTTTGAAAAGAGTAATTGTGGGCCTAGAGAAGGAAATCAGTAGTCTTAAGGTTGGTAACTTGCGCATCATTTGTTTGTGTTTCACATGAGACGCGTACCATATTTCAGTACTCAACATTTTATTCTGATTTTTATTGAATTTTGAATCCTAGAATCTACTCTAATGTTTTTTTTTTTTTTGGTATAGATGGAGAAAAATGAATTGAAGGTTGCTCTGGAAATGAGCAGGAACTCTTTAACTGATAAGGTCTCATCAACTGGTTTGAACGAGGTATAAAAATTGTTGGGGGAACACAATGCCTTACTTTTCTGTTGTTTGTGAGGTTCACTTGTATATTAGTTCGTCAACAGTGGCTTGCCCATCTTACATAACTGTTCTGGCTGTTTATGCTTGCTAGGCTCCCACTCATGATTCTGTTACTTGGTTTATTATTTTTAGTTGTTTTTCTTGACAGAAGGAAGATTCACCTGGAAGTTTCCCTGGAAAGGAACAAATGGAGCTGAGTTTGCAAAATTTGGATAAAGATTTGAAGGAAACACGTCATGAGAGGGACAAAGCATTACATGAATTGGCCCGTCTTAAGCAGCATTTGTTAGAAAAGGTAACATGTCTTTAACTCTTCTATTATCTCTAGTAGAAACAGCCATCGTTTTGTCAACTGTGCATGACATATTAGTTATAAGCAATGTGAAATTTCTTAATTTTTCTTTCTATTGATTTATTTTTAATTACTTATTAAGCTTTACAATATTTTTTTAGCTTTGAAATATCTTTAAAACTGCTATCAACGTGGTTTTAATTGAGGATGTTCTCTGTCTTTTGTGTAATATTTCATCCCTATTTTAAGATGATATATTCTTGGTGGCCTAAATGATGATGGGCATAATGTAAGGCCCATTCATAATAATGATATGTTGATGCATTACTTGTAACAATTAGAAGAAATAACCAGTTGATTCAATGGTTGGCCTTGTCAGTGTACTTTTTTAAGCCACCTTGAAACAGCGTATAAAGTGCTGATGCATCATCTATTTTGGAGATACAGTGATCTACCTTGTTTCTTTCATTCTAGATTTATGCCAGAATATGGACTTTGATATTTGACTTTTCATGCCCAAGCTTCCAATTTTGAACCCATACTTATGCATTATGGTTCCCCTTAGACTGATGGAACTAGGATTTCTTAGGGAGGGACCAAAGCATGAATGAGAGGCTAAGTCTAATTTTGATAGGGATCAAACATAATTTTTAGGCGGACAAATATATACTTTTAACTATATATAGATATTTAACTATAAATATTTAAATATTTAATTATATATTTATTCATTTATAAACCCAGGGAAGGGGGCCATGGCACCCGGCCCTCCTCTAGTTCCGGCCTTGCCCTTAGATATATGTGTGACTGAAAATGTTTCTAATTTGCCTTCATAGACTATCAGTTTCTGTGGTCAGGATGCTTTAACTTTTACTTTTTTTGCTGCATCAGGTTCACTTTCTATTACTTGTGCTAGATTATTGGTGGATCTGGCATTCTCTACATCTCAATATGTATAATTTTCAAACTCTCCACAGTTAAAAGTTAATATAATTTTCTGGCTTCAATAATATAGGAATCAGAAGAGTCTGAAAAAATGGATGAAGACAGCAAAATCATTGAACAACTACGAGAAAATAATGAATATCAAAGGGCTCAAATATCATATTTGGAGAAAGCTCTGAAGGTGGCCATTGCAAATCAGGAGGAAATTAAGACAGGCAACAGCAATGAAATTCAGAAGTCGAAGGAAATTATTGATGACTTGAATAGAAAACTTGCCAACTGTATGACTGCAATTGATGCCAAAAATCTTGAGCTTCTTAATCTTCAAACTGCTCTTGGTCAGTACTATGCTGAAATTGAAGCTAAGGTAAACAAATGAATACTGCATTTATAATTGTTTTTAACTCATTAGAAAGCCAGAGGGACATGTTGGTGAGAGCCATGCGGTCTCTGGAATATGGTTTTTATGCCATTTTGATTATTGTGTATAGGAACATTTGGAAGGAGATTTGGCGCGGGCAAGAGAAGCATCAGCTAAACTTTCTAAGCTGTTGGAAGTACGAATCCCTCCCTTCCAATATTACTTATGATTTTGTTTTGTGAAATCCTTTTTATTTTTAAATTTTTAAGCATGTTGACGTGCATTCACACTCTGGATGGCACATAATGAGCTTGTACGAATCATATATTCTTCTGGTGAATGGGTTTTCTAAACACTCTGTGCCAACTGTTTCGTGGTGGCTTGAAGAGGACAGCCTTGGATTTTTTGACACCATACATAGGGGCTTAGTTAAAAAAAATTTATGAGTGTGCGAAAGGGTTACGGGAAAGAACCTGATTAACTAATTGGCAAAGTGTCTTCCACCCTTTTGCTCCAGTCCGTAGTATAGAAATTCTCCTAATGCAACTAGTTCCCAAGTATACCAGTAGTTAATATGGTAAGTAAATTATAATAATTCAGTCAATAATTTTCCGAAGTAAACCAGCTGGTCTCCTTTGTGCTGCCCTGATCATTTTATATTTTCATTACTTATCCTTAAGGATGCCACTTATGTGAAACTTTTAAGTTAGTGAGGACTTCTACAGGTATCTATAGGCCAGATTTTCTTTTTTCATGCCATTAACGTCACTCTTGGCCTTAGATGTGCTTTTTCTATGTCTTCTCCAGGATGCAGATCAAAGGGAAGAGGTATCAAAGGGGGAGAAGGAAGAAATTTTGGCCAAACTCTCCCAAGCTGAAAAGACACTAGCAGAATGGAAGATCCGAGTAAATAAGCTTGAGGAAGACAATGCAAAACTACGACGTGCTGTTGAGCAGAGTATGACAAGACTTAATAGGATGTCAGTGGATTCAGATTATCTTGTTGACAGGTTAGCGGATTTAATTTTCAATTATGACTTGGGTAATGTTTTACAATTTGGGGTTTCCCAATATTTCTTGTTGCTAACAAGATCTGAGGATAGCTTGTCAAGTTTTAGGAAAAAAGCCTCTTTCAAACTAATGGCTTTTCTTTTGATCGCTCATCATTGTGTTATTGTAGATGAATTTTGGTTGAGTTCATAATTGGCTTATCATCTTCACAATAACATGATTGGTAATGTTGGCAGGCGCATTGTGATCAAGTTACTGGTGACCTACTTCCAGAGAAACCACAGCAAAGAGGTATGTATATTCATATTAAGGTTTTAATTGCTTCCGGATGCATGCAGGGAATGGTCCTCTCTTCCTCTGTTGTACATGTGCCAAATTTCTCATGCCACGTTTAAGTGGGCTATAACACTTGCTGACATGAATCTGGATATAACCAAGGCCTTTAGCTGATTCACCGAGTTCTCATTTCTGATGGTTTGGATTACCAAGTTGATATATTGTGGGCATTATTATTAGAAAAGAAATGAACTTATTGAGGAATAGTTTGATACAAATTCTGTCTTCCCAGGGAAGGAAGGAAAGCAAAGGGGAATAGAAATATAAAGAACTATAAAAGAAATATGAAGAACTATTGATGGGAGACAATACATTAACTAGACTGAGATCCCACACCATCAGAAGAATTGGGTTCGTTTGGCAAAACTGAGTGCTTTTTTGCTTTTTGGGTTGTGATGTGACATAATTTTGTGTTGCTAAAAGCTACCCTAAAAAGCGTTTCCAAAGGAACCCAATGGGCTGATGTGGCAACCCTTTTGCTGAAAAAGTTCTTGACTTCGACAGTCATATCCTTCAAGCTCAAGCGTGTAAATAATTTTGGATGCATAAATTCTACCACCCAACACCAGTCTCATGTGTTTGACTGTTATTGCAGATGAGGATAATTGCTTAAGGTTCTTCCATCCTGATTGAAGTAGTTGTCCTCTTAGCATTTTTTTCATCTAGCTAGACTTCAAAAAAAAAAAAAAAAAAAAGTTCGTTTCATCTCACTAGCTCATGCTGTTTATTATGTGTGGGCAGGTTCTGGGTCTTATGGTTCGCATGCTGGGGTTCTCTGATGAAGACAAGCAGAGGATAGGTGCTGCTCAACAAGTTGCAGGCAAAGGTGTTGTCCGTGGAGTACTAGGGCTACCTGGCCGCCTAGTTGGTGGCATCTTGGGAGGTGGTTCCGCCGAATCACCTGCAAATGCGGCATCTGAAAACCATGTAATCTTTTTATCTAAAGACTTATTGTCTGATTTCTATAAAAATGCATCTTGCTTGATCAGTCTTTTTGTGTTTTCTGTAATAGTAGTTATTTGTGCACTGTTTGCATGCTTCAGTGTATTAACGCATGCTTCGTACTTTAGGCTAGATTTGTTGAAGATGTGGTTTTTCCAAAAGATTTTTAAAATACATATATATATAAAAATAAATAAATAAAAAATAAAAAAAAGCCCTATTCTGACAATTGAGGCTGATAAAATTGTTCTATTACCATTCTAGCATCGCTTCATGCATTCAACTTAATACATTTAACGTTCTAGCGTGATAATATCAAGCATGCACGTTTGAATTCTGTTCCACTGAGCAAGAGCAATGCTTGAGTCTCAAGCATATGTTTCTCTACCAGTCCTTTGCAGATCTATGGGTTGATTTTCTTCTCAAGGAAACTGAAGAGAGAGAGAGAAGGGAATTGGCACATAATGGCGGGATGTCTAAGGAAGATTCACATGGAATAGGTGCTGGCCCACCCGTTGCCAACCAGACAACAAACTCTGCTGCTACTGCATTAAGTTTCTCAAGATCAAATTTATCACCGGGCCACAACTCTAGCCAGTTTCCCTCTCATGGAAATTTTCGGCATTCTGAACATTTTGATTCTGAGTTCTCAACGGTTCCTCTCACATCGTCGGATAACACTCAACAAATTTCAAGACTGCTTCCAAAATACTGAAAATATGTTGGATTATGTAATTATTCAAAGGTATAGATTACTATTTCTTGATGTTGTATGCAATCTTTTTCAATTTATTCTTTTACATTCAAATAAAACGAGTTTCTTGGTTTGGCTGCTTGCACTTTTGATTTTTGGATCCACAACTTCAATTTTGTATTCAACTCCGGAGATGACCCAACCAACCGCCCCTCCTTTGGGGAAATGGTTTCATACTCAATATTTCATTTTGTTGGTATACATATTGTCACATCATTAAATAAAATTTAAATAATGTTCACCATGTGGCATCACTCAAATGGCTCATCTTCATTTCTTGGGAAACTTTCAGATAGAAAAGCAAAGGAACAGAAATTTCTTTTAAACCAATTTAGAAGAAATATTCAGACAGCTATTAATAACGTTAAGAATTTAATGTACTTTTTAAATATTTATAAACATTTAGCACTATTTTAAATGTTAAATGGGTTGAATGATATTTTGTTATGCTTGGAAGAAATTTCTAAATTTCTATCCAAAGCAAAGGATGATATTGAAAAGTTGACGTATTAAGATGTGTGAACATTAAGTCATACCCAACGTTAGGTGCATTTTCAAGTGGGACAGTCATTGACGGGCAAAGATAATGAAGACAGATTTTTTCGTGAGAAATGTAGAAAAAATAAAAAAAACTACGTTTTTATCCTGCAAAGGATGCTTTAAAAGTTTTGTAGTATCAAAGGTATATTTGGCCATTAATTTCAGAAGTAAGCTTTCTCAATCCAGAGACCACTATATTTTTCATTCTTGCTTATACATGATGCTTCAAGGAGAAAATGCTCTCTAAAGAAAACCAATACGAGCATGATTTATGTAACAAGGCACAATGTGACATCCAATCTACTAATAAAGTTGCTCACAAAAATCACCTGTAATTAAGGTGCCATTTCAAAGTTACGGAAACAGTACAAAGCATAAATCACACCTACAACATTGCAAACCAAAACACTGACAACTGCATGGAGAAGCAAGGCAAAAGCTCCAGCAAATTATAAAAAGTGCCGAGTGCACCCACAAAAACTACAAAAGCCATTGCTTGCTGGTTGTGCACCACTCTAACAGAACACCTTACCTCCTCTTTAAGCCAACTTCCCTTTCAATGGACCTTTTGGAATCTTGCTCAAAACCTTCGCATCAAACACTACATACTGTTTTTTAAGCTCAAACATCGCCTTCTCTGCAAATGGATCAACCTTGTCCTCATACTTTTCATACAGAACGGGCATGGTGTGCAGCAAAATGAAAGCTGTTCTCCAAATCGATATTATCAAAGGTTAGTAACACAATGTTAAATTGATTATAAATAGAATATGCATAAACAAAAGTTTTGTGGTTATTACATATGTAGAACAAGGTCAAGAAATTGCACCAACTCCCCACAATTGAAAGAACCCACAAGCCAGCAATAACCTGGCATCGAAAACATAACCTTATCAGAAAAATCAGATAACAAAATAAACTTCCATATGAATTGCCGGTCAAAATTATTTAAAGATATAAGGTTTAGCAGAATATCCCATTTTTGGAGACTAGCAATTACAGGACATGTATACTAATACACTGTGAATTAGAGTCTCAAATATAGCAAATCAGCTACCAGCGTGAGCACTGAATTAAGAGGTTAGAACAGGCTGAGCCAATAAAGAAATTAATATATGCTTATTTAAACTAAACAGTGAATATTCTACCAACGAAACATGGACAAAACACATACAACGAGAAACTTTTTCAAATCTCTTCCAGTTACAATATCACGCAAGATAGAAAAACCCTGGTTGATTTCAATTCTCAGCGCAGCGGCAACTTCCAAGAATGGCTCCTCAGGAAGATGAACTTCTGGGATGCGGGGTGGAGTCCTATAAACAGACATCATCTTAGGCCATTAGTGAAACATATATTTAGATGAAAACATGGCTAGTTACCTTAAGAGCTGAATTTAATACAGAATATAATGTGAAAACCCGTAAAGCTTACTTGTTGATAAAGGTGTGAGCATTGGACCACAGGAACAAGACTGCCAGAGCGAGTATCAGAACGTGACATACAAGAGTAAGCAGGTGGTATTCGATTAATTCAAAAAGAACCCAGATTGCAGTGGCTCCACCGAGCACACCGGCTGAAATCTTCTTGTTCCTCCATAACAACACATCAGCAGCTGCACCAAATCATCACAGAAGTTGAGAAAGAACACAATCTAAAAACATAAAATAACACTTTGCATTGCTTCGCATTACCTTACTTAAAAAAAATGGAAAAAATAAAATAATTGAAATTTTACAAATTCGCTCTTGATGGGAAAAATAAAAAGTCACAATATATAATTGGAAATAACCCAATTTGAAAGGTATCATTCTCTAACCGACGCACTGCATGAAATTTCAACTTACTCCCCAATGGATTCTCAGGAACCAAACGGAATCTATAAGCTTCAAACAGAGATTCAACAAAAAAATAAAAAAACCAATTCACCTAAAAATTCATACAGATCACTAAAACAATAATCTGACAAAAACCTAAACGCAGCTTGTACTCCTACAAATCCAAACGCAACGTTTCCCTCCATTTCCAAATAACTTCCATTGCTTTCAAAAGAAAAGGCAGAAATCGCATCAAGCAATGTTTTCAAAATAAACACACATTTCAAGAAAAATTGTAATATCAAACACTTCCAACCAACGCCTAATCGATCCGATAACAGATCTCAGATCATAATGTAATCCCACAGAGACCGAAACAGAGAGAGAGAGAGAGAGAGAGAGAGAGTGAATGACCATACGTTTTCCTCCACCGAAAACCTTGTGAACTGGTCTCTCCCTGCCGAAAAGCCGGAAAATCTTGGCTTTCACCGACGACGGAGAGACCGGTTTCTCGCCATCTGAATCCGACGACGACGACGAATCGTGCGTGTGGATCTTCTCGCTTATCTTCTCCATGATCGAGTCCACCGCCGAACCCGCATTCTCGGAATGCTCCGCCATTCTTTTCGGTCACCAAAGCTCCGATCCGACACCCGAAAAAAAAAATAAAAATAAAAGAATTTGAAATTTTTGGAGCTGAAATTATTAATATGAGAGTGAGTGAGAAATAGGTCACCTGAGCAAATCTGAGTGGGATTTATATAGACCCAGCACGAGGTGAGATCGTGACCGTTAGATGGTGAGGTGAGACCCAAATTGACGGCGTTGGGTTTGATAGCCACGAGGAGCAACGACGTTAGATTTGACGGGCGTATTTTTATGTCGCTCTGTGGTCTGTGCGTGTAGTACATACGCGGGGTGGTGGGGGGGACTGTGGTGGACGGTGGGGTTACAGAAAAGTCACAGGCATGGTGACGGTGGGGGGACACGTGGCTGATAACGAGTGGAGAGATGGTGGGCTGGACGGCTGGTACTTTTTCTTGGGTGGTCGGGTTGGGTGGGGGTGGGGTTAAATCTGAGTGGGTTCCACGTTAGGGGAGGGGCTAATTGGTGCTGACTGCTAACAAAAATGAACACAAAATACTCAAACTCGGATTCTTCGGCTTTTGAAATATTCAAAAAAGCAGATTCTAATCTACTAGACAACAACTTTGTCATGAATTTTATTTGAATAGCACAAGATCATTTGGTCTATGGTTTCCTAATTGCTTGCCTTTTTCAAATAAATAAACAAATAAATAGTCCTGGAATCTCTCTCGATTAAAAAGTTCAGTGAGACGTGAGCGTAATATATAGTCCAAATTTGTAGATGACCCACCATGGGCAACTCGAATATACTTTGGTTAAAATTGTCTCCTCTCAATCCTCTTTATTTGAAGCCTAACATTGAAGGAGCTGGTAATTATTTGATGAGTTGGAAGTATGATTAGGGAAAGCAAATGAATATTCATTCAATTGCTGGTTTTGGGTGTGCATCTTGGCATTAGAAGCGAGAATATCACTGGTTTTGGGGGTCCAAGAAAAAGGGCTGCAACTTTGAATCTATTGCATCTGACTATTGGATTCGTGCTTTTCGTAGGAGGAGCAACTCCAGTCTCCACCAAGAGCCAAGAGGCAAGAGCTGCTCCACGGCAGTTTCTCACTTGTATATTCAAATCAATTTTGCTAGATATGCTTTCTCATGTCCTAATTCTAACCAAGGTTACTTTTATCCATCATTATTATATTAAACTTGCCTCTTATATTAGTGCAATTTTTGTTTCTCTTTCCACACATTTGTTTCTAGAGAGTAACACCAAGTCATTCTAGACACACGGGCTAGAATGACAAGCCCAAATGTTGTTGAGTGATATGTGAGTTATTGGGTTTATACAGTTTAGTTATGTAAGAATTGGATGTGGTAAACAATATGTAAGAATGTAACCTATTAGGGTTAACAGGTGAACTCTAAAGCAGCAAGTGAACTAACCTGCCAGGTTTATGGATATAATTGGTATTACAAGATTTGTCTCAAAAATCTACTAGAGGAAGAGTTGTATTACAGTTATTTTGGTTACTTCAGCCAAACCATAGATTTAAGTTGGTAACTGATGGCCCCGTTTGCCAACAGCACAGGGCCGACACTGTAGTTAGAACGGCACTGTTCCAGCTACAGTGCCATCTGATTGTTGCAAGTCCTCAGTCAAAAAAATCACACAAATTTCAAAAACAACACTTATTTTATTCACTTTTCAACCAGATAATTCCAACTGAAATTTTTTTTTTTAAAAAAAAAACAAAAGAAAATAGAAAAATATTATTAAAAAAAAAAAAAAGGAGAATCGATCGGGGTGGCTCCTTGGCCAAAATGGGGTGGCTCGGTTCTTCGTTTTTTTTTTTGTTTTTTTTAGTCAAGGTGGTGGCCGAACCACCCCCTTGGCCATGGGGGTGGTTCGACCACCCCCAGATCGGCTAGGGAGTGGCTCCAGCCACCCCCTTGGCCAAAAATGGGGTGGTCCGGCCACCCCATTTTGGCCAAGGGGTGGCTGGAACCACCCCATCTTTCCCCTCTGTTTTCTCTTCTTTTTTTTTTTTTAATATTTTGCTTAAAATATTAAAAAAAAATAAAAAAATGAAAAAGCTGGCCAAATGTCAGCCCCGCACTGTAGCTGGAACAGTGCCGTTCCAGCTACAGTGCGGGGCTTTCCTTTGCCAAACATAGCTGTCATGTCACACAAAGTACAAAGTTGTTCAACTTTATTTGTAGCGTCTCACTCGGATGCCGGTCACATTTACTTATCCTTTTAAAAGTATTAATTAAGTTATAATTAAAATTCTCTAAAATTGTTTTTAAGGTATAATATCTCTTATTAAATAATCAATATGTAATTTATGGCCCGTTTGGGTGCGCGCTTAAAAAATTTAAAAATGCGTTTAAGACTTAAAAAATTTGTTAAAAAAAAAAAATTACAGAAAAGCGACATGGAATGGTGGCTCACTGGCTCACATGACTTGATGTCAATTTGGGAAACTATTTTGCTTGGCTTGCATGGAAATCTGACCAGATTCTGCTCTTTCAAAATTTGAAGGTTTTGTCACTTTTGTGTGATGGTATAAAGTTTTGAATTTTTTGTATTGAAAAGTGAAAAAGTTTTATTTTGTAATTATTTTTTTTTATTTTGTAATTTTAACTATGTAAAGATAAAATGTATAACCTTATCTATGAAGATACATACTGTAGATTGATATATATCAACCCTCTACCTTTATCAACTGACTTTATTTCAATCGAGATTGGGTCTCACTACCTGAAATGCAAATGTGTGTGTGTAAAAGAGAGAGAGAGAGAGGAAAGTACTAACATGTCAACCAGAAAAAGTTCCTACATTTTAACCTGACGTATTACTAAATTCTAGTATGTATTTCCTTTCCTGCCTAAATATTATAAGCATTTCCATCCAACAAAAAATTCAGGTATTACTTGTTAAACCATGGAATCAGATCTACATAAGTTTCACCTACCTGATACCATGATAAACTTCCACTTACCATGTTGCGATCAACACCCAGACTCATTCTACATTCGTCTATTGCAATCCAAACTGACGCAACATAATAAATAAACCGCTGAAACAATAACTTGCCCCTCCATGTGATCCTGTTGAGTCTGTGTGTGGATCACAATAGAAGAATGTACAATGCAAACAGCCAAGTAGATCAGAACGTAATAACACCTCCCAAGTAGATCCGTGAAAGCTACTGCCACTAAAATGTCTGGATCCTTCGTCCTTCTACATCTCATTTCCAAGTCTATTAGAAGAAGCTATTCATGATGATGAATATTTAAATGTAAATTTTGTGTTTTGCTTCTTCTTTTTTTTTTTTTGGGTTTTGCATTAATTATTATAACCGTATACTGAAAAAGGAGTGGGTTTGGGATTTCCAAGTGTTGAGGATGTGATTGCTTTGTTTGGATTTTAGAAATCCTGAAATAATGGTTTCATCTATCCTTTATACATAATTTGATTTCTTAGTCTAAAAATGGCAAACGAGTAATCACTAATTGACCATTTGTTTTTTAGTTTTACATTTATTTTTTCTTCTCCCTCTGCCTCTGGTCCTCAAAGTAGACATTTCGCTTTGTGATCTAGACATAGATTCATCAACAGGATAACATGGAGGGGCCAGTAGTTAGTTTTACATTTATTTTTTCTTCTCCCTCTGCCTCTGGTCCTCAAAGTAGACATTTTGCTTTATGATCTAGACATAGACTCATCAACAGGATAACATGGAGGGGTTGGTAGTTATCGTTTCATTGTTCATTCTTCTATTGTGATCCACACACAGACTCATCAACAGGATAACATGGAGGGCCCAGTAGTTATCGTTTCATTGTACATTTTTCTATTAGGATCCACACACAGGCTCATCAACAGGATAACATGGAAGGCCGAGTAGTTATCGTTTCATTTTATAGAAGACATTTCATTGTACATTCTTCTATTGCGACCCAAACTGAAGCAACATAATAAATAAACTGCTGAAACGATAACTTGCCCCTCCATATCATGTGATCCTGTTGAGTCTGTGTGTGGATCGTAATAGAAGGAATTGAGGTTTCTACAATTTCAAGGATTTGAATTTCCAAATATCGAGGTTGTTCATCACAAAACAACATTTTTTTTTTAAAAAAAAGAAAAAAGTACAAACGAACAATTTGATTTGAAGCTGGTAAGTTTTCAAACATTTACATGAAAATTTGAGTTTTTTTTTTTTTTTAGTTGAGAAGACCACACCACATAAGCCTTAGAAAATAGAAGTTGATAGGGGCTAGGTAGAGCAGGATTCGGTTTACAAGTTGTTATTTTAATAACAGCATGTATGCTGTAGTTTAGGCAACGGTCATGATTAAATCTTTTAAAAATCTCTCTTCATTTTCTCTCTTCTATTAAAAGCTTTTAAAAATAAAGCAACTATGAGATTTAATCTTGACCGTTGCTTAAACTACAGCATACATGCTGTTATTTTAATAACAACATGTAAGCCAGATCAGGTAGAGCATTACTTGACCTATTTTTTTTGTTGACATTTCCACACAAGGGAGAGGGAGGGGGATTCGAACTAGTGACCTCCGCTTCATAAGGCGTGGTTCACAGCCGATTGAACTACCCATTGAGCACAACATTACTTGAGCTTAATAGTTGGGGTAACACCAAACTAATAAATAAGGAAAAACTTCATAAAACTTATTGAACCTTCACTCGTTTTGACATTACCCTAAAGTTTAAAAACTCTCAATTAAGAATATCGAACTTTCAATAATCCTATTATGTTAGGATTTTCAGTCAATTTTTGTCATCCCAAAATACTCTTTTTTTTTTATAAAAAAATTATAAAAGATGTTGCAAAAATATTGCAAGATATATATATATAAAAACCTCGATCTTTATAATTTTCTTTTTTTTTTTTATCAAAAAAAAAAACATGAATATTTTTTTAAAAAAAATCGACAACTTTTTTTTTTAAAAATCTAATAAAATAAATAATTGACAGAAATTGTTCAATTTCGTAATTAAGATCGTGAAAGTTAAGTTTTTCCAATAAATAACAACAACCTCATAAAACACGACGGCCTTGAAAGCATCAATTCGTAGGAATTCTCGAGTTAATAAAAGCTGTCACCATACAGTTCTAAATTTCTAACGTTTTGGATAAGTCTTAAACATCCGGATAAATGCAAATAAATAAGAAGCAAAACAGGGGTGCCGGATCACCCCTAGATGGTGGTCGGACCACCCCTAGTGAGACCGGACAGAAAAGAAGATGGAAAACAAGTACACAAATTCACACTCAAATGACAGATAGAAGTTCACCACCCAAGAGATAACACCAAAGGGATATAGAATATCACTACCCAAAGGATTATAACAAGGGATACATAACTAGAACACTCACCACTCTAAGGCTCACACCAAAGAGATACAGAGATACAGGGAGAACTCTCCTCTCAAAAGCCAAAGGCTGGTTCTTTTTTAACACAATAATCTCGTCTGCCCTACACTTGCACACACAAGTGTTATATAAGCTTAGAACAACCCTCTAAGCATAGGATAAGCATCTAAAGAAATTAAACAAGTAATAATGGCATAAAACATTCATTAATTCATGGAGCAGCAGACAAGGGGACAAACAGTCAGCTTAACGGGTATTCCCGAGAAGACTGACCACTCCACTTAAAACAGTCATAACTTTTGGCTCCCAACTCCAAATGATCTGAAACTTTTTTAGTTGGAAAGATAAGATTCTGAACTTGAATTTAGACTTAGGCATGTCTTCGAAATGATGAAGTAATGGACTGCTATGATGTTTTTGAACTTACTAGAACTCTCTAGACTGCATCAGGATTTCCTCAATTTGGGCCTTGGCATTCTGTTGGGCTTATGGACTTATTCGGACTGAATCTTGGGAAATTGTTAATGGACTCTTGTTGGACACACC